>NC_045954.1:20354599-20698841 GCF_004382195.2 Drosophila sechellia
GTGTATGTATATGTATGTATGTACATACCTCATTTTAGCTGTCACTTGAAAATTATGCGTGTTTAAATATTCGCACTGAGGTGCATTTCCAAATGCCTTTATAGCTTATGAGTTATTTCCGGAGAATAGGATGTGCGGAAATGGGACAAGAGAAGAATCCACGCGCTATGATTGTACGGAGCATGTGGCTTCAGTCCTCAGATTCCACTTTATCCTCAGCCACTTCACACTCGCTCATAGATTTCCATTATGAAATTAGCCCGGATCAAGGACTTTCTGTGTGGACAAATCGCATTGTAGGGAAGTTTTCAGCTGGGATTTCGCGGAGATTTTGCGGGTGACAGCTGGCGGGGATTGGACTGGGCGTTCAGAAAGGTGTGAAATGCCCAGGTGGCAATGTGCAGCAGACTTCTGTATTGTTCCAGCTCCATCTCCATCCTATGTCCGTTTCACTTTGCTGGTTTTTGCGACTGATTGCATTTTTATCCCTTTTATACACAAAATCCATGAAATATGCACACTAACTCATGCGTATTTTATAATAATAAAAGCGCACGGTAAAGTGCCAAGCGGGTGGCCCGGGAAGAGGGTAACAGCACCGCGAAACTGGCTGTCACTTGCCCGCTTCTCCCATTCCCCCAAATGCCGCCGCATCCCGATCCCCAACCGCATCCCGCTGCCGCAGCCCTGCTCGATTGCAAAGACAATGGATGCAGGCGAGCGGAGCCGATGGGATTGGATCGGGACAGACAGCTGGCATCCACTGGGAAGCCAGACAGCTGGTACTTTCCAGGACCAACCCGAAGCTGCCGCCCCGTTGTAAATCTCCTCACATGTGCCCAGGTGGGCAACTTGTTAACGTGGCTTCGTAGCTGCTGCGCTTCATCCACCTGACACATGGCAAATCGGTTCATGGTTCTCCCGACCGCCGACACCATCAGCATCCGTCGAGGATGTGGCGTGTGTAACAAGGTTAGCTTAGCGGCTTACCCGGTCAGGACATCCCCAGCTTCCCAGCTCCCCGAATCCTCCGGGTAAATATTTAAGGATGTGTTACCACCTATTTACCATCGTTTCTCCTTGGCGGCTGCAAGTGCCGCCTAAGCCATCCCATCCCATCACATCCATTCAGAGGATCCGAGCAAAGGGCAATATAGGGAGTAAGTGCATCATGGGCGTAGAATGAATTTATTCACTTGTCAAGTGCAATTTCTGTTTCCTTGTCTCAAGACTAATTTCAACATTGAAGGTGGAGTTTTCATTTCATCATGGCTTTCTACACTCTAGTAATACACCCACATTGATTTCTGATGCCACGATTGATATGTCTGTGCACATCCTTACCTACGTATAGTTGGAAGCTCCTGGTTGGCCTTGGGTTACCAAAACAAGACTATGGCAAATACATAGACAAACCCACCGGTTAGGAGCTAGTAATTCATAGCTGTACATAACCAGCTGGTTAACCATCTGTTCAAGCCGCCTCAGTGCAGCAATGCTTGCCCCTTTGGGGGCGCCTCTGCCCCTGGGGATGCAGTGCAGCTGCAGGCCCGAGGCTTTGATTGCCATGCCGATCAATCAAGGCGGTGGCAATCAGTGATTGAGCCGATGGTTTGGACAACTGGGCCGCGGGCGTAATTCAATCCAGCTCCGCAGCTATCGAAATCACCACTTGGCCCATTCTGCCAAATAATTTCGCTTACAATTTGCCATATTTTGTGTCACGATTTGTCTTCGTTGCAAGTTTTATGCATCGCGGTTGGCCTGGGATGGGAAAAATGGTCGTGGGTGTGGGTATGGGCATGGGTGTTAGGAGGGAGCCAGGATAGCTGCATGTGCAGGATTCTTTTGCTCCAGCGCCGCATACTCTGGTAGTTCCTCATCCTTTTTATGCTCCTGCAGCTGCTTAAACGTGTTTCAAATACGCAATTTCCTCCCACCCGATGAGAGCTGGCGTGAATTCCGTATGCGAATTTGCCATGTCGGAGTATCTGTAGTGGCGGAGTAGCTCCTCGGAATACGAATTTTACATTTTTCGCGCTTCATTTTATTAGACATCATATAAACATGTTATACCACTGTCTGCTCACATCCGCCGAAACCACTCGACCCAAGCCGAAACCACTTTTGTGGTTGCAATGATGGTGGTGTCGCAATGGCTAAAAAAGTTAAATGAAAGTAATTTCTAATATATGTATAACAAGCGAATGAACCACTTTTTAAGGTAAGCAGTACTTATAATCGAGTTAGTCCTTAAAGCTTGCATGCCAATCCAATTGACATGAATGGGTATCGGTTAAACTTGAGCATTGCCACATAATTGCAGCAAGAGAACATAAGTTGATGGTTCTATTAAGGCAACTGGGCACCTGTCGGCACATGTAGATCAGCGACTCCTAACGAGACAGGGATAGGGGCGAACTGAAGGAGCTGAGTCGCATTCACTTGGATCATAGTCAGTCCTCAAGCATATTTATTATCATGCCCAAGTGTTATCCTTTCTGGCCTCTGGCCCAGTGCCCGTGCAGGAGGAGGAGCAGCAGGAACAAGGACAAGGACAGCAGTTGCGCAACTGTTGTTACTCCGCATGTTAACATGTGTTCAAATCGTTAAGGCGAGAACTTTGTGCAAAATTATTTGCTACAAAACACTCGATTCGTGTTTGCGCCTGGCTGCCTGTCTGCCTGGCTGCCGGGCTCCAGCTTTCTTCTTGCCCTTCTCTGTCTCCATCGCTATCGCTATCTCTATCGCTATATCTGTAGCCCTATCTCGTTCTATATCCCCGGCATATCCCTGTCTATCCTGGCTCACACACTTGGGCGCCAAACAACACAAACAACAGCTCATTGAGTTTTGGAAAAGTTGTTAACATGAACATTTGATGTCACAACATTGCATGCCCCTTCCGCCTTTCTTTGCCGAGTGCGCCAGTGAGTGTCCTAGGTGTCCTGGATGGGCGCATCCTTGAACGGTGATATAAGAGCGGACCGGACAGGAGACCCAAACGGGTCCGATCCAAGCGTATCCTTTTTTGCGCCAAAAGCACCAAAAATGCACAAAACCGTTACCAAACTTGCTACCCCGCCGCTTCAAAAAGCCCCCTTTCACTTTTGCCGGACTCCCCATTTTGGCCAGTAAAAGTGGCAGCAACAAAAACAGCAACAGCGCCCAAAAAACAAATACAAAAACAGCAACAATGACAATGGCAGTGGCCGTGGCAAAAAGAGTAGAAACTGAAATAAAAACAGCGACAGGGAAAACAAAAAACTTTTACACTTAGCAGACTAAATTGTCTACAAATTTAGTTAATTTATGTTATTTATTTAGTTAATTATCGCTTCTGCCCGTTGCCAAGGGGGAAGTTCAACTCGAAGTTGGGCTGCTGTGCACCACTCTGAATGGGAATCTGAAGGATACGGGCTGTGTTCTTTCCGGAGCAAAAGGTACTGAAGCCTAATCCCTAATGATCCTTTAATTGAGGCTAATTGGGACTCAACACAAGGAGTTCCCCAATATTTATATATAGTTCATGGAGGACTTCACGCTCCACATACTGACTGATTCGACATATGTACATATGTACAGTGAAGAGGGCTCTTACAACCACAATCGCATTGGATAGGTGCAAAGGATTGCGTTTTACTTAATCACTAATTCTTATGCTATAAACGGCAAAACTATAAACACAAACTTAATTTTTTAAAAAGTTCGTAGTGTAACGCACACACTTCCCGAAAATGATTTGATTTTTTTTTGTTTTATTATCCGGCATGCCAATTGCTATCGCCTCGTTGTCTTCAACGTCTTTACCGCTGTTAAAATTTCTCGTTGATTTACTAGCCGAGTAAAGGGTATCTGCTAGTCGGAAACTCGAAAATAGCATTCTTTCTTTTATCTCTTTTCTTAAATTTGACACCCAAAAACGTTTTAAAGTTTGTAAACTTTAAATAAAAAACAAGATAGCCATGTTATTTTAATTGAACCCATTCCAACCCCAACGAAGTAAGGTCCTTTTAAAAAATACGAACCAAACCAAATTATGAGAAATGCTATATTAGATAATATAAGATAAGACCACCCGAGATATGGACATGGCAAGATCGACTCGGCTAGTATACAAATTCATACTAATTAACGGATCTAGCAATAATCCTTGAAATACAACCAGAGATAAGGCTATGAGCGAGTGTCGCGACTATTAGATACCCATTGCTCACATAGTGAAGCGCTATATGACTTTGACGTGTCTCGATTATATTTATTTCCCATCTAGAATCTCAACCGGAGGAACCATACTCATAGCACAACTGATCGATCATCAAGATGCAGAACAACGCAGCCCGTTCCTCTTCCCCAAACAAAATCCCGAAAGAGTGGGAGCCTCAGTTCCCGCGTGGATCCAAAATGGTCAATCAGTCAACCCAGACTAAGTGTGCGCCATGGAAAATGGTGAATGAGTCTACCCAGACGCAGAAATGGCCGGCACCTGTCAAGACCAGTGATGCCAGCTTTCAAGTTCGCGAGTTCGGAACGCTGAATGGACTAGAGCGTCCTCAGGACAGGTGAACAAGTTTTACGAGAAATTATGATTATTCTAGACATATACATTTTTACATATCTTTCAGAACACCTGGAGATGAGAGGAACTAATTGCCCTCGAAAAGCCTCCTCGTGATCGGATGATCTCGTTGGACCAAGACACATCACATTCCGCTCAAGACGACAAGAGATGTCATCCAAATACCATCCTAAACTTAACATAGCCACATACATATTAGCTGCAGGGAGTCGTATTGGCCACTTTGTGGTCACACGAGTCATTTGCTACATTTACTGGACTACATTTAGGATATCCAATCGAAATAAATAAGGATATGTAGAATATAATACAATTAAAACAAAACTTTCTTATACATAACTCAAGAAATGATTAGACTATTCAAAAATGTAATTTTTGTGAAATGACGATTGTTTGTTTGCCAACCAAAATAATCAGAATAATGAATATATATACACGTCACTCGTATTATATATGCGTAATTTTTCCCATTAAAAACTGAAGGGATGCCATTGTAATTGCAGAAGCAAAATGATCTTTTATACATTTAGGGCAAAGTTTAACTTTTGTATGTTTTTGTGGGTGCATTTTGGTGCATACCTCAAGTTGGTTACATGAGTACATAGGTGGTGCAAAATATTATCTACTGCCTAATGTTCCTCTGACAAATGGGTATGCAAAGCGAAGATATTTGGGCATGTTTTGTGGACGCAAGCTTAAAGTGGCACCCGCACTTCTTACCTTGCAGCTGCCCTGCCTCTTTGCGGCCCACGCGGCGTATGAGGAATGCGAAATTACTCATACCGCCCGTGGTCCCGCATCTGAGCAACTGGGTGACAGTTGATTTGCCTGTCGGCAGTGGCAGCTTGGAGCCCAGAGCGCGGAGTCCGTCGTCCGGAGCACTACAGGCGGCACTGCGGGCACTGCAATTACGGCGACTGGAGATTTTTCTAAGAAAACCGCACAAGGCGACGACGGCGACTGTGGCGCCAGCATTCCAAAGTAAATTACAAACAAAAATGTTGCAACGAAAACGAAAACGGAATCGCACGCGGGCCCCAAAAGCGGAAACCACAACAGCCAACAAAAATGTAAACAAGGGCGCAGAGTCGTCGTTGGGGGGAATTTCTTCGTTCTTCATTTTGGGGCAGAAAAACAAAGATCCAAAAAAAGGGCAGAAAAAAATCAAATTGAAAATGAAATGCAGGAGTGAGGAGGTTCAAGAGCTTTGGCGGCCAAGCGACTGACGTCGTCTCTCAGTCTTTCAGTCCTCCAGTCGCCAAGGAGCGAACACATCCATCCACCAACAGCACCGCCCCAAGGAAGCGGGCCACACCCCCCCGCCCCATCCGTGGCCTTGCCCTGCCTTGCTTATGCAATTTGGTATGTGTTTCCCAAGAAACCTTTGTTGCATTATTGCCGCAATTTGCTGAAGTGGTGACGTGAGAGCCATCAGAGTGCTGCGTCCACGAATATTGCCCGTCCCTTTCCTACTCTGCCCGCCTGAGTCCTGAGTCCTGAGTCCCTCGTCCTTCGGCCCTTGAACCGCGTCTTTGCCGCGCTGCCCCTTCAGCCAGACAGCGAACAAATAACAACTACGTTCGCAATTTGAAGTCGCGCTAGTTAGCCGCAGCACACCGACGTCTGTATACCCTTGACATGGCGCTTATATAGTAGTGGTAACCCTTGACTAATTTTGCTTATTCCTTCGTCATTGTAGATTTGTAGTTCTTAGCCCCAAACTACACTTTAAACGTTCTTTCGAGCATCCTGAGCCCCAACTCCTCCTCTAGTGTCAATGATAGTTGGCTCAGCTAATTTAAAATGCTGATTTTTCTTGGCTTTATTTCGCGAACCGATCAAATTGAAGTCTTAGCAATTAGCCCTCAGTGAGTACGTCATAAGGGCCAGGATGCCGGTGTTTGCCAGAGTCTCTACAACGTTGCAGTTACCGACAATTGCACCGCCGAATCGGGCGAGGAACGCGTTGGCCGCCACACCGACGTAGAGATGGTTTCCGTCCTTGATGGCCAGATACAACGTGGAGGCGATGTTGCCCAACAGAGCTAGGTCCTTCAGCGTGTCCGTGGAGCTGTCCCATTCCTCGCTCATCTTGCCGATCATGTCGTAGAACAGTGGGATCAGCGACATGCCGTGCACCAGCGCCACTCCCGGCTGATCGGATACCAGGTAGAACTCGATGTTGGCCAGTGGCAGCGGGATGACCTCCAGTATGCTGGCCGAGATGTCAAAGGTGTGTCCGCACTCGTCGGGCTCTTCGGCAAAGGAGCGCACCACGCCCAGCAGCCCGTGGACCAGGCTGAAGGATGCCGCCAGGTAGGCATAAGGATGCTCCGCCAGGGTCAGTGAGCACATCGTGTAAGCGCAGGCCGAGATCAGCAGCAGATTGACCAGAGCTCCCACCACATCCATTTTCGGCGCTTCTCTTCGTTCCTTCGAGAATTCTATCGATTCTATCACTATGTAGTATCACGATATGTGACTTCACTTGTTTGTTCCGAACACAAGAACTAACTAATTTTGAGTGTTGCTAGCTTGAGACTGGGGTCTGGAATGACTGAATCCGAATTCCAGGCCAACTCTATGTACTCTATTTATCACCTCAGCTTTGCTGGGTAAATGTTTTGAGATTTAAAGTGACCATATCATTGGCAATACACAAGTTTAAAGTGACCATATCATTAGCAATACACAAATTGAATGTGACCATATCATTAACAATACACAAATGTATGGCTAGGGATATCGGGTTTCATTGTCATTCAAATGCTAATACCTTTTACCTACGACATACAACATAAGAATAAAAATTCGATGGCCTTTATGGCTGCAAGGACGTACACTTTTCATTAAGTAGCATGCTGGCATACCCTTCCTTCGTTGTAATCATTCGTTGTCTAATCCAAACCCACTTCAAATCCCGAGTTCCTGAACCAAATAACCAATAACCATGCCAAGGGGACAAAGGCTGCTCATCGCCAAAGTGGCTAACGTTGGGCACTTCAGATTATGACCAGGAATGGATGTCGGCAGGGTCACTGAGTTCCCGGCTGAGTGGTCAGGGAGGCAGCATCAGAACATCGATCACAACACCTGAACGCAGTATATAAATAACCAATCTGGATTTTGATCCACACAACGGACGGGAGTGGTGGTAACCCCCAAAATCCCGAGCGCCCTTTTCGGGGCTCCGCCGCTTCAATAAAACTGCAAAGTGCCAATTACAAAAATAACAAGTTAGCCCCAAAACTTATGTTGGCTTTCCGACTTGGCGTTGTTTCTTTTGCTTTTTTCCTTTATTTGCCCCGATGCATTATTAAGTTTATACCAAGAAATTCGCCGCACTGCATTGGGCGTGTGTGTGTGTGTATGTCTGTGTGTGAGAGTGGCATTTAGCTGGCAAGGACATTTTCATGGTTTTCCAGTTCAGTTTCGACAGCAACTTTTTCGTAGCATACTTTTGCCAGCGCATTGATTGACCCCGAGCATTCGTTGGACTGCACTATGGGGCATTTGGCCTGTTTTTTTTGCAAAAATGTGTTTTTCACAAGTATGCAAAATTGAAGTATTTTAGTATTAATACATTGGAAATATGTTAAACTTTTATGTTTTAGCCGGCAAAAGTAAAAGTAACAGTGTACTGTTATAATAACAGCTGTTAAAGTCGGCTGTTGCGAGCATATGGCTGCAATACGCGCAAAATTTAGCTTAACTTTCAAAGTGTTAATATTTTAAAAGAAGATCGTAAAAGAGTAAAATTTGAAATGGATAATCAATATTCAGGTTTGTATTATGTATATATATTAATATATTGTTTATTGTATGCGTCTATTTCTAACAATTTGTACATTTAGCAAGTGGTGTCAACATGTAGCTGTTAGAAAAAAATTTCAACTTTGAATTGAGCTATAACAATTTGTTCAAATTTGTTCAGTATGTGTTTATATCCATGTTGTAGTGTGTTCAATTCCTAACTCATATCAGGTAGTCTCTATGTGCGTTTTTTGCGGGCTTTCGAGAAATTTGATTTTTTAAGGAACAACATCTCGATTGCCAATGCTGGATTTGCTGGAAGTGTGGCGCAAGCAAAAGGGTGTTCGTCAAAAAGAAAATTCTTTCTGCACTTTTATTAGTGGGCATTTTTCTGATAGCAAGCTAGACTTTAATGAATGATTAACGAATAGTAATAATAACGAATGTTTTCAGTCAATCTTTTGCGAAATTGGAGAAAATGCAATCGAAAAATATATGAACTTTCGAAAGTTTTTTCAAAGTGTTTAGAAGAACACCTAGTCCTGAAGGTAAAAGAGAAAAATAAAAAGGAAAGGAAATTAGCTGGATGCCCGAAAACGTCATATTATTTTAAAAGTTTGAGTGGCCGAAGACAGCAAGTAGATGAACTCGTATGGGCGCAGAACCACAACGAACGTCTTTTGGGTCAAGCTGCAATGCTAGCTGCACGGAAGCGCGGCCTGCTGGATCTTGCAGACATACTTAAAATTCTTTTGTTGAACCCAGCCAAGGCAAATATAAATAATATCCCATAATATCATCAATCAATATAAAAAGGCGCGTTCGAAAACATAAGCGACTATCTCTTCCACCAGAAGTCATTCAAAATTTGAATTTCAAATGTTAGCTTGCGAATTTGAACCTGACACCGATTCTTCAGACTCTATTGATTGTAAAGACGAAGACGATTATGAATTTGTATACAATATTGAAATTAAAAATTAACTTTAAAAATATAATATTAAAAAATAAATAAAAATAAAAAATTGGGGCGGAGTTGGGGGCACGCCCACTTTTCCAAAATATTCCTGGGGGCATATGTAACACATAAAAAAAAAATTCATCCAAATATCTCCCATAGTTTAGGAGTTATTAATTTTTGTAAAAAAAACAGGCCAAATGCCCCATAGTCGACTGGCAGCAGGAGTCAACTAGCAGCTAACTTGATCCATCTGCAGGCCTCCAGCCAAAGTGCAGGATAGTCCTGAATGGTCCTGGATGGTCCTGGATGGTCCTGGCTGGTCCTGGATGGTTCTGGATGGTCCTGGGTGCTCCTTGGGTGGTCAACTCAAATTGACTGCAGCTGGGTCCGCAACACGAAGAACTTTTGCCATCGCACCCCAAAAACAATGCCGACCAGTGCCAACTTGTATTGCCGGTGGTTTAGGTTGGGGGTTCGGGCTCGGTGTTCCTAGGGTTGCGATTAGGAAAGGGGGGAGGGAGAAATATTGACGGGGGCAAACTGTGGCATGACCAACGAAAATAATATGAAATAAATTCCAATAGAGCAGCCCAAGAAGAATGAGAAGTTGAGTGGGCTCGAGCCGGGGCCAATTGGGGATTGGGATTGGCCGAGATGAGTGGCTGGACAGGACCTGGAGCAACTGAGCTGGGTGGAGTGGTGTGCGGGCTTTGGGGTTAGGCTTTAAGAGCGGACTGCAAAAGGACCGGCGAACAACAAATCCGTACAAATTGAATAAGAACTCAATCTTGGCTACTGTGCGAACAACTTTCTTGGGCGGGCAGCAGGACGAAGGGTCCTGTGAACAAGGCGGAATGATAAAAAAACACAAGCACACACCCAAGATACGGAAAAACAGAAAGTACAAGCGCAGGAAATGGAAATGGTTCGCCATGGAGGCGACTCTCTCCGGACTGAGGGATACTCGCTATCGAAGCTGAACTCCATGATGGAGTTTAAATATGCCTTAAAATACCTTTATAATAACTTTACACACTACGTGCAAATATCCCCTCTTTAGGTGTTATTCGAATTGAAAATCACGAAAGACTTATTTATTTAGACGTGACAAAAGACGAAAAAAGAACATGTCCGAAAAGTGCACGATTGATGGGTATTAAAGGGAATTGAATTGAAATTCCTTGGCAATTGTTTGTGTATCATTATGGTCATCATCAGTGCCCACGACTTTGTACTGAGTGTGTTTGATTGTGCCCGCTGTTATTATTATGGCTATCGATGCCCCAGTGGATGGGCTTGGCTTTAAAGCCGGGCCAACTTCGCACCGCCGGCACGTAGCCATAACCTAACTCAAGATCGGGCTGCTTTAAGGTCGCGGCATGGGTTCGGGCGGATTCAGGTGGATTTCTAGGTGGGGATGGAGCCAGCACCCATCGATTGATTTAGCATTTGGGGTGTTCGGCGTTTGGCACTCGGCTTTGGCGGCTTTGTCGGCCTGTCGACGCACGCGGCACTATTAATTATCATGTTAAAATGTAATTAATTAAAGATGTCGTCAACGTGCGTTTGCACATAACTTTCAATGAAAAGTTAATAAATTACATAGTGCCGAAAACGAAATTACAAACGCCATCATCGAGCCACGACAGCCGCAGCAACAAAAGCAGCAAAAACCCGGTCCGCAATGATAACAAATCAAACGAAAATGTTTAACCTGCCCACTGACGTAACCGTATTCCCGTGTCCGTGTCCGTATGTGTCCGTTCGTCTGTTTGTCCGTTCGTCTGTTTGTCCGTTTGTCTGTTCGTCGGGGGTTGGAAGGTGGGGAAAAACCACAGCAAAACAAATTAATAAATGCATAATAAATATGCGTAATAATAATGACTAAAGAAAAATCAGAAACAATAAATATTATTTGAGTAGTGTCGGCCCACAAACCGAAGGCAAACAGCGGAATTAAAGGAGGATGGCCTGTATGGATGACATGTCATAAACGTTTATAAATGTTCATGTGCGTAAATAAAATCGTAACAATATTAAAACTGATGCGTAGCGCTATATTAAATAGATGTCTGCAGGGTCCCAGAGGGTCGGAAAATGGGAAATGGAAAGCGGTAACGCGGTGCGGTGCGGTACGAGGGAGAAGTGGGAAGCGCGCTTTAAAATAATTTATCGCGTGCAATATTCACACACATGCTCAATACGTGCGCGAGTCCTCAAGCGCGTGACGCCCCCATCCGCTCAGAACTCCACATTTCCCATTTTTCTGGGTTCTGGGCCCGCGCACGGGGCGTATGGGTGATGGGTGATGGGAGATGGGAGATGGGTGATCTTTGGCCCGACGACTCAAACACACATTTGTAAGCAAGTCAGGCAATCGCTTGCCCAATTAAGTGCGATGGAGCACCGACTGAACACAAGAACAACACAACACAGCACAGCACATACAACCCCTGAGCGGCGGGCTCATAAATGTTATCACAATGGCTAATTCGACAAAATCTAAACACTCGGATTCGTGTTGTCGGCATGCCGCCAGAAAATCACAAATTCAGCGCTGTTCCGCCCTCCTTCTCACTCTTCTTTGCAGCTCAATTAAAAGCGGCAAGAACATAAAAAGCTCCTTAAACTCGCAAAAATGCACTTTGATTCAAAATCCTCGTTAACGAGCGTGCTCACGGGATCCAAAAAAAAGGCACTCAGTGAGAAAGTCGTTCTGAAATGTTCCCAATACTTAGCTTTTGCCGGCTCTTACTGGGGGTATAATTATTTAGTCGAATGCTACAAACGCGAAAATGTGAACAAAAAACAAGAGAGATTGCTATAGTCGAGTTCCCCGACTATCAGATACCCGTTACTCAGCTAACGTGAATGCAAACGAGAAATGTAATCATTTTTCTTGGATATCGATAGATATTGGGGAATAAAATTAGAAAAATTTAAAATTGTTCAAAAGTGTGGGCGTGACCGGTTTGGCGGCTGTCGCGGATCGGATAAATTGGCTATCGATAAGTAGTTAAGTAATTTGTCAACGATATAGGTACTCGGATTTAGTATTTTAATGTATGTGCTTTTATCGTTATTGTAATTGGTCACATCGATTTAACTAAGAATTAAGCCATACTTGGCGCGTCAGATCAATTCGTCTGACGATATCCAAGAGTGAGGGAAGAGAAACTGCGGTACGTAAAATTTAGAACAGATATAAGGTCGAAATGTGTAATGCCTTGCAAACTGTATTATTTCCCTATGGAATAAAACCATCTTCATTTGTCTAAGCCAATGAGCGTTTAAGGCATTCCCTGGATATTGTCGTCGGCTGGGCAGCAGCTTTAGGGCCTTAGAGTTGGCGTGGCAAGAAATTCGATAGCAAATCGATAGAAATTTACAAGACTAATACAAGTGTGAAAAAATATCAAAACATCAAAAGTATAGGCGTGTTAATTTTGTGCGGTTTTCGGGCGTAAGTGTGGGCGTGGCAACATGGTTAAAAAAAACTTGCGCTGCGTCTTCTCACTAGAATCTGTATGCTGAGTCTCAACCTTCTAGCCTTTATAGTTCCTGAGATCTCGACGTTCATACAGACAGACGGACATGGCCAGATCGACTCGGCTATTGATCCTGATCAAGAATATAAATAAATTATATAGTCGGAAACGCATCATTCTGCTTCTTACATACTTTTTACCGAATCTAGTATAGCATTTCACTCTACGAGTAACAAGTAACTATCGGGAAGCATATAATAAACAATCGCTAATTATTCGGACATTCTTAAACAGATTTATGACCCTTCCAAGTGATATGAATTCAAATATCGGCACAGTGCGTGAAATTGCCGATGATGCAGACGAAATTATTCGTGGTTTACGAGCTCTTAACTCTGAGGAGCGGGATCCCTGGCTAATTTTCATATTGCTAACAAAATTGGATAGCGATAACCACAAAGCATGGGCTCAGTGCACAGAATCGAAAGAAAAAGATGTGACTATCCACTGATCTCTGAAATTTCTCACATCACGCTGCGATACGTTGGAGCTTTGTTTCCAGCTCATATGGTGGGCAACTGTACCTCGCGGAATAAATGTCAGATCTACCGCGGCAAGCATCATACTTTGGTTCATGGCGCGGCGCAGCTAATTCAAACTGGAAACTACGTTGACACTGTGAGTGTTTACAGCCGTGATCGACCATCAGCGCGGGATCCCCAATTGGTCACAATCAACCGCTAGCTCGTGAAGGTCATCTTCACTTGGAACTTTAAGCATAATACCCTGAAGAATATTCAGGCTGCAAGTTCTCAGAATCTGTGGCCAACCATCCTTGCTGACGTCATCGACGCCTGGGGCAATAATACAATCTGCAGGCTGCCCTTGGACACTGGATCTACAACAACCTTGGCATCAGCGAATAGGCGTGCGTCGAGTTCTCGGCCTCGCCGCCAACAGCGCGGGGGATTCCCGAGGACGCGCACATATCAAGCTGCGCTCTCGACATTCGGGCCAACCTCTCGAATCGGTCTCGTTTATCTCAACTCGCGACATCCTCACTCCCATCATCTTCGACGTGGAAGCTTCCTTTGGCCGACCCAACGTTCTGCCCACCAGGAGCAGTCGATGTCATCGTTGGATCGGATCAGCTCCGGTCTCTGTACACAGGAGAACAGAAATACTTTGGTAACGACTTTCCTATCGCTCTCAATACTGTTTTTGTTTGGTTTATTGCAGGTTTTTATTCTGCCTGCGATGATCACCATACTACTGCTGTTACTCATCACGCGGACCTAGACACAATGGTTCGTTCATTCATATAGATGGACAGCATTCAATCCAACCAGGCTCTCTTGGACGCTAACGATCCTACAGAGCGTCACTTTGCTGTCACCCATAAGCGTTCGACGGAAGGGGTTTATGTCGTCGAGTACCTAGACGACTACTTCCAACGTGGACATATGGAGCAGCTGACATCGGCTCTGGTTGATGTGTTCCCAGATACTGGACAGCCTGACTACCAAATGTCTTGTAGTTTTTGATGGATCTGGAAAGGAAAGCTCTGGAGTATCGCTCAATGAATGACTTCATATTGGTCAACCGATTCAAGGCGATCTTCTTGGCGTTTGTCTACGTTTCCAGCAGCACCAATATGTTCTGTGCGTAGATATAGAGAAGATGTTTCGAGGATTTCAAATCTTCAAGCCGAACACCAATTTTCAGCGCATTGTTTGGCGCAAGACTGAGAATGAACCTCTGCTTCATTTTCGCCTAATGACGGTGACTTACGGATTGGCACCGTCCCTTTTTTTTTGGCTGTTCGAGTCCTTAAGCAACTCGGCCACGGTCATCGCCAAGTGTACCCTGCAGCAGTCCACGATTTTCTGCACGATGGCTATGTGGACGCTATTCGAACAGGTTACAACACCTTCGAGGATTCGAGTGGGAATCGAAAACTGCAAATTGCAGGATTATTAGCGGTCCGATTTTTTTGATGTTTCGATTAGTATGATAGCCGTAACAAATTTTAGATAGTTCAATATATATATTTTATAATGTTTTAAAAACCTAACTCGTTTGCCTCTGACTAGGGTGTATTTCCTGTGAGCCGCGGTTAGCGAACAATAAGGGCCATTCAGGATGGCAACTGTTTGCAATTTTTGGTAAAGAATGGCACGATCCTCCACCACATCTAAGGATCGAGCCAAAGCTTGTGGGGTAAAGAATCTTTCTGACCGTTCTCTGTGTCGTGGATGGCGATTTGCCGCCGAAATTAGGCTGAGATTCCAGGACAAGACCACCACCCCACATAAGCGGAGCAGCTGGAACTTTGCGTGTGCCCCCGGGAATATCTCATAACACCACCCTAGCCTTATGAATCGTAACACTAGGTAGTTGTCATCACTGGTATATACAGGTGCCGGCAATTTATGCGTCTGGGCAGACTTATTCACCATATTGGATGGCGCACACTTCGGACTGACTGATCCACTTTCGATCCACGAGGGAGCTAAAGACGATCCTGTAGAAGGAACTCGTGCTTTCACGGGCGTTCGTAATCCGCATCTGTTAAGTTTTGCCATTATTATGGTTTGGGTTCGACAATTCAAAGGCTGTTATAAATAGGCATGCCAACTTGTTTGAAAATTAAAAGTGTGACCCCAATTTGGCCAGCCTTACAACCTGGCGTCGGGTGTGTATACATTTGGGAAAATAATAAAGCGACACTTAAAAGTGTGTAAGCGAATATATTACATACCGTGCGTATATTTATTCCCAATTAATTACTTGGAGGGACCTTTTCATTTCCAGTTTGATTCAGTGATTGTTTTCTGTGCAGAAGGAGAAGGAACAAGATTTCTGAGGAGGCGTCGAAGTGAAAGGTACGTATGCTGCGATGCGTCTACGTTTATCAAATGCCCTAGAATGTTCCATACGCCCAACGATTATCCCTGCCCCCACCAACTCCTGACCACCTTTACCGCCCCCACTTTTGGCTCATCCCCTCGCTTTTGCGGCGTGGAAAAAGCGCAAATCAGCCACAATTGCCGCTGACAGACGCAAGCATCCTGCTTTGGCTTTTGTACGCGTCATGTGTGTGTTAGTGTTTGTGTGTGTGTGTGAGCATCACTTTGTGGCTGCCTTCAACTCTTTCCAAATCCTCCTGTTTCACTCTCCATCTGTCTCCATGGGGGTGTGCGCGCTTGGCTTTGACATTACTTGTGCTGCAAGCTGACAGATTTTCGTTACGGCAGCATTAAATTGAATTTTGACATTCTTTGCATGCATATCGAAAGAGGCGGCCACCGAAAATCCCACCCGCGGTGCAGTGCGGGTTGGAAAAGTTTTGAGAAAACCGAAAATGCCGCAACAATAGGGGCTCACAAACAAATGGCAGTCTGAAGAAAAATGATGGCAACAAGCCGTTTCAATCTACTGCTGCCCAAGTCCTCAGATCAATAGTTATATTTAAAATAAAACGAAAAGGGCTGAAGTAAACTATTAAGTGTTAATTAAAATCTAACCGAATTTTCCCGCAACCCACTCACTAACATTTTTATTTTTACTGATTAATAAAACTGATCTGCAAAAAAAAATTAATGAAACAAAAATATCGCGAAGAAGAAGAACACTAAACAAAAACTAAAATATGGGAAAATTAAATTTTTCTTTTTTTAGATTATATTTAGCAACTAGTCATCTTAGCATTTAATTATAACTTTTTCATTGCATTTACAAAAAAAAAACCATTCTAATTTTTCTTTAACTCAGCTGCAGACGAGTGGGATAAATATAACTTAAATATAATTAATATAATATAATAATTATATAATATAATTTACTTTTGTATATTTATTGAATGCAACCCTGCATTCGGTAACCCTGCCTACTTTTGACATTTGGCTTTGCTCTGTCCCTATAGAATTCAGTGCAAATCTAGAAGCCGAGCCGGAGAAACCATTTTCATGTCACAACGGAACTTCAAGATGTCGAATCCGAACAACGAAACCGATTCCTATTTTCTCCGGAATTTCCCGCATTTGGTGCAGCCTCAGATTCCGCGTGGATTTAATCAGGGGATGAGCAATCAGTCTACCCAGACTAAGACTTCGCCATGCAAGACAGCGAATAAGTCTACCCAGACGGAACCTGTCAATGATGACAACGTGCAAGCTAGCGTGATCGCAGTGCTGGCAGGATTGGACTCGATCTTGGACTTGCAGCTGCGTAGCAGAAGTCCTTCGCCCGAAGAGCACCAGCGCCTAAATGAGATGTTGACCGGCGACAACTGCGATTTGCTGCGCGAGTGAGTTCAAGTGATTAGTGGTGAGAGTTCTGACTTAAAATTGATGGTTTCATCAGAGTACTGGAGTCAAGGAAGCGAGCGCTTCCCGTGGACGACCTAACTGGGCTTCTAACTACGATACTAGAGCGAAATCCAGATGGGAAACCGATGCCTAAGCGCCAGAAGCCGGAGCGCCAGGAAGAAGAGTCCTCAGGGGAGGTAAACAAATCTCACGATCAATCATGTTCATTCTACACAGATTCAATCATACATACTACGTATCTTTTCAGAAAACAGAAGATTTGGAACCTGAACTACCATTCTAACTTGGAAAAGTCGATGAATTAACGACAAAATGATTGGACAGTCAACTGAGCAGGTCAAATTCAATATTGCAGGCAACATGCAAAAGAAAAAAAAGCATTTAAAAATGCAGATAGCTTTGAATTTGTAAGACTTGTATCGAAACAGCTGTATACTAATTGCTTACAAATAAAAACCGCCAGTTACTGTTTAGTTTATGTTGTTGGTTAATTTCAGCCGCTTGAAATGATTATTTATGTACGTTTTTATTGAGAGGCAAAATGTGACTAAACTAAAGCTTCGGCTCTGCACACGCCATGCGATTATGCTAGCTTAAGATGTTAAGTGACAGTTAGGACAGTTAGGCTCAAAGCATAATGTAAACAAAAGATAAAGGGTGCCTTGCTCGCGCGCATACTGGGTGCTTTGTTCGCTTAAACAGTTATTCGGCACAGAGACAGCGCAGCAATTTTGGCAATAGGGCGTTTATATGAGAAGTCTTCACCGTTCCGACCCGGCTCCTTGAGTACTTCCAGTGTGTCGGTCCTCAGTTTGTCGGTTTCCACACGCCATTTTGTACGTTCCTGAAGAGACGTCAGCTATTCCATGTGCCACCGTTTCCAGAAACCTTGGACCAGGGCTTGCAGCTGATTCCACATCTCCAATCGATTGACTTGCATATCCAGACGACAGGAATAATGCAATGCAGTGTACGGAGATCCAGTCCAAAAAATGAGCAGGCGGATCCAAAGAATTATCTCGGGAATTCAGGATAGCTTATTGTTGGGTCCTCCTCAAACGTTGGAGCCTTGGATCCAAGTATCCGTTTCATATGGAGCTTAATTGAGCGAACACCAGCTTCCCACATCCCTCCAAAATTGAAAGCAGATGGGCGTATAAAGTAGAAGAAGAATCCTGCTAATTCCTCATCTTTGGCTTGCTGAATGTCATCCAGGGTTTGCTTGCCTCCATGAAATGTGGTTGCGTTGTCCGAATAAAGGTCAGTAGGCTTCGCTCGGCGAGCGAGGAATCGTTGTTAGGCTGCTATGGAAGTCTTCGTAGTTAGATCACTAACATCCTCAATATGGAGTGCCTTTGTGGTAAGACACACGGAAATATAAAACCATGCCTTTCCGGTGCGTGGAGTTCGTCCTCGGGATTCCTTGATGGCGATCGCTAAGCGTAATCCAAAGCCTAGCCGCAGCTTTCTCGAGAAATAGGTAGCTCTCCCATGATCTGGTTACTGGCGCCTTTGCGTTGAAGAAAGCAGCGTTTGCATTAGAAGACAGATTTTCTGATGAGATTGCGGGCTCCCAGAGTCCAGTACTGTTGACGGAGATTAGTAAGCTTTGCATCAAATCCAGTGTTAAGATGGGAGACATGAAAATGTAGAACGAGTAGTCCAGATGGTGGGGAATCTTCGGGTATCAGAATTGGGTGCTTGGCATTGTAGTTTAGCGTAGATTGATCGATTCTTCCACCGATTCGCATTATTCCAAAATCATCCTGGAACGGAGAGAACCGGATTAGATGTGATTTAGGGTTAAGATGGCGTCGATACTTTAGCTGGGAATATTCTCTGGCAACGAATTTCTTTTACACATGTGGAATGAGTCGGCGTTGTGTGGCCAGCAGCTCTTCAGAAGTGAGGAATGGTGACGAATTCCTTTGATGCGATCGAAGAGTATGAATGAAGCGATAACAATAACTAGATATCCTTATAAGACACGTCCAGGTTGAGTATTTGTGTACGAGTAACTCGTTGATACTTTCGCCAGGAAAGTTATGTAGAGTTGTGGGCTTTACTGTTCGATCCTACGTGTTGACATCGAAACTTGGAGATACGTTGGCCCCTCGGTGTACCCAGCCAAGACGGACCACCACCACAGTCGCTGCTCCAGAAGCTTTGACGGATGAAGTCCTCGAGAAGCACAATCAGCAAGATTGTCTTCCGTGCGAATATGGTTCCAGTAGTTGCGGGGAAAGACGCTCAGGATCTCAGCCGTTCGGTTGCAGACGTAAATGTTCCAACGCCGTGGGGGAGCTGATAGCCAGTGTTGCACAATTTCTGAATCTGCCCAGCAGCTGAAAAGAGGAATTGTTAGTGAATTGTTCGGACAAGAGTAAGCGATCGAGAAAGAAGTAAGGCAGCATTTAGCTCCAAACGTGGACTCGATACGGGCTTGATCGGAACCACCAGAGTTTTGGCGGCAACAAGGGTGACTCGAAAACTGCATCCAACTGCAACTCGAGCGTAGTCGCTATAGGCGTGTGTGGATGCGTCGGCGAATCCGTGCTATCTATCTTCTTTAGGCAATGATTTCAGAAGACGCCAAATTTTGGATCTCCATTTGCGTAGTTTGAATTTGCCTTTGTCCAAGAGTCCAACAAGCTCATCCTTTACATTCATAAGGCCCTCGAAGGTGTTGTACCCTGTTGGAATATCGTCCACATAGGCATCGTGCAGAAGTGCGTGGACTGCTGCAGGGTACTCTTGGCGAGTTGCTTAAGGACTCGAACAGCCAAAAAAAAAGGGACGGTGCCAATCCGTAAGTCACCGTCATTAGGCGAAAATGAAGCAGAGGTTCATTCTCAGTCTTGCGCCAAACAATGCGCTGAAAATTGGTGTTCGGCTTGAAGATTTGAAATCCTCGAAACATCTTCTCTATATCTACGCACAGAACATATTGGTGCTGCTGGAAACGTAGACAAACGCCAAGAAGATCGCCTTGAATCGGTTGACCAATATGAAGTCATTCATTGAGCGATACTCCAGAGCTTTCCTTTCCAGATCCATCAAAAACTACAAGACATTTGGTAGTCAGGCTGTCCAGTATCTGGGAACACATCAACCAGAGCCGATGTCAGCTGCTCCATATGTCCACGTTGGAAGTAGTCGTCTAGGTACTCGACGACATAAACCCCTTCCGTCGAACGCTTATGGGTGACAGCAAAGTGACGCTCTGTAGGATCGTTAGCGTCCAAGAGAGCCTGGTTGGATTGAATGCTGTCCATCTATATGAATGAACGAACCATTGTGTCTAGGTCCGCGTGATGAGTAACAGCAGTAGTATGGTGATCATCGCAGGCAGAATAAAAACCTGCAATAAACCAAACAAAAACAGTATTGAGAGCGATAGGAAAGTCGTTACCAAAGTATTTCTGTTCTCCTGTGTACAGAGACCGGAGCTGATCCGATCCAACGATGACATCGACTGCTCCTGGTGGGCAGAACGTTGGGTCGGCCAAAGGAAGCTTCCACGTCGAAGATGATGGGAGTGAGGATGTCGCGAGTTGAGATAAACGAGACCGATTCGAGAGGTTGGCCCGAATGTCGAGAGCGCAGCTTGATATGTGCGCGTCCTCGGGAATCCCCCGCGCTGTTGGCGGCGAGGCCGAGAACTCGACGCACGCCTATTCGCTGATGCCAAGGTTGTTGTAGATCCAGTGTCCAAGGACAGCCTGCAGATTGTATTATTGCCCCAGGCGTCGATGACGTCAGCAAGGATGGTTGGCCACAGATTCTGAGAACTTGCAGCCTGAATATTCTTCAGGGTATTATGCTTAAAGTTCCAAGTGAAGATGACCTTCACGAGCTAGCGGTTGATTGTGACCAATTGGGGATCCCGCGCTGATGGTCGATCACGGCTGTAAACACTCTCAGTGTCAACGTAGTTTCCAGTTTGAATTAGCTGCGCCGCGCCATGAACCAAAGTATGATGCTTGCCGCGGTAGATCTGACATTTATTCCGCGAGGTACAGTTGCCCACCATATGAGCTGGAAACAAAGCTCCAACGTATCGCAGCGTGATGTGAGAAATTTCAGAGATCAGTGGATAGTCACATCTTTTTCTTTCGATTCTGTGCACTGAGCCCATGCTTTGTGGTTATCGCTATCCAATTTTGTTAGCAATATGAAAATTAGCCAGGGATCCCGCTCCTCAGAGTTAAGAGCTCGTAAACCACGAATAATTTCGTCTGCATCATCGGCAATTTCACGCACTGTGCCGATATTTGAATTCATATCACTTGGAAGGGTCATAAATCTGTTTAAGAATGTCCGAATAATTAGCGATTGTTTATTATATGCTTCCCGATAGTTACTTGTTACTCGTAGAGTGAAATGCTATACTAGATTCGGTAAAAAGTATGTAAGAAGCAGAATGATGCGTTTCCGACTATATAATTTATTTATATTCTTGATCAGGATCAATAGCCGAGTCGATCTGGCCATGTCCGTCTGTCTGTATGAACGTCGAGAGCTCAGGAACTATTAAGGCTAAAAGGTTGAGATTCAGCATACAGATTCTAGAGACATAGACGCAGCGAAAGTTTGTTGTCACGCATGTTGCCACGCCCACTCTAACACCCACAAACCGCATGAAGCTACCACGCCCACACTTTTGAAAAGTGTGTTAATATTTTTTCACATTTTTATCAGTCTTGTAAATTTCTATCGATTTGCAAAAAAAACTAAAAACTAAACTTTCTTAAATTAAATTTTATTCGATTTGCCAAAAAACGCACTAGATAAGTAACGGGTATCTGATAGTCGAGGAACTCGACTATAGCATTCATTCTGTCTTGTTTTTTAATTGAAACTAAATGACAAATGGGGTTGACTGTTATAAATGGATAAGTGAGTGAGTTATTAGCATTGATTTTTAATTAAGTCAGTATAGGTACATTCAACATATGTACAAGTGTGTAACATGCAGATAGCCAAGGACAAGTCCCTCCGAGTTTCGATGCACGGCTCAAAGACAGGGTCAAATCGTTGTGGAGGCCTGGGCTGTAGCGTGGCCACCTTGGAAATTAATTTCTCACGTTTCACGTACAATTTGTATGGCCGGAAGCGTTTTCAATCCGTTGCGGTGGGGCGGGCGTCGGCATCGGCGTCCTCCCACTCCTCCTGCTCCTCCTACTCCTCCCGCAGCCAGCTCGCTAATGAAGGTTTCATATTGCTCCTGGATCTGATGTGGCTGTTGTGGCACGGAATTATAAGGCGCACAAATCGCCGCACGTAGCAGCAGCAGCAACTTCTTCGTCTCGTCCTTTAACGGGACTGCAGTTCAGACTCCGGACAACGGACACCGGCACACTTGTACGGACACGCCAGGGGCAGCGGCAACTTGTGCTTTTGGAGGTCCTTTAGTGGGCCTTTAACTCAATGCTGCAACAGTGGTTGCCTCTTAAAGAACTCCTTTCCTTATTTCTACTTGTGTGTGTAATGGGTATCGGATAGCTTATACCTTTACATAATATTTATGCATTAGTATTAGCAGAGGACAACTAATACTTGCCTTGAAATCTCAATGGATATTAGATAGTAAATATCAATGAAATGAAAGCATTATTAATTTTCAAATATATGCAGTAGAAGTAAAAAATTTTCCAGAACAATAAACGTATTTTCGCTGCTCGTCAATTCTTTCAAAGTCAGTGAAGAATTTATAATTAGTAACAAATTTAGTTTTTATTACAACGGACTTGGATATATTTGGAGCTAGAGTCCTCGCCATTCAGCTGCACTGCGTCTCGAGCTCGGACCTGGCGGGGCCACCCCTTCGTCTAAGCCCCTGACACACACACACACGCACACGCACACTCATCCGCTTCGTATTTGGAGCGTGTAAAGTGATTTTTGTGCTGGTGTTGTTGTTGTTCTTCCCGTGCTGGTCCTGCTGCCGTGTGCTTTGCTTTCCTTCGGTTATTATTAGCTTCCACTGGGCTTCGTGTTCCTGGGATTCCCCCACTTGCTCCTCCATTCGATTCCGTGCGATACTCTGCTCTGCCATACCCACTCCGCGTGTGTGTGTGTGTGTGTTTGTCCAAATTGCACAGGATTATGGGTCTTAATTTTATGATTGCTTCTTTAATCAGCCTCCGTAACTGCACGCCAATTACGTCCTGCTCCGTGCTAATTGTTTCTATTTCTGTTTCGGTTTCTGTTTCTGCTGCCGTTTTTCTGCCTTCTGTTCTTGGTCGAGCCCCGCCCACCCCCGCCTCCGAGCCACGCCCCCTTTTGGGATATGTGCCCCGTAATCGATGTGTGCTTTTCGCGATTAGCCGCGCGCCAAATGAGCTGGACGCGACGGATGGAGGAGCACGTCCCCGATTGAAGCCCCCCCCCCCCCACGAATCCGTCTTATATTTTAGCTGGGAAGGCGAGATGCTTGGGAGCAGTCAAGTCGAATCGCAGACCTGGCCCGACCAGGCTTATCTTAGACCTTCGAGGAACCAACAACGTATTTAGACGCAATGAATGTGGCAACAATGTGTTTTGGGTGCGGAAGATGCCAGTTTTCTCCTCGAAAATCTGGACTGTCCAGTTCCCAAGACATGGAACCCTTTTCATTTCCACCTGGTAAGCAACAGCAAACTACCCACGAGTGGTGGATATATAAATATCCAGCTAATGATGCCCGCTGAGTGTCTGTCCACTGTGCCGCTGCAGGATGAGCACATCAATTTCGACGAACAACAAGGCAATCAAATGTTTTACATTCTTCCGAGCCGCAGGACTTTGGACCAAAAGCGCTAGGATTTGGCGAATCGTCGGGGCAGCAACCACAAGGCGCAGTCAGCTGGTGTCGCAGGACCTTATACTAATGGCCAGCCAAGTGGCAGCGGAAAGAAGGAGCCGCAATGGGCGACGCTTGAGCGGATTATCCTGGCGGCACAAGACTGCGAATGTGGCGCGAAAACAGGAGCCAATAACTTGGTACAGATATTAAAAAGACTTATGCTGGCCAAGTGTGCATACACATAAGTAGCCATCAATGCAAATTGATTTGCCCATCTGCGTTTGACCAGACAAATGTCGAGCGAAATATGTACTTCAGTTTGGGCGCAGCTGGTGTTGATTTACTTGCAGGATACACGCTCGCCTTCGAGGTCCTGGCCCGAATCTAAGCTCAACTAATTATAACTTTGGTGCAATTCGTTCAGAACCTTTGAAGTCGTCGCTTTCGGAGCTACCAAGGCTACCGAGGACAACGGCGCTGTGGAAGGATCTCCGCGGTGGGCGGAGCGGCTGAAGTGGGCGTGGCACAGCTCGAGAGGCGAGCGCTTTTAGGCGATTTTGCTGGCAAAATCATGTGCAGCCAACGGCTTCGAGAGTCATTAAGTTTATTAAGTGGGCGAGCAGATAACCCAAATGAGTGCATGCCAAATGAAAGCCAACGCGATTTGCACTCATATCGCCGACGAATTCTGTGCACTGTGAAAAAAGGAACCGAGTTCAGCTGGTTGGCGGATATAAGAAGGTTTCAAGTGCTCAAATGCCGAGATCAGTGAAACAACAATTTATGCACCAATCGAAATGAAAGGAGTAGATTAATTCGCATTCTGCTCACAATTATTTTTGAAAACGTGCATCGCAATTAAGCTGGTTAACCCACTTCTTTCTATAACAATTTGTATGTTTATGTCAAAAACAAGATTTTTATCACGAAAATAAACACTTCAACGTACAAAGTTTTGAAACCACATCAGGGTGTTAAATAACCACAAAACAAACAAAAATATATATAGATAATAGAAACTGGATCTCAATGGAATTTTCAATATACGGATAGATGGCAGATGCCAAGTATGTATGTTTTATATATATAAATTGCATTTTTCATAATCATAAAGTACATGTGTATGAAGTGTAATACCGTAGTTCTTAAACAAGTTTTGTCCAGTGTGCTTATTCAAATAGCTCATGCTCTGGGAAAAGTTTCCCAAGAGGCCGGAAAAGGGTCAGGTGGTGGAGGGGAAGGAGGACGGGGAAGGACGTGGGAAACCGGAAACGGAGAAGATAACAAACAAATTGCCAGTGCAATTGCAAGCTTGAGATTATCGCCTGCCTGCGGTGGCCGCATTACTCGCTCTTAACTTTACTTAACTCCACTTTGGCTTACTTAACTTTGCTTGAAGTGCAGGGCAATAGGAGGCATTGCAATGGCCTTCTTATCGCTGCGGTTGATGCAAAAGTAAGTCCCATTGCGGCCCCAGAAACTTTTAATGGCTGCGGGAGGAGCGCCGCCGACGCTGACCACAATTAATCTGAAAGCCTAATATCCGCCTGCGGCTAAATTTCAATTTACCCGCTTACTCGATTGCCATCTTTCGATAACGATTGGCGAGCGCAGGCCTCAAAGCTAGCTGCTATGCCACGCAGGACACGCATGGTTTCATTTTTGACATTTCATTCACTTAATAATAGTACGATTTTGGCATTCTAATGCCGTTCCCCAATTATATAATTTAAGTAAACGAATTTATTTACACACACATATATATATGTATACATATATATATATATATATATATATATTCAAAAGTAACACATACATACATATGGAAATACTCCACGTCGAGTCGGCTATCGGATACCCATTACTAAGCTAAAGGTGTATAACTTTTTGCGTGCCTTTTATAAGTATAGCACGACCTTTTAAGGAGAGTTAGTATAGAAACTCTTGTATTGACCGACCTTAACTGGTGAAATAAAACAGCTCTTCTGAACAATTGCATTTATTGATTAATTGTAATGAAACACAAAGTATCATTTTTCGTTAATGTCCCGCATGTTTGAAAGGCTCTGAGGAAGGCCCGCATTAGTGTCTGAAAAGATATGTATGTATGATTGAATATGTATAGAATGAACATGATTGCTCGTGAGACTTGTTTACCTGCCCTGAGGACACTCCAGCTTCTGCCGCTTAGGCAGCGGTTTCCCATCTGGATTTCGCTCTAGTATCGTAGTTAGAAGCCCAGTTAGGTCGTCCACGGGAAGCGCTCGCTTCCTTGACTCCAGTACTCTGATGAAACCATCAATTTTAAGTCAGAACTCTCACCACTAATCACTTGAACTCACTCGCGCAGCAAATCGCAGTTGTCGCCGGTCAACATCTCATTTAGGCGCTGGTGCTCTTCGGGCGAAGGACTTCTGCTACGCAGCTGCAAGTCCAAGATCGAGTCCAATCCTGCCAGCACTGCGATCACGCTAGCTTGCACGTTGTCATCATTGACAGGTTCCGTCTGGGTAGACTTATTCGCTGTCTTGCATGGCGAAGTCTTAGTCTGGGTAGACTGATTGCTCATCCCCTGATTAAATCCACGCGGAATCTGAGGCTGCACCAAATGCGGGAAATTCCGGAGAAAATAGGAATCGGTTTCGTTGTTCGGATTCGACATCTTGAAGTTCCGTTGTGACATGAAAATGGTTTCTCCGGCTCGGCTTCTAGATTTGCACTGAATTCTATAGGGACAGAGCAAAGCCAAATGTCAAAAGTAGGCAGGGTTACCTTGATTGAAAATGAAAGGGTTGTATTCAATAATTATACAAAAGTGAATTATATTTAATTATATTATACATATATATATTATATTATATTAATTATATTTAAATTATGTTTATTATTATTATTATGATTAACAGGTATCTGTATACGATTCCAGAATGAAGATTGAGTATATACTGTATTCATAAAAATAGCAGTGCTTGGGACCTGCGAGTTTGAGTTAAAAAATTCCTATGATTCACAGTTTTAATGGTCAAATTGTTTTTATAATATTATTATGTATTTAATTTCAAACAATTCAAGAAATGTTTCACATTCATTTCTTCAATAGTTTCGAAAATATAGATAAAAACAACATAATAGGCAGAAATTCTGGTGTTCACTAAAATAGCAGTGCTATGAAAAAATAGTAACCAAATTCAAATTGACTTCGAACGAACTTAGTTTTTCTTTTTAATGTGTTAATTAGGGCCTAATACTTGCTTGGATAGCCTTTGTTATCCAGCACAAACTTACACCCACGCGGCATGGAGTCCACCAGGTCCTGATCCATGCATCGACACATATTGTTTAATGTCCCCCCCCCCCGGGTTTTCAATAGGGTTTAAATCGGGAAATGGTGCTGGCCACGGCATTACCTCTATTCTATTTTGGGTGAGCCAATTCTTAGCCGATTTGCTTCTGCGTTTCGTATCATTATCCTGTTGGAATGTCTATTTTAAGGACATATTATATTCAGAATATGATAGTAAGACATCACTAAGTATATTTACATATGCGTTTTGGTCTATAATACCATATATCATATGTTACGGACTCATACCATTGTAAAAAAAAAAACAAGCCCATTCCAGGATTTTAGGTCCACCATGAAAGTCACTGAAAGTCTTCAGTGGGTGTTTTGGGTGGGACTCCGTGTTTGGAGGTCGTTAGATATACAGTAGTGAACCAGTTCCACCCGATAGCACTATTTTTGACCCATCAGTCAAAAGGATATTAAGCCATTTGGAGATTGGAGTTTATGCTAAGTAGGGGAACCTTTTGTGGACTCCTCGCACTGAAATTTTGATTCCGTAGTCATCTCTGAATAGTAACGTCGCTGATTCCCAAGTTCAGCTCAGACTTTATGTCCTTAAAGGATGCAAAGGGATTAACTTTGCCGTAACGAACTATGCGTCGATCCTCGGTTTTCGGGCTTCCATTCATATTTAATGGCATTGGATACCATTTTCAAGGATACCAATATTCAAGGGTTTTTTGAATGTCCTCGTATGTTTTTCTTCCTTTCTTAGCTTAAGAATTAATATTCTTTTCTCCTGGGAGCAGTGCTGTCCTCTACCGACTAAAGTATAATTTTTTTATTATTTTTAATTTATGGCCCTTTTAAATATACGAATTAACACTTTTTAGAAAATATTGATCATTTCGGCACTTTACGTTGGACAAAACCAGGACCCTGCTATTCTTATGAACAGCCTAAAAGTTGTGAATGTGGTCACGTAATGGGAACGTAAATAAAAAAAAGGATAGCATGAAAAACTACAAAAATATATGGAAAAGTGGAAAGATAAGTCCGAAAAGGGACATGGAAAAATATCTTTGTATTTCTTAGTTTCCCTCGCATTGCTATTTTTATGAACACAGCTGTAAATATATACTGTTAAACGGCTAACAAAAACCATTATTCCTTTCGGTACCCTCTGCATATAGCGCCATCTGTTGAGAATTTACATTGTGTTGTTCTATATGACAGTGACGTCACCTCATAGCTTTATGCTGTACTTGAATTATTACTTTTGAAACAGCAATAATCCGATGAGCGATCAAATATGAATTCTCACCTAGAGCAGCCTTAAAATCCAATAAAGTTTATTATAAAGAATTCAGGCGTTTCGACATTCTACATTCTACATACTTATCAGCCAGTATAGATTTGTACGTACGCATTGGTATTTTCGTCGAAACCCAATAGTGTGGTATTAAGCTACAGATGTGAACTGAAATCTCAGATTCAAGCACGGTCACACTGAGCACGTGGAGCAGACAAAGCAGCTGGATTGAGAAATTATTGGAAACAACGCAGTAGAAGCACAACAAATTGCACCATGGAGGCAGAGAACATCAGGGCAGACGCATTCGAGCCGGCGAAGAGGGCCACTAAGCGCGGAGCCAGCGGAGGCGGGCAGCAGGACGTGGAGATGCAGGTGGACGAGGCGACCGGCATTGAGGGCCAGGTGCTGGGATCTGCGCGAGCATCGGCGCCGCCCAAGGCGAAGCGGGCCAGGAGCGAGCTGCGCAAGGTGTCCGTGCCGCCACACAGGTACGCCTCGCTCAAGACTCACTGGATGCAGATCTTTACGCCCGTGGTGGAGCACATGAAGTTGCAAATCCGCTTCAACATGAAGGCGCGCCAGGTGGAGCTGCGTGTGGGCCCCGAGACGCCGGACATAGCCAACCTGCAGCGCGGCGCCGACTTCGTGCGCGCCTTCCTCTGCGGCTTCGAAGTGGACGACGCCCTGGCTCTGCTGCGTCTGGAGGATCTGTTCGTCGAGTCGTTCGAAATCAAGGACGTGAAGACGCTGCGCGGCGACCATCAGTCGCGCGCCATCGGCCGCCTCGCCGGCAAGGGTGGCCGCACCAAGTTCACCATCGAGAACGTGACCAAGACCCGCATCGTGCTAGCCGACAGCAAGATCCACATCCTGGGCAGCTACCAGAACATTCAGCTGGCGCGCCGAGCCGTCTGCAACCTGATCCTCGGCTCGCCGCCCAGCAAGGTGTACAGCAACCTGCGGTCAGTCGCCTCGCGCCTCTCGGAGCGCATGTGATTGGGAGAGCGGACAGGAGTGGACTGGACTGGACTGGAGTGGAGTTTGAGAGGGAGTAGTTGCGGTTTTTTTTTAGCATTAGCAATAAATAATAAATATAATAACATGTATTCAAACATTTACAATATACACAAACACACACAGCGAATGACGGGAATGAGGTCGGCCTACTGGAGGCGCGTGGGCAACTAGAGCTTGGTCAGGATGAGCAGCAGCAGCATGAAGAAGGTGACCGCCGCGAGGACAAGGATGACGCACATCTTGCGGTTCTTGCGCTGATACATTTCCGCCTTGTGCAGCTGGCGCAATCCCTCCGAGACGCGCGTCTGCGTCTGCTCCACGTTGTAGTCGATGCGGTCGAGCACGGTGCCCTGCTCCTGGACCATGTGGCCCAGGTCCTTGAAGATGTCGTTCAGGTCGTAGATGGACTTGACTATCTTGGTCACCTCCTGCTCGCGGTGCTGCGCCACGCGCGTGTTCTCCTCCTCGAAGAGCAGCAGCTGCTGTTGGGTCATCCGGCTGGCCGGCGGCCTCTGGAAGTGGTCGTCGATGGCCTGGTCGTCGTCCTCGAACAGATAGCCGTTGCCGGACTTGCCCTCCGCCGGCGGCTGCAGGAAGTTGTCGAAGGAGTCGACGAAGTTCTCGGCGCTCTGCTCGCCCAGCTCCACGTTGGTGAAGACGTCGCCAGCGCCGCCGCCGTCGTCGAAGTACTTCTGCGAGCGCTCCTCGCGGGAGTTTAGCTGAAGCAGGTAGGCATTCTGGCTGGCACGGAATTTCACCGTCAGCTCCTGCAGCTGGAGCAGAGCGCAGTGCACCGCGTTGGCGGTCAGGCACTGCTCCATCTTGCTGCCCACGCCGATGCTGCTGCGCACGCACTGGATGTGCCGGTGCGTGGAGGTGATCAGCTTGGAGACGATTTGGCTGAGCACCTCGATGTCGCACTCGTCGTCCCGCTGATCATCGAAGGCGGGTCGCAGGAGGTGGCGTGCGTGCAGGGAGCCCAGTTCATCCAGCTTCGGCTTGATCCTGCAATGGAGTGATGGGAGTGAAGTTGAACCCTGCGCACGGACTACTGTTCGTTTACCCACTTGGACATGGTGTACTGCGCCTCCTCGAACTTATCCAGCCAGGCGGGCGGCGTGCCGTAGTCGTCCTGCAGCTCCAGCCCCTCTTCCGCCTCGCGCACCGAATGCTTCAGCAGGCGCTCCGCATCGCTGCCCCTCTGGAAGACGGACAAACCCAAAACATATGCTAGGTGATGAGACCAGCGAAGACCCCAGACGGAGACGCACTCACCCGATCGTCGTAGTGACTCCGGTTCTTGGACGCATTGTTGCGCATGATGACGAACACCTCCGTCAGGTTGCGCGACGTCATCCTGACCCTCTGCTCCCGAGCTCTTGGGGATTGGAAAAATTGATCCAAGTCCGCTGAAAACTCAGATTTTTTCCAGTTTCGTTTTGACACAGAAGCGCAGTGTGCCCGCTACTTTGCTCGCCCAGAATACCGATAGTCGCCACGACGAATTGGTCACCCTGGCGTGAACGCACCGTTACATTTCCCAGATTTTTACAAATTTTAAATTTCTTTTCTTATTATCTGTAGAATCTCTACTATATAGGCATACTCTTAAACAGCCTATTTTCAAAAGTAATTTTTTCAATATACAAAATGGATTGGATAGCTCCAATAGAAATAATCGGAAATTACTGAAAATAGCATTGCTTTATTGAGTTTCAACAAATTTTTAAAGTTAATTATGTATACACCGTCACGTAAAAAAAAGTACGTTTTAAGCTAATGTTTAAAAATTGCAATTCAACTATTGGGTCTGATATATTGCGTAATTCTTGATATGACTTGACAGGATTTCATGGGACTCATTAAGAGTTTGGCTTCACGGTTTCTAATAGCCAGTTTCCACTGTACTGTGTTTTAATCCGCGACACAAACCTATGACTTACGAACACTGAAGAGCTATCCAAAAGCCAAACATATCGATGGCTCGCCCCCCTCATATCGATTACTTGATAGCTCAGTCAGTTTGCACCTCCCCCTGATATCGATTGCCATCAAACAATTTTATTTCATTTTAAAATAATTCCTTGATTTCGAATTGCATTGTACTGGTAACTGGCACTTCCAATTGTGACCAGAAAGCAGCAAGCGCGGAAAACGGAGAGTTCAAGTGCGGGTGGAAAAGTCAGGATGTCATAACTTCGTGCGGGGCAACAAAATGAGCAGTGCGGACAAGGATAACAACGAATTATCCTGATCCTGAACGCCCGATTGCAGTTGTGTGTGTGCTTGCGCGCGTGTGCGTGTGCTTAGTGTGTGTGCCAGTGACGACATTGACCCGCCTTCGCCCCTGCCCCAACCCGCGCTCCAGCCCACCACCACACCCCCCTTGCAGGGGTAACTGTGCCATGCCATTGCCGTTGTTGTGGTTGTGGTCGTGCTCGTTTCTAGCCTGACTTCGCCGGTGGAGCACTAGGGAAGACAACGCCAAAACACAAACATGTTCAACCGCCAGGCGACCGGAGGAGCCGGATCCAGTGGCCAAGGTGCTGGGTCCAGCCAGCCCGCTTCTGCAGCACCAGTCTCCGCTGGAGTTGGTGTAGGAGGGGGTGGAGGTGCCAGTGGAGCAGCGGCAGGAGCGGGCTCCGCAGCAGGATCTGGATCCGGATCAGGTTCCGGATCAGCAGCACCGCCCAGCCATTCGCCCGATCTCTACCTGCGCCCGCTGCCCTTTCTGGACGCCAAGTGGCTGCGCGCCGATCTCATCGCCTCCCTGCGCAACGCCGCCGACGGCGCCGTACTGTGGAACCATCTGATTCAGGACTGCGAGCTGGTCTCGTCGCCCACCGCTCCGCTCCTAAATGCCCGCGGACAACTATCCTACCTAGGCGACGATGGCAAGCACTACTGCGGCGCTCAGCAGCTCAAGTGCTCCTGCTGCCAGCCGGAGTTCTGCGGCCCTCTCTCCGCCTGCAACTGCGACGGCTGTCGGCCTCTGGACTCGGACACGGCCATTAAGAAGCTTACCACCCAAGCCGCCGCACAGCAAGCGGCCCATCTCAGCCAGGCCACCGACATGGTTCTGAGCGGCTGGCTCTGGAGCCAGCCACCTTCGCAGCAGGCGCGTCTGGACTGCCAACGTTCTATGATCTCGGAGCTGCAGGAGCTGGCTCTGCGCGCAGCCGGCAACTGCCTCTCTGCCCAGCATCTTCGCCAGCAACTATTCATCTACGAGCGCTACTTCGTGGCCCTGAAAAGGGAGAGGGAACGGGAGCGCCAGTCCACGACAAGCGCACAGGCGGTGGTCAGTGTCACCACCGCCAACACCACTATTGCCGCCATAACCGCCAATGCTGCAGTGGAGTCACAGCCGACGGAACAGCCGGCGGAGCATGGAGCTCTGGGCTTGGCACGCGTAGCCACCCATGCCGCATTGAACTTCAGCTTCGCCTTCCTGCGACGCGCCTGGCGCTCCGGTGAGGACACGGAAATGTGCAGCGAGCTGCTAAGCGAGGCGCTGGCTTCTCTGCAGGAACTGCCTGAGGCCACGCTGTTCGAGGCAGCCGTCGTCTCTTCGCTCTGGCTGGATGTCATGGAGCGCTCCATCAAGTTCCTGCGTCTGGTGGCGCTCGGTGATCCGATGGGCAATCGCTGCACCGCACCACTAAACGACCGCCACACAGCGCTGTGCCTTCTGCTGGAGCTGGGCGTGCAGAAGGGCACCCTGGCCGCCACGCTCGAGTGCGTCGTTCTGCTGTTGTTGCTATGGGAGAAGGACCGTGCGGGCAACGACAATCGGGACATGCCACGCAAGACGGGCGCCCCGCTGCAGCGCATCCTGCTGCGATACCAGAAGATTGGAGCCACGGCCAAGGGAGGCGGAATCGCCGGCGGTGAACCTGCTCCAGTGGCCAGTGCCACGGAGACCTTCCTTCGCTTTCTCTCGCTACCCAAGAGCAGTGCGGCCATTGTGGACCTTCGTCGCGCCGCAGTCGTCATCATTTCTCACCTGGACCGCATGGTGCAGCCGATGATGCCGCGCTGCCTGCTACGCGGTGGACAAGCAACCGCCGCATCATCCAGTTCAGCTCCTCAGCAGCGGATCTACGCCTTGGGCTGGCCATCGCTCTCCAAGGATCAGCAGGGATTCAGCGCTGAGCCTACGCTCAGCTGGAGTGGAGAGTCTGCGGGCGTGCCCACGCTTAGCTGCCGCTTCCAGATCAAGCAGGTGGCCTGCTGCGAGACGCAGATGCTCATCCTTAGCCAGGAGGGTAAGCTGTACACCTGGCGCCTGGCCAAACCGGAAGCGGAACCGCTGCCCATGGAGGAGGTCGCCCACGATGTGTTCATTAGCATCGCCGGCCACTGTGAAGGTCGTCACTTTCTGGCCATTGACAGCAACCGTAAGAGAATTTCTAAATTGCTGTTATGTTCGTATCCACTGCTAGTTCGTTTCGTTGGTTATTGCATTACATTAAAATGTTGGGACTTCGAGAGATTTAACAAAAAGCGTAGCACGCTTTTCAGCGTATTTTTTTATTATTCGACTTGTGGCAGGAAAATTAAAATCTTCTAAAGATACCACCTACCGTTCTTAAGTGACATGGACTATTAATAATCCGTAGTGGAATCATGCCTACTTACTAACAATAAAAACCTTCGTGTGCTCTTCAGTCCCTCAGTCAAGGTATGACTTCGATGAGCAGGGTGTGAAACCAGATAGCACTCCCTTCCTTAAGAGTAGGCCATGGTGTCTCCTCCATTCACCCTTTAGTCGCCTTTTTCGACAAGCCGGGTACGCTGAGGTATTATTCTTCACCCGCCACCACACAGAACACCTGTTTGGATTTACCCACCCACTCTGTTGGCCATCTCGTTTGAGCGGACTCGTTTCATCTTAATATTCCATGTTGGGTTTGATCCGCTTGGCCGCCTCGACGACTTCCAGTTCTGTGAGGCACGGGAAATCTGGGGCAGGGGCTTCTGTTGGTCACCATAGTGCGGTCTGCATTGGGAATAGCTCCCCTACAGTTTTAGCCAGGACCCCAGGGTCGGATGGGGTTACACGCCTCTCTTCCTTAGCTTGTTGGTTACAAGCTTATAGGCGAGGGAGTATAGCAGCTGTACATATGCACGTGCTTTACCTTCGCATATTCAATTCCCCGCATAGGTGATGCAGCCAGTTCCTGATCGTAGAGCGAGCTGCTTTAACTGACTCGTCGAGGATCATGGAGGATTGTCCCCTTACAGTGACGTAAGGTTCGCTTAGGAGCCAGGAGGCTCTAAGCTGCTGCGCAATGATTAACATTGAGCTGGATTACGTTAGTATGGGCGTACATTATGGTGGCTCATAGCTTCTTTTAGGCTCGCTCTGTATGTCGGGCACGCAAAGCTACAAGTCGGATGGTTTCTGTCCGCCTCGCTGCTGCAGATCAGGCATTTTGGTTATTAGTATTTACTTAATAATAATAGTAGTTATGAACCTAATGCCCTGCTTCCAATTCGTTGCAGACAACGCCTACTCCTGGGGCACCGGCGAAGATCACCGTCTGGGCCATGGGGACACCCACGCCCGAGCCGTTCCCACCAAGATCGCTGCCCTGGAGCAGCACTGTGTACAGTCGGTATACTGCGGCTGCTCGTACAGCGCAGCCATCACCTGCGGCGGAAACCTGCTGACCTGGGGACGCGGCACCTATGCTCGGCTGGGCCACGGGAACAGCGACGATCGCAGCCTGCCCACCCTGGTGGTGGCCCTATCCGACCACATGGTGGTTGACGTGGCCCTGGGCAGCGGCGACGCCCACTCGCTGGCCCTCACATCCGAGGGACTGGTGTTCGCCTGGGGCGACGGTGACTACGGCAAGCTGGGCAATGGCAACTGCAACGGCAGCCTGCAGCCGATCCTTGTGGAATCGCTACCCCGGGTGCAGCGCGTCTTTGCGGGCTCCCAGTTCTCGGTGGCCCTCAGCAGCGAGGGTCAGCTGTATACGTGGGGCAAGGCCACCTGTTTGGGTCACCAGTTGGTGGAGCGCAGTGTCCAAGGGTGCAGTGTTCCGCGTCTGGTTAGCAGCTTGCAGGTGAGCTACCGCCAGGTACCCCGTTGTCCTGTAATCCTTTCCTAACTTTTGGTTTTCCCTGCAGCACAAACGCATTGTGGACGTGGCCGTGAGCGTGGCACATTGTCTGGCGCTTTCTAGCAGCGGGGAGGTATTCGGATGGGGTCGCAACGACAGCCAGCAAATCTGTCCAGCCTCCGTGTCCAGCGAGCCTTTACTGCGAACGCCCATTCTTGTGTCATTACCCACGTTTCCGGCCAGCGGAATCGCCTGTACCAGTGCCCAGAGTCTTGTGTGGACGCAGAGCTCCCACCAGGGTGTACCGCGGCGCGCCCCCTTTGTCGTTGACTTGGGCGAGCCCACGTTCCGTCTGCTAGACCAGCTGCTGGGCATGTGCAGCAGCCAGGACAACCGGCAAACGCCGAACCAGGAGAGCGAGTGCATCGCCGTGGCCTGCCTAAATCTGTTCCGCCTGCAGCTGCTCGCCCTCATTGCCAACGGGGTAGAGCCGCGCCAGGTGGGCCTAGCCAGTGGCAGTCGCCTTCTCTGCAGCCTCAAGACTCGAATCCTCGGGTTGGCCGGCGGCAGTCAAGTGCTTCGCACAATACAAGTGGCCGCACAACAGGCTCTGCAGGTACATACATAAGTTGGGCACATCCAATGTGCTTCGCACTAATACCTTTCATTGACCTTTTACCATAGGACGGATGGAGTGTTCTGCTGCCCACAGCAGCGGAGCGTGCCCAGACACTCACATCGCTGCTGCCTTCGGAACCTGGACAGGCGTCCTCCGCTGGTCATCGCTTCATGACAGACCTCCTAGTCAGCTCCCTGATGGCCGAAGGCGGCCTAGAGTCGGCGCTGCAGCACGCTATCCGTCTGGAGAGCAGCTCCTGCTCCGCGGACTGCGGCGACGGAGTCCACTTGCCATTGCTGCAGCTGATCACGCGACTGCTGAGCAACAATGCCGCACTGTCCCAAACCCGACTGTCTCCCACGCTGGGCAAGCAGCAGGAAAAGGAGGAGGAGGAGCGCGAGCAGCAGCACCAGGAGCCGAGCACCAGTCCCAGCTTGAGTCTGCTCCATCGATTCCAGCGCTTGCTGCTGTCCCACATCCACCAGGCGCAGCCCGAGGAGGAAACAACTGGCGCCGAGGCGCTGTTGTTGCAGTACATGCACGCGCTAATCCCCGCCTGCGTTGCCACATTACAAAAGGCCCACGAATTGGCGTTGCTATGTCGGGAGCCGGGTGAACATTCCTTTGGTCAGATGGTTGGCCATCTCGGCCGCGTCCTCCAGGCGGATATTTCGGACGCTTTGCTGAACGAGTTGCTGGTGGGCTTATTGCTCCTCAAGCGCGATCGCCCTCAGTGTCTGGGTGGCCTGCGTTGGGCCCGCCTCTTTCTGCCTCTGCTTCGCGTCCTAGACAGACTCAATCGAGCTCTTGGGGAAGGAGAATTGCGAGACGGCGACGACATGGGCTGGCCAGGCATCATTTGTCGCGGGGGACCCAAGGGCGGTCCTCCGCCGGCTGATCCCGAAACGCACTATGTGCGCCGTGCGGACATGGAAAATCTACTGCTCGATGGAAGTCGCTGCATCATCCTGGCCGGATACGTTTGCGATTTAAGCGGATACAAGTAAGTAAACTTGCATATCTTCGGCATAATTGCAGACTCATTTGTCGTTTATCTTTTGCATCATAGCTGTGAGTCGGAAACACTACGAAGCGTTTTGGACTCGGGATTGGGCAAGGACCTTACGGCCGAGATGAGCAGTCAGGTGCACAGAAGCGCTATGGAGCACATCCTCGAGCACCACAAGCTGGGCAAGTACATGGTCCAGACTAGCACCGAAGAGAAGGTGAGATTCGAATCTATGTTTGATATTCCCTGACCAATCGAATGTTTCAAACCTATTTAGTCATCGGCGCCTGGACCCAGTCGGCTGACTCACTTTAGCTCGGAATGCGCCTTGGCGCAGCTGCTCGGCTTAGTGGCCAATCTGATGTGCAGCGGACCGGCACTGCAGCCAGCGGAACTGCAGTGCCGTCAGCTGGACAAGTCAAGCCTGCTAAGCGGTGGGCTACAGCTCCTCCAGCCGAGCAATCCCTTCGACGAGGAGAAGGGTGAGGCGCGCAGCAGCCACAGTTGTCACAGCACAGCGGGTAACACGCCCACGGATCTGCCGCCTCCGTTGCCAATGCAGCAGCAGCTGGCTCCGGGTCGAGGCAAATCCCAGTTGCAGCTGCGTGCAGATGCTTTCATCAGCGGCCTAGCAGAGGCCCGCGTTTCGGAACCGCCTGTGGCTGCTTGGCTGGCGCTCACCGAGCGATACTGTAAGGCGCACAACTTGATGTGGCATCAGGAGTTCGCCACGGAACATCCCGTCCAGGAGCTAGAGCGCCTCTTGAGCGCCGTGCTCATCCGGCACCAGTACCTCGGTGGCCTGGTGCTAAACGCATTGGAGACAGAGTCGCCGCCGCCAAGACAGCTCGGGGAAATCATTAGGCTTGTGCATCAGGCCAAGTGGTCAGTGGTTCGGACACGGCAGCAACTGAACCGCAGTTACAAGGAGGTGTGTGCCCCAATTCTAGAGCGCCTGCGCTTCTTGCTCTACGAGGTGCGACCAGCGATTAGTCCCCAGCAGCGTGGATTACGCCGACTGCCCATCTTGCAGCGCCCGCCGCGCTTTAAGATGCTTGTGCGCCGGCTGCTTCAAGAGCTGCGCTCCTCACGGCAGCCGGCCAAGCCGGAGGATCTGCTTAATGCCTCCATTCAGCAGGAGCATGAGAAAAAACCCCAGGTCATGCCCAAACAGGAGCTAGAGGAGCAGGAAGAAGAGGAAACTCTGTTAAGGCGACTGAATGAACGCCAGATCCATGGCGAGGGCGAGCTGGACCCGGCACTCATGCAGGACATTGTGGATTTTGCCCTGCAGGACAGCTGCGATGTGGAGACGGCACGACGGGCCATGTACTGCCAGATGCAGCGATACCAACTGAGGCTGGCCGGGCTCCAGATTGTCCAGCAACTGCTTGAACTACACGGCTTGCTGGACGCGGCACAGTACAGTCTGCTAAACGGATTTCTCGGACTGCACTTGAAATCCACATCCTCCGGAGGAGGATCTACGGGATCCGGAAGCTCCTTGCACGTTCTCGGTCAGCTGAACATGATAAGTGCCTATCAAAAAGCCAGGCTACTCCTGGCACAATCTCGTGTCCTTGACTGGGCGGTGCGAGAGCTCCGTCGTCTGGTTAACCAAGAGCAGCAGGGCCACGCCCGCGGCAAGGACAGCACCAATCTAGGCACCTATGTGCTCCTAAAGCGCCTGCCGCGCGCCCGCTTCCTCCTGAGCGTGTTCGGACTGCTGGCCAAGGAGCTGGGCCCCAACGAGCTAGGCTTCCTCATTAATTCCGGCCTCCTGGGCACGGTGCTTGGACTGCTGGCGCAGACGGGCGGCGAAGGCGCGACCGGCGGCCAGGTGCACGGAGAACTGAGTATCCTGTACGAAGACAGCGTGCTAAAGCAAAAGTCGAGTAAGGCGCAGCTCAGTGGTCCCGATCTGGCAAAGCTGATGAAGATCGGCACCAGAATTGTGAGGGGAGCGGACTGGAAGTGGGGTGACCAGGATGGCAATCCGCCCGGCGAGGGTCGCATCATTAGTGAGGTGGGCGAGGACGGGTAAGTTGTAGCGAAGATTCTATTTCCTGATATCACAACTAAATGACCTTCTTGTCCAGGTGGGTGCGTGTGGAATGGTACACCGGAGCCACCAACTCGTACCGTATGGGCAAGGAGGGTCAGTACGATCTCCAGCTAGCCGACAGTGCTCTCAACGTCGCCTCACCCACGGAGCCTGAGCGAGAGGATGTGTCCGGGAGCGAAGCTTCACCCACCAGCGACTCGCATCCATCGAAATTGCTACGCCACTGCGCCGCCAAGCTCCTTCAGATTCTGGCGGTGGGAACTGGCCTGCACGGGGCTCAGCTGGATAAGAACGCACTGCGTGGCATGACCAGCATGTTTCGGACTATCATCTACCCCAAACCATCGATGTCAAACATCTCCTATGCATTGGGATGGCTCAACCTGGGCTTCATTCGAGCCATATCTGGTAGGTGTCCTTTGTGGTAGTAAAACAAGAATCGTTTGAGTGGCTAACAATAATGTGCTTTTTTCAGGAGATTGCCCACGGCTTTGTCTGGAGCTTAGCACACCGGGATGGTTAAGTCACTATCTATCGCTGCTGGAACAGCCAGCGGGAAACGAGGCGGGCGTGTACAGACAGCTCCATTGCCTGCGCCTGCTGCAGTTTATTCTGGCACAGTGGGGCGCTGAGGAGGAGCCGCGGATGCCCGCTTTGGTCCACCAGTTGTTTGCCACCCTGGGACGCATCGCGCTACATTGTCCAGGCGATGCCAGTCTGCTGCCCACGGCTGAGGGCAAGGCACGCGTGCTGCTCACCGCATCGCATTCGGGCAGCGTGGCCGAGGAGCTCGTCGCTCTACTTCGGCGTCTGCACACGCTGCCCTCCTGGAACCCGGTCATCAATTCCTTCCTGGCGCAGAAGCTTTGTGTAGCCGCCGAGCTGCTAGCCGAGCAATCGCCGCACTCCACGGCTCTGGACAGTGAACAGGTCTTTGTGCTAGGTGTACTCGGAGCCATGGGTGGACACGATCTGCGTCCACGCGTCGGTCTACACTGCTTCCACGAAAGCAGCCACATGGTGATCGCCAGCTTCACGCCCAAGGGCCGCTGTCTCCTTGCGCCCGGAGGTGTGGGATCTGGCGCGGGATTCGTTAAGGTGCAACTGCCAGCGGTGATGCCGCACTTGGATCACACCGTATTCAGCTTGAGCCGTCTGCCTATGAACGAGATGTTGCTTAACGCTTGGACAGTGCTACTGTACGGACCAGCACCGGGACTCCGGGAACTGCCCAGTAGCGCCGATGGTCGACTGGACTTAGCTCTGCTCCGCGCCCAGCAACTTCAGATGGCGGTGCTGCACACAAACGGCGTGTTGTATCGCCACCAAGTCGCTTTGCGTCGCATCCTCAAGCAACGAGCACCAGGGAGCATATACGCCAGTGCAGATGAGCCGGACCGAAGCGATGCGGAGTCACAACAGCCTGGGGAGCAAGACCAGCAGTTGTCCACAGGAAGTGGCCAGGAGCCGCAACTGTTGATACAGTGCATCCTTTTGCGAGCCACGCAGGCGTCCCCAGTAAAGGCCTGCTACAGTTACATGGATCTGGCCACAGCCGCCCTCAACTGCATTCAATCTCTGGCTACCCAGGCCCACCAGGAGCTAAGCGAGGGTGGTGGTGTTCCTCCCAATGGTCGCGCCCTTTCTTCGCCACCTCAGCCGACAATGGTGCACGGAGTGCCTGTCTACAATGTGGCAAGGAAGGAGCAGAAGCCGACGGAGCAAGTGGAACAGAAATCCAAGTGGCCTGCGGCGGCCACCGATGCCCAGCTAATTGGGCAGATAATGGAAATGGGATTCACTCGTCGCACGGTGGAACTAGCCCTCAAGCAACTGTCGCTGCAAGCAGAGATAATGCCCACCCCCGAGCAGATAGTGCAGTGGATCCTGGAACACCCGGATGTGTGTGCTAACACCATCGAAGAGGATACGCTGCCACTGGCGTCTTCAGCCTCGTCTCACGATCCAGAGGCGGATTCGGATAATGAGTGTCCCAGTTCGAATTCGACAACCTCGTCCTCCACTTCATCGGACACTGTAGAAGGCCAACCGATGGCCGTCAGTGGACCCGCACCACCAGTGAAGTTTGAATCTCGCAAGGATTTCCAGACTGCTGATCTCTACGCCTTGTATGTACGGGGACTAGTTCGCCCGGGAATGACGGTGCGCTGCTGTCGGGACTTTGAAGAGATCAAACACGGCGATATGGGCACCGTGCTCATCGTGGACACCGAAGGCCTGCATGATCTCAACGTTCAAGTCGACTGGCGCAATCACGGCAGCACCTACTGGGTGTGCTTTGTGCATATCGAGCTGGTGGAGGCTGCTCTGACCCAGCACCAGCCCCGCCCTCCGCCCATCGCAGTGGGTGCACGGGTAAGGCTGCGCACCTCGTCGCTGCGCTACGGAATGCTGTGCCAGCTGCGCCTGGGCAGAAGCCAGGGATCGTCGGCCATTGGAGTGGTGAGCTCAGTGAGCAGCAAACAACTCACTGTGGACTTTCCGGACCTGCCTGCCTGGCAGGGTCACATCAACGAAGTGGAACTGGTGGCATCGCAGCCCACCTCCGCCACCCTTCCTTCTCTAGGAGAGTCCTGCAGCCAGATGGCGCCCAGCGATCTCATCGAGGATTGGTCCAGATGCATTCGTTCGTTGACCGTAAGCTCCAATGAGGCAGCAGCCAAACACCTGCTTAATGGCAGTAACCAGCCGTGGCAGAGCTGTTCTAGCGGACCTTGCCGCCATTGGATCCGCCTAGAGCTGCACGACCGCATCCTCGTCCACAGTCTGACTTTGAAGGTTAGTCCCGAAGATCACTCGCACATGCCATCGCTGCTGGAGATCCGCGTGGGCGACTGCGTCGACAGCCTGAAGGAGTACACATGGATCCCAGTGCCAGCGGGTGCTAGCCGGGTGCTGCTCATGCAGCAGGTGCCCACTTATTACCCCTGGGTGGAGGTGGTGGTGAAGCAGTGCCAGAACAACGGCATCCAGTGCAAGATTCACGGCATTAAGTTCGTAGGTCGCCGCCAGCAACCGGATCTCCAGCACATCTTGGCTAACGCACAGTTCCTGGCCAGCGAGTACAGCGCCGGAGTGGGACCTGGATCGACAGCAGGAGCCGGAGCGGTAAGCACATCCCACGAAGAAGCCGCAGCGGCGCCCGAGCAGGATCTACCATGCACCGTAATGGTGTGGGGCCTCAACGACAAAGAACAGCTTGGCGGGCTGAAAGGTTCGAAGGTGAAGGTGCCAACCTTCTCGCAGACCATTAGTCGTCTGCGTCCCATCCACATAGCAGGCGGATCCAAGAGTCTGTTCATCGTGAGCCAAGACGGAAAGGTTTACGCATGCGGCGAGGGAACGAACGGTCGCCTCGGCCTCGGGGTGACCCACAATGTGCCACTACCACACCAGCTGCCCGTGCTGCATCAGTATGTGGTCAAGAAGGTAGCCGTGCATTCCGGCGGCAAGCACGCGCTCGCCCTGACGCTGGATGGAAAGGTGTTCTCCTGGGGCGAGGGCGAGGATGGTAAGCTCGGCCACGGCAACCGAACAACGCTGGACAAGCCACGACTGGTGGAGGCGTTGCGAGCGAAGAAGATCCGCGATGTGGCCTGCGGCTCGTCCCACTCGGCGGCCATCAGCAGCCAGGGCGAGCTCTACACCTGGGGACTGGGTGAGTACGGCCGCTTGGGCCACGGCGACAACACCACACAGCTGAAGCCCAAGTTGGTGACGGCGTTGGCGGGCAGAAGGGTCGTTCAAGTGGCCTGCGGAAGTCGGGATGCACAAACCCTTGCCCTCACGGAGGACGGAGCCGTGTTCTCGTGGGGCGACGGTGATTTCGGCAAGCTTGGACGCGGCGGCAGCGAGGGATCCGACACCCCTCACGAGATCGAACGTCTCTCGGGCATAGGTGTGGTGCAGATCGAGTGTGGAGCCCAGTTCAGCTTGGCACTCACGCGAGCCGGAGAAGTGTGGACTTGGGGCAAAGGCGACTACTACCGTCTGGGCCACGGTGGAGATCAGCACGTGCGCAAGCCGCAGCCCATTGGAGGACTTCGGGGCCGACGGGTCATCCACGTGGCCGTCGGTGCCCTGCACTGCCTGGCCGTCACGGATGCTGGCCAGGTGTACGCCTGGGGCGACAACGACCACGGACAACAGGGCAGTGGCAACACGTTTGTGAACAAGAAACCGGCTTTGGTCATCGGATTGGATGCGGTGTTTGTAAATCGCGTTGCGTGCGGCAGTTCGCACTCCATCGCTTGGGGACTGCCCAACGCATCCTCGGATGAGGAGAAGCGAGGACCCGTGCCCTTCGGCAGCACTCGAGACCCCCTGGGCGGCAGTAGCCTGGGCATATACGAAGCGGAGACAGTGCAAACCCTGAAACTGGAGGCTAAGCCCTTGAACCAGAGTAGTCTGAGCGAAAGCCTGGCTCTGGAGACACCAGCCGCACGGCAGGCGGCTCTGGGTCACGTACTGCGTGCCATGAGCATCCTGCAGGCCCGCCAGCTCATCGTCGCCGCACTCACCAGCCACAGCAAGGTGAACTTTAAGGAGCGGGGTGCCGTCGGAGGCGAGGAGGAGCTCATAGGTGGGCCCATGATGGGAGCACCGCTGCAACTGGCGGAAACGATTGCGCAGGGTGGAGGAGAGGCGCCCGCCGATGCCACGGATGCCGGTCTGCAGGAGCATAGTCCCGAGGCTGCCGTTGATGCGGTGACCGGAGGATTGTCCGGCGGGGCTAACACTCTGCCACCGCTCAGCGCCGGCCCACTGAGCGCCTTTCAGAGCCTAACTGGATCCCTGTCCATGTCGGGATCGCTCTCCAGCAGTGCCTTGCCCCAGCACAAGCACTCTCGGATGTCGGCCAGCGCCATGTCCGTGATGGCTGCCACCATGACGCAGCAGGAGGAGATGCTTTCGCACATTAGCCACTGCCACGGCCTAGACGACTTCGGCGGCTTGCTGGGTGAGTCGGAGGCAAAGAGTCTGGTGGAGCTGCTTAAACTGGCAGTTTGCGGACGATGTGGACCACCGAGCACAGCCCAGACCATCGCCGACACCCTAATCTCCTTGGGAGCTGGAACGCCGACGGTGGCTGCGATGCTCCTTGAGACGTGCATCACGGAACTGGAGGACCTGTGCACCTCGCGCCACTGCCTTGGTAAGTTGCCCAAACCGGTGATGCAGGAGAGCAGCCACCCTTACGTGGACAACGTGAACGTCACCGGAGTGGTACGCATCCCCGGTGCGGAGATGTTGCGCCTGGAGTTCGACAGCCAGTGCAGCACCGAGAAGCGTAACGATCCCCTGGTGATCATGGACGGCACTGGTCGGGTGCTGGCCATGCGTTCGGGCCGGGAGTTTGCCCACTGGGCTCCGGAGATCCGTGTGCCGGGCGACGAGTTGCGCTGGAAATTCTCCTCGGACAGTTCGGTAAACGGATGGGGCTGGCGCTTCTGGGTGCACGCCATCATGCCAGCGGCCACGCTGGGCGAGAGTGGATCGGACCGAGCCGTGTTGTCGCAACCCTCGATGGCACTGGTCATGTCGCTGCTGGACTCCCGACTTGCCCCTCGACAACCGAGTGTGCTGCTCCGATTGGCCTCCGCCCTAGCAGCTTGCTCACAACTGGGCGCCCTCACCACCGCCCAGAGGATATGGTCGCTGCGCAAACTGCACGCCGTACTGTTGCTGGAGCAAGCGCCTCGACCACAGGATCCATCGCTGTCCACGCTGCTCCAGCCCTTGATACCGGAGCTGTTGCGCCAGTACGAGTACGAGGAGCCGCAGGTGCGCGGAGGCATACATCTCATGCACTCGGACTACTTCAAGACCCTGGCTGCACTGGCCTGCGACATGCAGCTGGATGCTTCACTGCCTGCCACTTCATCATCGTCGTCGTCAGCAGCCCCGGGTGCCATCTCCTCGACTGGGGACGTGCACAAGTGGGCCTGGTTCAAGCGATACTGCATCGCCGTTAGAGTGGCCCAATCCCTGATCCGGCGCACGGAGCTGCCGCGGGCATTTTGCCTGGAGGTGCGCAAGAAGTTTGCCGAAATGCTGCCCAGTTCGAGCTCGAACTCCAATGCCAATCCTGGCTGCCAATCGCCCGGAGCGTCCATGCTGAACTCTACAACTTCACTGTCGTCCAGCACGGTCAGCAATGTGTCCCCACCGCCGGGAATTACCAGCGAGCAGCCGGATCTACACTGTCATGCCCACCAGTTGGAGTCCACGAGCACGCTGCTGCACGAGGATCACACTCTGTTTCAAGCTCCGCACGACGCCCAACTGCTGCAGTGGCTCAACCGGAGACCAGACGACTGGGCACTCAGCTGGGGTGGAGCCAGCACCATATACGGATGGGGCCACAACCACCGCGGGCAGCTTGGCGGACTGGAAGGCAGCCGTATCAAGACGCCAACGCCGTGCGAGGCACTCAGCCTTCTTCGCCCAGTTCAGTTGGCCGGCGGAGAGCAATCCCTGTTTGCGGTGACGCCCGATGGCAAACTATTTGCCACTGGATACGGATCTGGAGGACGACTGGGCGTCGGTGGCAGCGACAGCTGGGCCATTCCCACTTTGCTGGGATCCCTGCAGCACGTGTTCGTCAAGAAGGTTGCTGTGAACTCCGGCGGAAAACACTGCTTGGCACTGACCACTGAAGGCGAGGTGTACGCCTGGGGCGAGGGCGAGGACGGAAAGCTGGGCCACGGGAACCGCATGAGCTACGACCGTCCCAAGCTGGTGGAGCACCTCAACGGGATGAGCGTGGCGGACATTGCATGCGGCAGTGCTCACTCAGCGGCGATCACGGCCAGTGGCCATGTGCTCACTTGGGGCAAAGGACGCTACGGGCGACTGGGACACGGCGACTCCGAAGACCAGCTGCGACCCAAGTTGGTGGAGGCGCTGCTCGGCTATCGGGCCATCGATATTGCCTGCGGCTCCGGAGATGCCCAGACGCTGTGCATCACGGACGACGACAATGTATGGAGCTGGGGCGATGGCGACTACGGCAAACTGGGACGCGGCGGCAGCGACGGCTGCAAGCTGCCGTACAAGATCGAGAGTCTGGCCGGACTGGGAGTGGTCAAGGTGGAGTGCGGTTCGCAGTTCTCGGTGGCACTCACCAAATCCGGAGCGGTGTACACCTGGGGCAAAGGAGACTTCCATCGCCTGGGCCACGGATCCGTTGACCATGTCCGCCGGCCCAAAAAGGTGGCTGCTCTGCAGGGAAAGAAGATTATTTCCATTGCCACCGGTTCGCTGCACTGCGTCGCTTGCAGCGACTCCGGCGAGGTGTACACCTGGGGAGACAACGACGAAGGACAACTGGGCGACGGCACGGTTACAGCCATTCAGCGGCCGCGCCTGGTAGCCGCTCTCCAGGGCAAGCACATTGTGAAGGTCACCTGCGGATCCGCCCACACGCTGGCCCTATCAACATCGCAGCTAAGCGAGCGCCTACGTCCGCTGCCCAATCCACCGCTGGAGTACGACCTGGTGCGCGATCTGGCGCCTGAGGCCCTGCACGCCCGCCTTATCCTGCTGCACCACTTCTCGGAGTTGGTGTGTCCCTGCCTGGCCATGCTGCCCATCTCCGGCGACTTGAGTCTGGGCGCACTGAAGGATGTGCTCGTGTACAACATCAAGGAGGCTGCCTTCCGGAAGGTCATCCAAACGACGATGGTGCGGGACAAGCAGCACGGACCCGTCATCGAGCTAAATCGCATCCAGGTGAAGCGCTCACGCAATCGGTGCAACGGATTGGCCGGCATCGATGGGATGAAGAGCGTCTTTGGCCAGATGGTGCAGAAGCTGCCCTTGCTCACCCAGGAGGCGCTGGCTCTGCCGCACCGCGTCTGGAAGGTGAAGTTCGTGGGCGAGAGTGTGGACGACTGCGGCGGTGGCTACAGCGAATCCATCGCTGAGATGTGCGACGAGCTGCAGAACGGCAGCGTGCCGCTTTTGATCAACACGCCCAACGGACGCGGCGAGGCGGGAGCCAATCGCGACTGCTTCCTGCTGGACCCCACCCTGTCCTCGGTACTCCAGATGAACATGTTCCGCTTCCTTGGCGTCCTCATGGGCATCGCCGTGCGTACAGGATCGCCGCTAAGCATCAAGTAAGTGTCGAGTTGAGGGATACCTCAATAACCGATCCTTGGGCCACTATGTCACTAATGACCTTGTTTTGATATTTCAGTTTGGCGGAGCCTGTGTGGCGTCAATTGACGGGCGAGGTTCTACGGCCCACGGATCTTACCGAGGTGGACCGCGACTACGTGGCCGGACTGCTCTGCATCCGCAATATGGATGACGACCCGAAGCTGTTCACCGCGCTGGAACTGCCCTTCTCGACGTCCTCGGCCCGTGGCCACGAGGTGCCGCTGTCCACGCGCTACACGCACATCTCGCCCAGGAACCGGGCGGAGTATGTCCGCCTTGCGCTCGGATTCCGTCTGCACGAATTCGATGAGCAGGTGAAGGCGGTTCGGGACGGCATGTCCAAGGTGATTCCAGTGCCTTTGCTTTCGCTCTTCTCCGCCGCGGAGCTGCAGGCGATGGTCTGCGGCTCGCCGGACATTCCGCTGGGCCTGCTGAAGTCGGTGGCCACCTACAAGGGCTTCGATCCGAGCTCGGCGCTGGTCACCTGGTTCTGGGAGGTGATGGAGGAGTTCACGAATCAGGTGCGTCCCATATGGCGGTGCCGTACTTTCGCATCAGCAGCAATCCTAATTGAAACTAAACATTTTCAGGAGCGCTCTCTATTCCTGCGGTTCGTCTGGGGTCGCACCCGATTGCCGCGCACCATTGCCGACTTCCGTGGCCGTGACTTTGTGCTGCAAGTGCTCGAGAAGAATCCGCCTGACCACTTCCTGCCCGAGAGCTACACGTGCTTCTTTCTGCTCAAGATGCCCCGCTACTCGTGCAAGGTAAAGACAATGGCGACCGATTGCGTCCAACACTGATTCTGATTAATGCCGAACCTTTGTTTTTGCAGGCCGTGCTCCTCGAGAAGCTCAAGTATGCCATACACTTCTGTAAGAGCATTGATACGGACGAGTACGCACGCGTGGCCATGGGCGAACCCACCGAGGCCACCGGCAGCGAGGACAACAGCGACCTGGAGTCGGTGGCTAGCCACGAGGGTTGAACCGAACCCACTGTCCATCCTGCCCGAAATGAACAATTAACTTAACGACTTACCGAACAAATCGATCAAGGATCCATCGGAGACCTTGGCAGCCGGCGGATCTCCCCGCAGTTTACGATCCTCACCCACTAGGACACACGAAGCCTTCAAGTTAAACCCACTCACGCGACACGTACACATATATACACGTATAAACATATATTTTAAATTAGCACTTGAATCGGAGCAAGACGACGAATCGAGCGAGAGAGACGGCAAGCGAGGGAGAATGAGGAGAGAGAGAATGAGAGAGAGAGAGACGGCGAGAGAGCGAAAGAATCGGTCGATCGCATAATGAAACCAAAAAGCAAAACGTTAAAGTTATTTCCATATTATATTATATATACATATAAATTTAAATATAAATGTTAGTTGAAGTCCACTCATAATTATACACAAGGCTTAAACGTTAGACGCAACCCAATTGAATCCCATCCAATCCAATCCAATCCATTCCCATCCATCTCGAGTCCGAAACCCCGCCCAAACCAGTTAATAAGCTATGTAATTGATATTGATAACCCCCGAGAACACAAAGGGGCTGAAAACGTTTCTAATGATGATCTATTTAAAAGTTAGATGCCGCAAAGAAAACTCTATCTGAACTAAACGGAAGCTAAATAAAATACTTTATAAAGCAATCGGTTATGTAACTCGCAACAACTGAAAGAAAAGGATCCACCCGTGGGCTCCAAGTAATGGATTGTTAAAGCATAATGCTGAGATAAAGGAGTTCTTCGTATTTATTTTAGACTAAAAATTTAGCAGATCTCAAAAGCATAGGCCTATTACTTTTCATCGCTGGTAAAGTACATGCCGGAAGCGAAGCCATCGCTGAAGGCGCTGTACTCCGCCTGTTCCTCCGCCTGCGGGTGGTCGTCGGCCTGTTCCCGGCCCAGTTCCTCCGGCTGTCCTGAGGCGTTCTCTTGGCCGCCGTTGGGCACGCAAGAGCGCGGTGACGTGCGGCGTTTCAACGGCGTCTCATCGTCCTGACCGTCGTCACGCTCATCCTCCTCCAGCTCATCCCGCGAGACTTCCACTGCGGCTGCCTGAGCAGGGGAATCGGAAGCGGTGCCGCTGGTGCTGACCGCCGCATTGCCCAAAACGGCTCCCACGACTCCTCGCAGCACCCTGTAGAAGGCGTCGTGCACCTGACCCATCACTTGGCTAGCCGGACGCACTTGCTCCGCCTCGGGCTGTGCGTACTGTTGATACTGGTTGGGCGGCTGAATCTGCTGACCTCGCGCCCAGCTGCTGTGGCTGCTATGCTTCACGGCTCCCCCCGCCCGCCGTTGCGGCTCCTCGCAGGGACACTTGCGGCGCGGAGCAGAGCCGGATCCTCCCGATGCGGGCGGAGGTGGTGGCGGCGGCGGATCGTCGCGACAACCATTGCCATCCTCGCCCGCCGCCCGGCGTTGCTGCTCGCGATCGAATTCGGTCATTGCCCGCTCCGATCGCTCCCGGCAGACGGAGCAGTCGGGATCCGCGCCGTCGCCATTGAGGGACGACTCGTGGTCCGATTCGCAGCTGCACTTGCCGCTGGCCAACTCGCCGGACTTGCCGGATCCGCGCCGCAGCTTGTACACGATGAACAACAGGGCCAACGTGGCGTATGTGGCCTTTGCCACCTGCAAAATGGGGGTCAAAGTGTGTATTTGAAAAATATTTGACTTAAAATGTTAAATTAATAATTTCGAATTTCATTTTGGAGCTGAAAACGTTCTTTTGTGTTCATCAACAGCTCCAAAGCGATGGCTCATGTAATCTTGTGTGCGTTCAATAGAATCACTCTTACGTTAGCGCGTCCATTGATGGTTGTCCCATTGAAGTACTTCTTAAAGCCGTCGGCCATTGCTAGGACTGGATCTGGATCTGGATCTGGAGATCTGGATTTGGGGTCGGTTCCGGGTGAGAGCTGAGTGTGTTCTGCCTGTAGCTCCGAACGAGTACCTAATGACAAGCAACGAAGTGCCAAGCTCGGCCAACTAGATTACAAAGATTACAAAAATTCGTTGGCAGGATTCGATTTTATTGACTCGATTAGGTACATGAGTTTGGTCCCATCGGGAACCGGAAAGGGGGTGCTGATTAAGCTAGTTATGGATTGCTGAGGGGTCGAACGGGTCGGAGGGGTGGGGACCCATGTCCCGCAGCATCGGCGCCCTAGCCTTGGGGCATGGCCTGCTGGCAGCCCTTGCAGTAGAGCTTCGTCTCGCGCCGCTTCGAGGTGCGGCGATGCATCTTGACCAGGACGTAGACGAGTCCCAACGACGCCCAGGTGGCCTTGGCTACCTGTGGGTTTCGGAGGCGGATTTGGGCGCATCGTGTGGACTGCCGTGTACTGAATCACTTACATTGGCGCGACCACGCATGGTCTGGCTGTTGAAGACTTCTTTGATGTTGAACCGATCGGACATCTTTGGATCGTTGCGGACCGGATTGGCGCGGCTGCTAACAAAAGATTAAAATTTGGATTCGATATTCGACCTGTATTTAGACCGGGATTCGGATTGTGACTTTTAGACTTTCGGAATGAAAGGAATGTTACTGACAGTCGTCAAAGCCGACTCGGGTATTCCAACTAGTCTAGTCTAGTGCCGACTAATGGGATACCCATTAATTAAGCAATACGACGAAAATTGAGATATGCAAGAGGCAAAGCGAATAATTTCTATGTATATACCTTTAACTGACTTCAGAATTCTGCGCTTTGAGTTAAGTTCCATTTACAATTTTATGAAATTTTTAAGCATTTTAGCTGGAGGTTTAGCTATAATTATTTTTATACCAGTTACTAGAGTCGTTGAAAATTGTGTGTCACGAAGAACTTCTTTCCATCATGGTTGGAAATAGGATCACTAGCCGAGCCGATATAGCCATGTCTGTCCGTTCGGCTGTCCGTTCGCCTGTCCGTTCGGCTGTCCGTTCGCCTGTCCGTTCGCCTGTCCGTTCGGCTGTCCGTTCGCCTGTCCGTTCGCCTGTCCGTTCGGCTGTCCGTTCGGCTGTCCGTTCGCCTGTCCGTTCGGCTGTCCGTTCGGCTGTCCGTTCGTCTGTCCGTTCGGCTGTCCGTTCGCCTGTCCGTTCGCCTGTCCGTCCGTATGAATGTCTTCGACTCTGATATTACCATCGCATATCCATCGACCATTACATATCCAAAAACTGCTGGTTGAGGTTGAGGTGATCCTCTATAAATGTATTTTATCACCTAGCTAGCATGTAAACATTCTGGCCTATTTAGCGGTACGCTTCAGTTATACTAATGTAAATATAAGCCCTTTGTGATATTATAATTTACATTTATTATTTATTTCAGTTAGCTTTATCAGCGATTTGGGCTCATGCCACACGCAACGCTACTTATTTCAACGTCATCAGTTGTACTAAATGCACAAATGAAATACATTTCGCCAAATAAATGCCAACTTGCAACTAATTTGAATGATAATCAAACCGAACTACTCATTTGCATACAAGGTAATAGGTGGTTAAAGTGAGTGTAATGGACTTACTTAAGGGGTTGCCATGCTTAAATTTTAAATGCCTGCATTGTAATTAAATTTTTTAAAATATTTTTAAAAATGCTTCCTTTTTATTTGAGACTCCAGAAAAAAATAACAGCAACCATTTGGTGTGCAGGTGTGCATCTGGTGGCAGGATTAGGATCAGAATATAAAAACTTTTTTTTCCAGATAGTATAAAAAATCAACATCTTGAAAAGTAGTATATGTAAATAGCAAGCTATTTGTAAAAATAGATTTTATTTTATATATGTACTGATCATGTTTACCGATTGTTTGGCCTTAAAACTGAAAAGTGGAAGCGTGGTATCCATTCGGCTCCAACTCTGGAACCGATTTTGGAGCCGCCCCGACAGATCTCAGATTGAAATCTTATTTGCATTCGCATGATCGAAAATAGTGGGGAAATGCGGCCCAGCAATGGGATTGTCAACGCATCTCGGCCAGAATCGCGCCTCGCATGCCACCTCGCATGCCACCTCGCACGGTGACCACATACCACAAACTGTCAATTAACGTGGCCAGAAAGCAGTCCGCCCCAGGAACACCGCCCACTGCCCGCCCATTTGGATATGGAAATGGGCAGTGGGGGCGGCGATTGGCGCTAACCCATAATTCCCACACCCACTTAGCCAATATGAAGTCATTTGCATGTCGGCGGGTGCCGCGTATAAAAGGAGTCGGCGATGGGTCTGGAGTCTGGAATCCGCCAAATCGTCTCGGAAATGAAGTTCCATCTGCTGCTGGTCTGCGTCGCCATATCCCTGGGCCCACTCCCCCAGTCGGAGGCAGGGGTAGGTCCTTAAGCTCTTCTCTCTGCCGGAGGATGCCTCATGGATGCTGTCCACTTGCAGGTGACGGAGGAGCAGATGTGGTCCGCCGGAAAGCTGATGCGCGACGTCTGCCTGCCCAAGTATCCGAAGGTCAGCGTCGAGGTGGCCGACAACATCCGCAACGGGAACATACCCAATAACAAGGACACCAACTGCTACATCAATTGCATCCTGGAAATGATGCAGGCAGTACGTATTACGAAGTTTCCATCGGGTGTGTGATGGCTACATGATCAGCGCCTTCTTTCCGCTCTGTTCCTGCTTAGATCAAGAAGGGAAAGTTCCAGCTGGAGCCGACCCTCAAGCAGATGGACATCATGCTGCCGGACAGCTACAAGGATGAGTACCGCAAGGGCATCCACCTGTGCAAGGACTCCACCGTGGGCCTGAAGAACGCCCCCAACTGCGATCCCGCCCACGCCCTGCTCAGCTGCCTGAAGAACAACATCAAGGTGTTCGTGTTTCCCTAGGCTTTCCGTCCGAGGCTACCAGATGCGTCACACTTTGGCATCCGGAACAGGTGACTCCGCAACAAATCAAGTAGATATATCTCTTGCCCGAAATCCCAAACCCAAACCCACACCCAAACCCAAGCTCAATCCCCTGACCAGATGATCAATAAAAGCTAGCCGGAGGGCCCCGTAATCTGTGGTGTATTTTGATTGGGCTGCGATGGATGGACGGATGGGTGCTTGGCTGTGGTTGTGGTGGGGCTTGCATGATCCGCCCCAGCAATGTCATGGCTATCGCCGGGTGATCTACATCCGAGGCGATTGGCTTGTACCGGATGTGCTGGACACGATTGCGGCGGGTATAAATTGCCCGGCGCCGATTGCTGTCCGTCCACTATTCACAAGAAGAGCAAAAATGATGCAGAGCAACCGGATGACGACGACGTTGAAGATGACGAACCTCCTGCTGGCAGTGGCCTGCGCCGCCGTGCTGATGGGATCGGCGACGGCGGACGAGGAGGAGGTGTCCATGACCGTGGACGAGGTGGTGGAGCTGATCGAGCCCTTTGGCGAGGGTTGCACCCCCAAGCCAGAGAGGGGTAAGTGCACCGATGGATCACTCACCCATCCTACCATACCATTCCCATAACATACCATATCCGCAGAGCACATCGTCGAGATGGTGCTGAACAAGGAGGACGCCAAGCACGAGAGCAAGTGCTTCCGCCACTGCATGCTGGAGCAGTTCGAGCTGATGCCCGAGGGTCAGCTGCAGTATAACGAGGACAAGACGGTCGATATGATCAACATGATGTTCCCGGATCGCGAGGACGACGGCCGGCGCATCATCAAGACCTGCAACGAGCAGCTAAAGGCCGAGCAGGACAAGTGAGTGTGGTGGGGCAATGGAGGACCCTAGTGTCCAGGAGCCAAGACCCGGCGACCCAGAAATCACCGTACTGGTGACGGGTGGACTTACAATTGTCCAGCGAAGTGTATTCCAGATGCGGAGTGAATTCACTTCAAAGCAAAAATGGAATTTTTCGGTCTTGCTGCTTTTCGAAAATATTCCGAACTCGAAAGATAAGATAAGTGTCAGAATACGGATCATTTTGAAGTTTGAGTTGCCGTGTGTTTTGGAAAATACTTTTTTTTAAATCGCAATGAGTCTTTTCGTACACTTATTTTTTGTCATCGCAAAGCTTTTAATCCCAGGACGAGAGTTTCAATATTTTGGAATACCTTTCGAAAAACCTTTCAAAATCGTTTGAAATATTTTTAAAAAATTTCGAAAGGATCTTATTTTTGGTCGGACTATACGAAGCACATAAAAATAATTCCCCTGCTGATCCCCGGATTGTTTTTCAGGTGCGAGGCCGCCCACGGGATCGCCATGTGCATGCTGCGCGAGATGCGCTCCTCGGGCTTCAAGATTCCCGAGGTCAAGGAATGAGGTCATGGAGCTCTGCTCGCTGGCCCAGCATTGCATGTTCTCCCCCCTTTTTTTTTATTAGTGATTCAGTTCGATTTAATTACCAAAGCTAGAGAACTTGGAGTGGTTTCCTAAACTAATAAAGCGCCCAACCAACGAATTACGAATTATGAATATTTATCGCTTGGGGTGGGAATCACATACGTAATCCGCGAAAGATTGTGTTTTAATTGTGCAAAAAATGGAAATAAATTACTGTATCTATAGATTTATTAAAATCAATTACGAGCGAGCAACTAAAAATTGATCTAGTAATAGAAAAAGCTGAGTAACTCATATTACTAATATCTTATATATAATTATATTGCCTAATGGATTATGAATGTTCGGTTAAAATTATCTGAGAAATCATTGTAGCGAAGATGATGGCCTTCTACTCGTAGTTAAGATCTCAAGTGGTAGTTGGTGGTGCCCCGGGCGCGGAGATGTCCCTACCAGAACAGCTTCACGTTGTTGCGCTCCAGCTGGCGACTGATGCACTGGTTGAAGAGGTGGGCCACCTCGCAGGAGTTCTTGGAGGAGATGCCGCGGCTGCAGGCCTGCGCCATGCTGGAGCTGACGGCGATGGCCATCTTGTTGTCCTGGGTCACCAGGCTGGTCAGCTTCTCCACCTGCCCAACGTTCAGCTTGTTGTCGGCGTCCATCTGGGTGCGCATGAGAGGTGTTAGTGCCCTTTTAGTCCTGGTTGTGACACACGTGCCCGGCTACTCACCAACTTGATCTTCTTGAGCACGCACTCCACCAGGCACTTCTCCTTCTCACTGGGATTGGTCACCTTCACCAGCGGGCGCTGGTCCCTGGGCAGCTGCAGCTTCTGGATGCACTCCATCCTGGCCGCGGTGACCAGCTCCTGCACCTGCGGCAAGTTGCGATCGATCACCGCCCAGATGGGCTCCGTTCCGGTCTGGCCACGGACGCAGTGCGTCTGCAGCAGGACAGCGGCCACGAGCGTCATTAGCGGAATGGCGGCGACTGGAGTGGATGGCTTCATCTTGGCGGCTGCTTTCTCTTTGGCTCTGCTCTTGCTCGGCCCCTTGGCTTATAAACTGACCCATGACCTCAGACCAAAGTCGTCTGCACATGGCATCGTCGCTCGATTTTGCTGATTGCAAGCATTTCTCCAGTGCCAAGTTCATCACTCGTCATCGTCACCCGCACAAGTCACGCTCCAAAGACGATCTTTGACTTCGCCAACACTATCCAGCGATGTGTCAGTTCACTCGAGACAATGACAATCTCGGATCTCGGATTAATGTAGATCTCGAATCTGGAAAACCGATAGTTCTATCAAGGTTGTAGGGTATATCCATTTTTGGAATAACCCATTTGAAAAATTCAAAGTCAAATAATTCAAATTAAAGTAAACTCGATTATTTAGATATATTTGTTGGATGATTGACTATGTATTTAATACTCGGTCACACAGACTTCCGACCTGTTAAAGATCTTAATGAGCCAGTAAGCACCAATCAATCCAATTGCAATAAAAATTAGCATGCAACATGCTCACACGATGCAATCCGATTCCATCTATTGGAGTCCACAATAATATAGATTGCGTGCTGAAATATCCACTCGATGGGATGGACAAACGACTGGAACTCAGATTGCGATCGTTGGCACTCGGAATTATCAGAAAGTCGGCAGGCTGACGGGCAAATTATGGCCTAAACGGCCAATTTGGCAGGCGGCAATCGCAGTTCCCAGTTCGCCCAGTTCCATATAATTGTATAATCGCTCGATGGCCCCGCCAGTCACAATCACTCATCTCACCCAGAGCTGTTGATCGATTTAATTACAAGCGGGATTTCTCATTTCGCATTTTGCATTTAGCATTTTGCATTTTGCATTTTCATTTCCATAGCACTAGCCATAGCCATTCCCAATTCTATATCCCCGGCATTTGCAGCGATTTCATGCCAGTCACCAATTAAGCAGGTAAGTGGAGATCGGTGGGCCATCTCATCTGGCAGCGGCAGTTCCAGCGGGGTGTCACTCGTTCACACGATGCCCAGTCGAGGGCATCTCCGCCGGATCCCGTCCCATCCCGTCCAGAGCGGCGGAGTGAAGTGGAGTGCCATGTGCCATGTGCCATGTGCTGCCCATGTAGTTCATAATTGCGCGTAATTGCCGGAGCTGCTTGAGACGCGGCTGGAGATCGGCGATGGATCAGATCTGCCAAGTCAATCACGGGACTCGGCTTGGGCAATAGCTCCTATAAAACGCCGCCGTCGCCGGCATTTCGCATCCAAGTCAGAGTTCGCACGTCGCGCAGTACAATCGCAAATCGAAATGTCGCATCTGGTTCACCTGACCGTCCTGCTCCTGGTGGGCCTCCTCTGCCTGGCCGCCACCAGCGCCAAGCCGCACGAGGAGATCAACAGGGACCACGCCGCCGAGCTGGCCAACGAGTGCAAGGCTGAGACGGGAGCCACCGATGGTGAGTCAGATGGTCATCAGTGCAGAAGATTCAGTAGGGAATGCAGCTGTCCGCATACCACTCCTACCTGTGGTGGATCTGTTAGGATAGCTCTTGCGCAATGATCAATCATATGTTATATCGCTTACAGAGGATGTGGAGCAGCTGATGAGCCACGACCTGCCCGAGAGACACGAGGCCAAGTGCCTGCGCGCCTGCGTGATGAAGAAGCTGCAGATAGTGAGTGCTGCGACGGCAGGAAGTGTGATCCACTCACCACCACCCATTCCATTCTCCCTCCCATTGCAGATGGATGAGTCCGGCAAGCTGAACAAGGAACACGCCATCGAGTTGGTCAAGGCCATGACCAAGCACGATGCGGAGAAGGAAGACGCTCCCGCCGAGGTGGTGGCCAAGTGCGAGGCCATCGAGACACCCGAGGATCAGTGAGTAGTGCTTGCCGGAGGCTGTTTGCCCATATCCGGACTATAATCCTGCTGCCATTTCCAGTTGCGACGCTGCCTTCGCCTACGAGGAATGCATTTACGAGCAAATGAAGGAGCATGGACTCGAGCTGGAGGAGCACTGAGACCAGATTTGAGACCCATAACGACCCCCCGTTGTTGTATCACAAACGCCCTTCTGGAATATAACCATCTTTTTTTTTATGTGTATACTATGATCTAAGTACTTGATAAACTGAGAAACTGCAGGCTTGATTGTTTGTTGGATTGCGAAGGTGGGGATTCGTATGGGTGTGCGTATCCTCCAAGACTCCCCGGGATCCACAATTTACTAATAATGCTCAACTTCGACGTTTATCTTACAATCTTTATTATAAATACAAGTACATTTTTTGTATATTATCTCCCAATCTGGAGCATATTTAAAAGATTCTTACACACTATCCGTTAATGCCCGATGGTCTTCGTACCTGGGTTTCTCCAACTGTTATCTTGCGAAGAAAGGCCCGGCCAGGAATGCAAAGTCGTATCCCCATTAATTAACATATCGACGACTCTCCCGGCTGCCCTAAATATGTCCTAGCTTAGCCTACTAATCGCAATCTGTCGGTAAAAATAACTATTTGCTTAACTTGCTCTCCTAGTATAGTATGCTGCCCGAGCTCAGGGAATTTGTGTCGAGAAGACGGCGACTCCGATTGCGGTCCGTCTGCGCAAGACGAATTCGCAGGGTCTCGGGCTATGGTCATTAATTCTATTAGTTAGTAGCTAGATGAGGTGCACAGGTCATACGCGATCTACATGGCTGATCTCTACATGATTTTGAAACAGCCATTAAAATATCGCGCAAATATCCTGGTTAAACACAGACAGAGGTAAACAGATAGTAAAAAAAAATTAAATATCTTAGTGGATCCAAAAAAGGGAATAATTGCAACTGAACGTGGACCGGTGCCGGGCAGCTCTAGCTCCTAGCTTACGTTTATGTTACATCTTTTTTGTTTTACACCATAAGTTGCTATTCGCGTTCGCTTCACTTTTGAACGCTGGCAGTTCCTATTTCTATTCCCTAGATGATTTATGTAAGCCACCAGTCGGCACCCGCATCCTGTCCCGACTCCGTTCCACCGGATTGTCAGGAGCGGAAGCGCCTTAGAGAAAGTAGTCCGCCTGAGGCTTCTTCGAGGGAATGCCGCGACTCTCCTGCGGAGCTGCCTCAAAGATGACAAAGTCGCGGTGCAGGTACTCGTTCAGCTCCAGGATGGCAGCTACATTGCCGCAACTGCATGTGGATAGATTGCAGAGTTAACAACGCAAGTTCGAAATTGCACAGGAGGCTGACTCACCGATAGCAGTAATTGGGTGCCGACCAGACGGTCAGGACGGTTTCGTTGAAGTGCCACTTGAAGCCCTCCATCACCAGCTGGTGTGCACGGCAAATCATGTCGATATCGTTCGTGCGGTTGAACTGGGAGACTACGTCCGAGCCAAAGAGATAGCCAGCACCGCGCGGCGACACGCCCCAGCCAGTCTGGTCCTCCGGATCGCTCCAAAGCAGATCGCACATGGGCCCGTCGTGCGGCACCTCCTGCTTGCGGTCGATGCTGCGAATCTGGTCGAGGTACTGGATGGACGGCGACAGGCCGCCGTGCACGCAGAATATTTTGCCGTCGATGATCGCCGACAGGCTGAGGTAGTCGAAGATCTCCGTGCAGTACCGCCACACGGCCGTCGATCCGTACTTGCGCAGGCACTCGTCGTAGAATCCGTAGACCTGTGTGATTTGGCGCGACTCATGGTTGCCCCGTATCAGCGTGATTCGGTCCGGATAGCGCACCTTCAGCGCCAGCAGCAGCAGAAACGTCTCCACGCTATAGTAGCCGCGGTCCACGAAATCGCCCATGAACAGGTAGTTCTTCTCGGGCACATCGCCGCCAACCTTGAACAGCTCCTTTAGATCGTAGAACTGACCGTGGATGTCGCCGCACACGGTCACTGGCGAGTCCACACGCTGCACGTTGCCCTCCTCCACCAGGATCTCGCGGGCTTTGGCGCACAGGGCCTTCACCTCGTTCTCCTTGATGATCTCGCAGCGCTTCAGCTGCTCGATCTGTCGGTCCAGGTCGCTGTAGTCGGACATCTTCACCCGGAGGATGGCGGCAGCCGAGGCGACGGGGAAGCGGTGAATCGGACTGCAGGCGTTGACGGGGTGGGGACAGCGTCGTTAGTCGTTCACCAAACTGGAGCGGGTGGATGTCAGGAGCCACAAGATTGCAAAAGAGAAATACTATGAATTTTTGGTCGCTTGAGTGATAGGGTACTACCCTAGTCGGGCACAGAGAGTCTAGCGTTTTAGACGCCATAAAGTGCATCGGCGTAGCTGCATCCCACATCTAAGAATCAAGACGATCTAACTATATGTACGGATTTGACAAACAATATAAACACACACATTCGCGTTTCCAGCTATTCCACTTGTTGAGATAGTCCATGGGGCTTTTTCGCAATGAAAAGCCAACCAACGAGAAAAGATGCTGTATTCAATATTCTTAACTTCTTTTAGCTGCTTTAGATGGCTATGCTTTAAGTGAATGCATACACATTTTTTTCAAATACAAAACATGTATTTGACAGTCGATAGGGTTGGATTTGTTTTATAACTGAATTTCTAGATTAGAGCTTAGTTCTTAATGGGAAGCGCATTGCTTGAAGCGACAGATTTTCAGTTGCTGCTAAACTGGAAGTATGGTATCTAATAGTCGAGCAATAGCCATCCTTCTGTTTGTGTTTCGGTTTTTGAGTGCGCCTGTATGCGTCTGTGTGCGTCGGCTTTGTGCGGATGCTCGCGCGTGTGTGTGCGTCTGGCTTGTCGCTGGCCTTTTTGCCGCGCGCGATTTTCACCGTCTGTCGTGCTTTTCCTGTCTTACCCGGCGCTTTTTTCAGAATCACTACTTACTCAGCGCAGTGGCGGGCTATCTGGAAAATCTTTTTGCTGGTTGCTCGGCACTCGTGTTCGCGTTACAATACAAAAAATGCACATCAAAGTTTTTGGCAACCGGGATTCTGCGAATAGCTGGATTGGCCACTTGCGGTTGTATCGATATATTTAGTAATGGTACTTGCAAACCCATCGAGTCTTCAATTTCGATAGTAGGCATAACAGCGAAGCGCCTTTTACACTGCTCCAAGGATTCCATCGATAATTTATTTATGTTATTTAAGTTATATTTATGCGCGCTCGCACGTTTTTATTTTATGTGTATTTATAATACGCGGCAGCCGAAAGTTTAAAACAGAAGGTTTTTAAATACCCTTGGTAAAAAATAATCGACGAATGGGAGAGGTGTTAATGTTATAATGCTTATATCGATAGCACTTTTGCAATTATTAGTCGGCCACCTGGGTTGGTCTTGTATCAAGCCGTTTTCCCAATCTGGCAACGCTAGCATTGTTTATATTTTATTTCACAAGTTTCCCACATTTTATCCCGGAAAACGCATCAAAAAAGATGCCCAAGGAGAAATCCAAGCACCGGCATCGCAGCCGCAGTCGGGAGAGGCGGGATCATCGCAGTCCGGATCCGAGGAGCAGCAGGAACAGGGATCGGGATCGTGAACGCGAGCGGGAAAAGGATCGTGACCACAGAGACAAGGAACGCGACCAGCGCAGGGAAAGGGAAAAGGACAAGAGCAGGGACAAGAAGCGGGAGCACAAAAGCCGGAGGCGCCGGTCCTCTTCCGCCAGCTCATCCCCGTCAAGTTCGACGTCCAGTTCGGCGCCCGGTGGCCCTCGTTCGCCGCTGGCAAAAAACTCGATGAAGCTTCTCCAGACGCTGGAAGCCCGTCGCCTCGTCGAGCAGAAGGATCGCCAGCGTAAAAAGGAGGAGCTGAAGGCCCATGAAACGCCCGAGGAGAAGCGCGCCCGTCGCCTGCGTGAAAAGCAGGCCAAGGAGCAGCGGCGTCGCGAACGAATGGGCTGGGACAACGAGTACCAGACGTACTCCAACGAAGACAACCCGTTCGGGGACTCCAATCTCACCTCCACCTTCCACTGGGGCAAAAAGCTGGAGGTAGAGGGACTATCAAATCTCTCTACCAAAACCGTAGAGGTACTGTCTCTGCAAAAGCAGTTGGAAAATCGCAGGGAGCTGGAGAAGGTCAAGAAACGGCGTCAGGAGAGGGAGCTGGAGCGGCAGGTGCGCGAGGATGATCTGATGATGCAGCAGCGCGCCAAGGAGGCGGTGCAGTTCCGCGAGTGGCAGCGCCAGGAAGATCAGTTTCACCTAGAGCAGGCACGCTTGCGCAGTGAAATCCGGATCCGAGATGGACGTGCCAAGCCCATCGATCTCCTCGCCCAATATGTGGCCGCTGGGAATGAGCCGCTCGAAGAGTGCCTCGAGATGCAGATGCACGAGCCCTATGTGCTGCTAAACGGCCTGCCCGTGGAAGAACTGGAGGACCTGCTGGTCGACATAAAGGTATACGAAGAGCTGGAGCAGGGCAAGCACATAGATTTCTGGAACGATATGATCACCATTGTTCAGGACGAACTGCAGCGCCAACAGAAACTGGAGGCGGAGAATAGTGCGCTCAATCAACGCCGGGATGGCATCCACCAGGCGGTGGTAAAAGATGTGGCGGACATCTTCAGGGGGAAGAATGCTCAGCAGCTGGAGGAGATGCGGCACCGCATCGAGGCCAAGATCAGTGGGCGAGCGGATGGCGTCGACATTAGCTACTGGGAGAGCCTGCTCTCGCAACTCAAGGCACACATGGCCAGAGCCCGACTGCGAGATCGCCATCAAGCCTTACTGCGCGAGAAGCTGTCGCTGCTCAAGCGAGAAAACGATAATGAGACGTTGCAAGAGAAGGTGGCGCCACAAGTCAAGGAAGAGGAGATGGAAACCCAGGACGCAGAGGATCCGGAGGTTGAGGAGGGCTCACCCGAAGACGAAGAGGATCCCCTGAATGAGCTGCGTAGAACAGTGCGTCTTTACCAGGCAGGAAACTACAGCCCGCGCTATATACGCGAAGAGGACTTCACCGGCAGACGAGCCCAAAACGAAGACGTCGACGAACCGGAGGCAGAAGGACTTCTCTACGAGGAGGAGGATGACGAGCGGCGAACACAGAGACAGCGTCTGCTAATCCTTCATCCAGAACGAGTGGATAACAGTCAACTGACCCCGCAGGAACTGCGAATGCGCAACGAGGCGAAGCAGGGAATGCAGGGTGACGAGGCCGAGTTCAGTGTGGAGACCACACTGGATGCAGTGCCGCAGCTGGCCACCGATAAGTACCGACCACGAAAGCCGCGCTACTTCAATCGCGTGCACACGGGCTTCGAGTGGAACAAGTACAACCAGACGCACTACGACATGGACAATCCGCCGCCCAAGATCGTGCAGGGCTACAAGTTTAACATATTCTATCCGGACCTTATGGACAAATCGCAGACGCCGCAGTACTTCCTCACTCCCTGCGCGGACAACGGGGACTTCGCGGTGCTGCGTTTCCACACAGGACCACCGTACGAGGACATCGCCTTCAAGATCGTCAACCGCGAGTGGGAGTTCAGCTACAAGCGAGGCTTTCGCTGCCAATTCCACAACAACATCTTCCAGCTGTGGTTCCACTTCAAGCGCTATCGCTACAGGCGTTGAAAGGTTGTCTCCGTCTGGCCTAGATTACCCAAACCATCCTTTTGTGCAGTCCTATGTTATTTTCCAATAAAGTGTAAGCCCAGAACGACTAGCAAACTGGTTCCATTCATTGCAGTTGTTTAGCTGACGCCAGGACTGTGGCTCCGTTCCGTTCCTTATTTTTAAGTTCAGTAACCTATCCATCATGCATATAAGGAGAGCATTATAATGTTAAATTTATCATTATATATACATATATCATATAACGAAGGTCCATATATCACAGGATTTTTAATGGGTGCCACAAATGTTGGTGTAGGCGTGAATCTATCATGTTTAAACAGTCTAGGCATGAAAGTAGGCTGATTCCGCTGAAATCACGAGATGATCACATCACGACGCAGTCCTTGATGGGCTGCTCCAGGACTTTCTCCACGGGCTCCCCACGCTCCGCCTTCTGCACTTGGGCCAGGACACTCGCGTGCTGGGGAAATGCCAGGCAGGAAAGCTTCGAGTGCACCAACTGACCGTCGATGGCCACCTCGAAGGATCCCCGCCGTCCCTTGTGACAGGATATGTCCAAGTCGGGCGACGAGGCCAGCAGGAACTCGCGCAGCAGGTGGCACTGCCCGCTAAAGTTGCAGACGCCGCTGCAGGAGGATTGGATGCCGTTATTCAGTGCTTGCAGTGGCTAGTGATTCCCCTTACCAGTATTCCACCTCCACTTTCACCATTACATAAAAGTGTTCCAAAATCAAAACTCACATCAAATCAGCGCTTCAGCATCAGCTGTTGACGAGTTATCGCTGTCGTTATCGCTCTGAATATCGTTATCGTTTAAAATATTCAATTACAAATTCCATTTAAAAGCGAAAGCGTAAGCAAATGGATTTAAATGTTTTCAATACAAACAAATACAAATAAAAGTAAAATTCAGTAGTAATTTTAATTTTAATGACAATCATTACAAACCAGAGATACAAAGTGTTTTCAAATGTAGAATTCTGTTAATTTCTTAGTTATTTTGATGAAGAATTACTGAATAATTATAAGCTGTTTAATAATTTATAGAGATATTTCTATTTCAAAATTAAAAAAAAATCAACTCAGATTATAACTTTTCAAAGAAGCAAACTTCAATGAAGCATTTTATTACATTAATTTCTTTTGCTAAATTATAGTTTTAACCGATACATTTACATTTTTATATTTAGAAAATTCAATAATTGCTTCGTATTGTTTCGCATGCTATTTTTCAATATAACAAGACGTTTTCAATATTCCACTCCACTTTAATTTCTGAGAAACTCCAGGAGCTTCAAATGTAAATTAGCAAATTCTCAACATAGGGCTGTTTTCATCCAGGCATTAAACTAATAAGAATGTGTGTAGAAACTGAATTCCAACCTTAACCCTTGCTGGCCCGGGCTCTTAGAAGCGTTTTGCAGGCGGTCGTGTGAGTTTTCAGCGGCAGCTCGTCTGTGAATTATAGAAAAATTAGCACCCGAATTGTAAGGAAAATCATTTAGAACTGCTCACATATCTTGTGTTCGCCGTGGACGGGCAGTAGAATATTCAGCTGCTCCGGCTTGGTGCAGACAAAGACATAAGGACTCTCCGATTCTCCGTTGGGATACAGCTCTCGGTACTCCTCTTGCGGCAGACAACTGTCCACGTGGACGCAGCCTAGCAGACTGCTCGTGGGATAATGACTTGGAAACTTAATGTCGGGATCTGCGATTGCAATTATATATTATTGCTGAGAGTTAGTAGAAAAAGTCCAAGCTTACCGCCGTAGAGCACCTTGTAAAAGCCCTCCATTTGCGCAATGTCTTCGGCGTGCGGCTCCTTGGAGGTGGAGGCGATCCACAGTCTACCACGGTGATCGCTGTACCACACTCGACCCTCGTGTCTGTTGAAAAATAGCGTTAGATATAGGAAATCTGAAAATGCGCCTTCGCTGCCACCCACTTCTTAATGCCGGCCACTAGGAGCGAAGCCCAGGGCTGATGCATCGACAGACACTGGCGCATGTCCTGCATTTCCAGCAGCTCCTTGTCCTGCACCCGATTGTAGGTCCTCTCCAGCCAATCGTTGCCTGCTGCGGGAGCTGGCCAACTCTTGGATTCCTTACTCGGCTTGTAGACCGGCGGCTTGGCCATGTCCAAATTTGGTGCGAGTGTCAAGGCTGAGTGCCCGGTGACCGAGGATGTATTCCAGTTGGATCCAACACCTGAGGCTTTAGAAACGGCCGCTAGTTCGCTGATCACCTGCTGCTCGTACTCCTTGGAGATGGTCGGTTCCTCCGGCAACTCTCGGCCAGCGAAGTCAACCCGGATCTTGCGCTTCATACGGCTGCCGTGCTTTACCTCCTCCATTTCTCGGTGCAGTTTCTCGAATTTCTCGCGCTCAGCGTCGCTCAGCCACACGGAGTTCTCCTAAAAATTAATTATATTAGTTAAAAACGTTGACGCATAATAAACTGCAACTAACGCAGGTTCATCTTCTTTAAAATAGAATTTAAAGTCTTTTAACGAACAATAAGTAATGATTTTAAAATGTTTGAATTAAGAGTTCTATAAGAGTAAGCCCACCTGGAAGTAGTCCAGCTCATCGTCGATAACTGTGGTCCTCTTCTCGCTGTTCTTGTCGTACTCCAGCAGACGGTCCCTTTGGGCCAAGGCCTTGTCCAGCTCCTGCTTGGACGGTTCCTTGGTGGACTTTTTGCCCTGCTTTGCGGCGTTCTTCGTGCCGCCCTTCTCTCTGGCCGCCTTGGCCAGCTGCTGCTCCTCCTCGGGCGTGTGGACGGGATCGCCGCAGCTCAAGCAAGGACCGCTTCCCTCCTGCTCGCACACGATCCGGCCGCAGCCCAGGCAATTATTGATCAGCTTGTGCTGGCCCGCCTGGCAATCGCAATGCCGCCGGCCCTTAAGCATTATGGTGTCGCCCTGGACGCGACCATCGCTGGCGTACAGATTCACATGCTTCCCCGACTTGCCCTTGGCACCCTTGCTGATATTTTGCTTGGGATTCTTGGGTGATGCGTGTGCCAGAGGGGGCGAGAGTTGTTTTACATTGTTCCGCGGCTGTTTGCCACTCAGTAGCATCCGGCGACAGTTTATAAGGAAAAGCCGGTGCTCCTCGTTGTCCTCGCTCAGTAAATTGCCAAAGTAGTTGTCGAATTCATAGTCGTCTTTGATGTTCAATATGGCGCTGGAAGAGATTGAGAAGCCATTGGCTCATTGAGAAACTCATTTACTCGTATCTGGATGCATCATGTACTTACGCCAACATCTGATCCGTGATTACACAGTCAAGACATTTGGACAACGTGCCCCGCAGGAAATTCTCCATTTCGCAGTCCCAAAGTTGGCCAACTGCTTACAATTGTGAAATAAAAAGGTAAAAACTTCAAAAAATCAACGCAGGCTGTTATCGGCCCCCGATATCGATGTCAATCGAATAATCAGCTGTAAGTGTTGGCTACCGTCTGGATGTGAAAACGAATTTGAAGTTCTGTAGCTTAAAAACATTTCATGAGGTTTTAAATAATAAGATTATTGTTTCCAAGAATTATTGTCATACAATTGGCCAATTAGCTATGAGCAACAATTTTCCTAACACCAATTGTTTGCCAACACTTTTCAGAACAGATGTTTGAATAGCCTCGCAAATTGCACAGTGACTAGTTAATACCGTACAGTTTGAAATTAAAAGTCGATGCCATTCAGGGGTAACTAATGGAAAAGATTTGGTAAATATTGGTATTTGGAGAATATGGTATATATATAAGCAAACAAAATGCACAAGGAGCTTTATAAATTGAGCTTCGTGAAATGTGTAGTGAGGAGTAAATTCGAAGAGAAGTCAAAACAACTGAACGTGATAGCTGATGTACACTGTCCGAGGCTTTTTCCAGGAAAAAGTATGGCGCAATAAATGCAGGCCGGCAAATAAATAAAGCCCGATTTGCCGCCAACACGAATAGTCAGTTCCCAACATGTCATCATATCGCCCGGAGTTCTCCGAAGCGGAGCAGTCGCGAATCGACGCGGAATTCTCTAGATTGGCCAGTAAGTGGAGAACCATGGTGAAATACCCAGCGCAAACAGATAACGAACGAACCTAACTATCCGTCCATCGAACAGGGAACAAGAGTGTTTACTTGGATCATGCGGGCACCACTCTCTATGCCGAGAGCCAAGTGACGGCCGCTGCGGAGCAACTGCAGCGCAATGTCTTCTGCAATCCACACACCTGCCGCCTCACCGGCGACTTCGTCGACCAGGTGCGATTCAAGTGAGTTCATCCGTGTCCACGAGCCAAAACAACCATGCTCCCCCTGTCATTGGGTTGCCCTTGTGGGGCGCTTATATGCATATTTATTTATATAGCATATTGCATATAGCAATATCGTTAAATATCCTTATGCGCGAGAAGGAATCAGTCCTCCGTATATCCCTATAATATTTACACATATGCAGCAAAACTTCTGTAAACTAGTTTTTCCAATATTTACATATGACTAAAATTGTAATATCTTTTGCCAAAAGAGAAAGATTTTGCTTTCTTTGTTATACTTATTTGAATGCATGTATAAATCTCTTCAAAGTGGCAAACAATATCGTTTAGAACACGAAAGAAACCAACTATGCCTAAAAATTTACTAAATATTAATTTGCATTTGGGAGAAAATTTAAATAATTTTTAAAACCTTAACAAAGTTAAACGTTTTTATTTTTTATGAGCTAACTATTTAAGACCACATAAAACCGATCACAAGGAAGTTGTAAAACTACAAACAGTTGTTCTTTAAAAAGTCTTTGTTTATTTTCCTGATTTGTGGTTGTTTTTAGTAAAACTTCAATTCATATATACTTTTTTAGAATATTGGAATTCTTTAACACAACCGCCGAAGATTACCATGTGATATTCACGGCGAATGCCACCGCTGCTTTGTCCCTGGTGGCGGAAAACTTTGATTTTGGATCCTCTGGTGACTTTCATTTCTGCCAGGAGAACCACACCTCAGTGCTGGGAATGCGGGAAAGGGTCCGGGCAAACGGTATATACATGCTGAGGGAAAAGGAAATCTCTAGCGGAGAGCCCAAGGCAAACGGTGAAGTTCACGAGGTGTCCGGAAAAACAGGAAACTCCTTGCTGACCTTTTCGGCCCAATGCAACTTTAGTGGTTACAAAATCCCACTGGAAGCCATTGAGCAAATCCAAATCGATGGCTTGGCCAAGCCGGGAAAACAGCTTTGGGGTTCTGTGGGAGAGAGGAAGGAGAATACGCACAACGATTACTATATCTGCCTGGATGCGGCTTCTTTTGTGGGCACCAGTCCGTTGGATCTGCAAAAGTATAGACCAGATTACGTGTGCCTTAGTTTCTACAAGATCTTCGGCTATCCCACGGGCGTGGGAGGCCTGCTGGTGAGTCGACGAGGAGCCGAGGTCTTCCAGAAGCGCCGATTTTTTGGCGGTGGTACCATCAACTACGCATATCCGCATGCCATGGATTACCAGCTGAGAGAGACCTTCCACCAGCGCTATGAGGATGGCACCCTGCCCTTCCTGTCCATTGTCGAATTGCTCGAGGGCTTTCGCACGCTGGAGAGATTGGTGCCCAGAACGGAAGAGTTTAGCACCATGGAGAGGATTTCCAGGTGAGTAGATATGATATGCCAGATAATTTTAGCCTTATTTTCCAATGCTTGTATTTTCAGACACGTCTTTGGGCTGGCCAAGTATCTGGAGGATCAGCTGCGCCAGCTGCACCATCCCAATGGTGAGCCCCTCGTGAAGCTGTACAATAAGGTGGGCTACCAAGACAAATCCCGGCAGGGTGGCACCGTGGCCTTTAACGTGCGCACTGAATCGGGTTCCTTTGTGGGATTCGGCGAGATCGCCTGTGTGGCTGCTCTGCACGGAATACTCCTGCGGACTGGATGCTTCTGCAACATCGGAGCCTGCCAATATTACCTAGGCCTCGATGAAGATGCTTTGGATGCGATTTACAAGCGAGCAGGTCGCATATGCGGCGACTACTTTGATCTGATCGATGGACAGCCGACGGGAGCGGTACGGGTATCTTTTGGATATATGACAACTATCCAGGATGTAGACCAGCTGCTCCAGATGCTGCGCTCCAGTTATTTGGCAACCAAGCCGCTGCAGCGGATTCAGTTCATCGAGGAGCAGGCGGAGCAATTGTCGCCGTTGCTGAAGGAGCGAGTCCAGCTCTTGAGGCCAAAACTACTGCAAATGGCCATATTTCCGGTAAAGTCTTGTGCCGCCTTCAAGATCGAATCACCGGGCTCCTGGCCATTGACGGATCAAGGTTTGAAATATGACCGTGAGTGGATGATCGTGGACATGAATGGCATGGCCTTGACCCAGAAACGCTGCACGGAGTTGTGCCTGATTAGGCCAGTGATTAAGGTCGACCAATTGGAGCTGCAGTTCGGAGACAATTCCCTCATCTCGGTGCCCCTTTCTCTGGAGGACCAGGCGGCCGACTCAGCAAAATGCGTAAGCAAGGTGTGCCGACAGCCCGTGGAAGGTTTGGATTGTGGCGATGGGGTTGCCCAGTGGTTAAGCGAAAACCTCGGCATGGAGGGCCTCCGTTTGCTCCGGCAATCGGGCCAGAGAAACTCGTCCAAGGATCAGCAGAAGCTGAGTCTGGTTAATCAGGCCCAGTTCTTACTGCTAAACAGGTCTTCCGTGCGATCGCTTCAGTTTGAAGAGCCCCTCGACGAGACTGTGGATCGTTTTCGGGCCAATATCATCATCGACACGGGCAGTGCATTTGAGGAGCTTACCTACAAGGCACTGTCCATTGGTGGAATCCAATTCCAGGTGGAGGGTCCCTGCCAGCGCTGCGATATGATCTGCATTAACCAAAGGACAGGCGAACGGTCGCCGGAGACCTTGACCACCATATCCCGCCTGCAAAAGGGTCGCATGCGATTCGGCATCTACATCACGAGGATCCCCCCGGACACAAAAGAGCTGGACCCCAAGGAGCAGCACATGACATGCGGCGATGTTGTCCTTGTGGAATAAGTTCACCATACAGAACTTCAGCATGGTTTTCTTCAGTTTTCACACCAAACACTTGGTTTGTTGACCCGATATGTTTCTATAGTACATAGTTTTAGCACAATATCCACTAAGTATGTATTTCTGGGTGTAGAACTGTATAACCCTATTTATTTGGTAATTCTCATTACTTTGCATCACGTTTCGCATTTAGTTTGTTTTAAAGTACTTCTGAAATAGGAATACGCAAACATTCTTAAAGAAACATTCAGGATAGCTTAAGCTCAAAGTAACCGGATACCTCTTGCCAGTGTCTTAAGCCTTTAAAAGGCCTTAATTGCAAAATAAACACATTGAAATCGATTTGTATATACTAGAGTTCTTGGAAAGGGCAATCGAACCTCAACAGCAGGGTAAATAAATGCCAATTTGAATCAGGCGCCCATTTGAAGAAGTTACGAGCAGGGTTACCAACGAATCATGGAAAGCAAAATTAGCACAAGTTAATTAACATCTAATGATACATTCATATTTTTTAATAAAACAATTACACTTTTATTGATTGTGACATCGTGATATCTTAACTTCATATCACAACATAACATATAAATTAAAGATTATATTTTCTTAATATAATGCGATACTGTTAAAGTCTATTATATTACCAAGGCTTGATAGTCGTTAGCATTTTCATTCATTCATTAACTTAGGGAATCCTTCTATCTTAAAGCTGTACGGATTTATTGGTACCTTGTTGCGTTTTTTGGGCTTAGGTAGAGTTTTAATCCGACACGCGAACCTAAGATTGAAAACTGCAGCAAATTAACTGTTGAGACCCCTAACATCCGACCTACAGATCGTAAAATTAATATTTGAAACAGATAATGTATAGATATTTTTTCATATGCGTACAATACTATAATTTTCAATGGGCTGACAGCCCTGTTTTGAAATTCCTGCTCATCGATAGGCAGACAGTAGCGCTGTTGCGTCGATTGACGGGCAGAGCAGCGCAGCGACGTCCACCGAGACAGCGGCGCCGGCAGAGCAGAGACCAATCGCACTGGCGAGCAGAGCGGAAAAGCTGCTGTGTGGCGGAAAAACAACAACTGGCACAATAAGTAATAAAATCAAAAATAAACAAAGGACGAAAGGAGCAATAAATATACAAAATAATTCTAATTAAACACTGCGTAAATACACATACACGCAAAAGGCGAAACGCAAAAGAGGGAGGAGCAGCCGAAAAGTATGCAGCAAAAATGTGAATAACTACTACACAACAAAGCAGCAGCATCATCACACACACTCTGTTGTTGTTATATAAGTGTGTGCGTGAGCGGGAGTGTGTGCGTGCGTAGTAGTTAAAATGTAGCAAAACAACTCAACAAAAGCCAAGCAAAAAATGAGACAACGAATCTAAGAAAATTTTTGATACAGCAATTTTTGTTAGTAAAAAAGCGAGGACCGAAGACAGAATCAGCGGAAAAGAAGAAAACACAAACAAGCAGCTGGCAGAGAGAGAGAAACAATTTGACCCAAGAATTGTACCACAGCAAGGAGAAGAGAGCAAGTGAGAGCGCGTCCATCAACCACCAATACAGATGAACATGCTACACAGTTTCAGCGGCGGAGGCGCCGGCAGCGCTGCCAACGCTTCAGGCGACGTCAGCAACGGTGAGTGAGAAACAGTTACTGTCCTGGGCCCTCTCTTTCCCCTTTCCCTCCGTACACTGAGCGGAAAACGCACGTGTTCTACCGAATTCTTAGAATGTTGCTTATAATTGGGAATGCGATGGCTAAATGGATGTAATTCATAAAAATTCCAAAACCCTTTAAAAGAAATCAAGCACCTATTTATTAAGTGCATATAGTTTAATATATTAAGGATCGACAAATTGACTATTGCTTTGTATTATTTACGACCGCAATGTTTTGGAAAGTGAACGTCGTTTCTTTTCAGTGCTAATATTTTGGCAACAACAAACGTGGCAAATACCAATTACATATAATGCATACACACACATATTTACAAATGCCGAAATGCCAGGACATTTGCCAGTGTGCGAGTGTGTGTGTTTGCTTTTTTTTGTTGTTTCTGGCGTTGATGCGTAGAAGGTGCGAAAGTGAAATGATTTGGCGTCGTTTCTGCAAGTAAAGCTGGAAAAAGTCTGAAATGTAGGAGTACAGTATGGGTCTTCAGATGCCCTGTTTTTTTTCTTTCATTTTATGTGCAACCCGATCAAACAATTTCAAGACAAGGCTTTTCTTAAATAATTTGCTTGAGTATTTCTCCAATTTGCCGTAATTTAATTTCATTTTGGTGAATTAATTTGGAGAGTGGTCACTGTACATGGAAAGCTAAGGCAAGCGAAACCTTTCGAAATTGCTTCAATAAAATCGAGAGGGTGTTGTTGTTGTGCGGAGGAAAACGCGGGATAGACGCGTACACACACACACACACACACATGTGTATTAATTCCATCGCCTTGGACTGCAACTTTCTCAACAATACTTTGCGATTGAGTTAACTTGAGTGCGGCGATACATCATAGAAGTTAGCCGTGAGTTGGAATGGAAATGATTTGCTTTATTTATTAAGAGCGCTTTTGTTGGCTCGAACTTTGAGTGAGAGGACGCAAATAACGGTAATTGATATTGTTTTTAACGAGCTGAGGGAGCTTTAATACAGTACAGCTGTTTTTAATTAACTAGAGTCCAATTAATGTCCCACTTTGCCGCACCATTGCCATTGCCATCGGAGAGGAGGCTGCGTTTGGCATTTTCGCGGTAATCACCTTCTGGATTTTTATGCCATTATATGTACAAACATACATACATATATGACGGAAAGTGAGGCCACAAAAACAATTATAAAGTCAAACGGAAAATGGTGCATCGCAGGTAATGCCGCTCTAATTGGTATCGATTGAGCGACGTTTTTGCCACCACTGGCCATGCGAAATGCAAAGTTCACGGCCAATAGGTCAATTTGGCGTTAATCTGCTGCTTGTCTTCGCCTTTCATCCTGCCCCTACCTTTTGCACCCGGCTAATTGGCCATATATAGCGTGAATGTATCGCATATATGTGCATATGTACATGCGTACATATGTATCGCATATAGCGACCCTTAGTGCCGGACGGAACCGGTAATTGCATTACGACTTTCGGTGCGATTACGCTCGGTTAGTTTCACGGACCACGCCCCCCTTTCCAAACCTCTCCCCCCCACGGGCTGCTCTCTCATTTGAAAGCCATCAAATTGCCCGGCAATTAATGTAATCAGAGGAACGCGCACAATGTCCGGGTTTCTTTTCTCACATTTACCATTCAGACACTGTTCGCTCAGTTGTCTAAATCTATTTGGTAGCAATAACAGAAATCTATCTATCTAACAACTTTCAGAAATATTTAAAATTTATATATTTTTCCCTCAGTGCTGATTGCGGGTACCAATTATCAAGACGTTTCAATATTTATGGCATTATTAGACAGGCATTGAGGAATACAAAAATCTTAGCATACTTAGCAGGGCTGCGTATGAGCAATAATTTATGACGTATACGCAGAGTTGTATTTGACGGATCAGCTAAAAATTCAGATATCTTTTAAAACGGCAATATAAAAATAGTTTAAGAAAAAGTAGGAAATATTAAACATTTAACTGGAATACAATTGAAAACGAACAAGGCAATTTCTGTTGCTTCAAAAAGTGCAAAGTCCCTAAGAAATCGCCCTTGCAATCCCATTATTAAATTCCCGTTCTGTTTGTTTGTACTTTCGCCGTGCACGCACACACACATACACATGCTGGCGAACGTGTGTGTAGCGTCTTTTGTTGGGTAACGGTAACAAACATATGTTTGAGCAATATGGCTGCCCTGGCATGGGATTTAATCATGTGTGTGTGTGTGTGTGTGCGGGACCCTCCCATGTCGTCGTTTTTGTTATTGTGTTACTGGCAAATTAAAGAGCGACTACACACACACACAGACACACACACAAATTCGCCATCCCTCTCTGCAAAAAGAGAGCGTAGAGAGAGTGAGAGAGCGAGGCATCGCCTTTCAGCGTCTCATTCGCTATCTCTTTTTGCCCTTCGTCCTGTCATCAGCTGTTTTATGTTGTTCAGGGTCAAGTGTATGCGTGTGCGTGCGCCTTTTTGTATGTATTGGTAGCGTCGCAGGTGTTGCCCTCTCCCTCTCTCTCGCCCTTTCGACCGTCTCGCTCTGTTGTTGTAGGTTAGAATTCAAGGAAGTTTTTTAGCATCGAGTCAAGGTTACTACACACACACAGCCGCACTCTGCACACGCACATACACAGTCTTGTTTATCGCAATGTTTCACTCAAATTGCTGAGGGAATTGAAAATAAACAACTTAGTGCATGTGTCGATGTGCCCGAATGCACTTCGCATTTTCGTGCCGCCTCCTCGCGCATTTCCAATGTGGTTTCTACAGGCAAAGTGCGGTATGTTGGATAGTTTGAATGTTAAGAAAATGTGGTATACGTCTTCGAAACCGAAACGAAGTGATTTTTATTAATGATTATGTGGTTGGAGAATTTATTTGAAATTATTTGTTTGCTCGAATGATTTGCAATATTTCTGCGATCTTCTGTGTTTTTTACCAGGGAGTTTTTACTTACAATTCAAGCTGAATTTTTACAGTCGCAATTCGAATTAAGTTGTTTGTCTAAATGCCTAATCATTATGGGAAATATATTATAAAAATTTCAACTATATTTACTCTTGTTTTCCAATTTATTTGGTTTTTGCTTTAATATTAATTTTGAAACCTAGGGCTTAGAGTCTCTGTGCTTGACTCTCTGTGTTTTTTCTTAAACTGACGCTTTTTACTGTTTACAGAACTGTTGCAATAACTTCAGAAGTTTCTCTTATCGATTTTGGCTCTGCTTGAGTCCAGGACCTTAGTCCTGGCTCTCGTGTCCTGCTTTCCGAGCAGTGGAGCCGAGAAATTGGAGGTCCATGTCACGTAGCGGCGTAAATCCTTTATTTCCATTCTAATTAGAAGAGCACCCTGCCTCCGGCCTGCTTCCTGGCCCTTTTTCATTCTTGGCCTGCCCCACTTCGTGGTCGTTTCATCCCATTAGCATATTTGTATATAGAGCGTGTACAGTGCGTGTGGGAATTCAAGGGCCCCAAAGAAGCAGCAAAGAATTTGCAGTGTTGTTCAAAGATTTTGTTGAATGCGATTTATATAAATTTTTAGGGCGCAACAGGTTAGCAAGCATTTTAATGCGTTTTCCTGGCAATAACGCTGCAAAATTAACCAATTCAATTGTTTTTTTGATTTTCATTTTATTAGCAAGTTGTATGCAAGCTTTTCACTACTAAACTTGTAACTTTCACGCGTTACGTATACGCAGTGTCTTCAGTAAGAAATATATGTACTAACCATGATTCATTTCAGTCATTCAATAGTATATTCAAACAGGCTTCACACCGCTTCGTAATATTTAAAATCAATAAACTCCCTCCTACCAATAAATTTATTGAAAAATAACTCATACGCACTGTGTTCTTATACACATTCATTTGATAACAACGATCATATTTAGTTCGTAAATACTTCAACTCATCAAACAACATTGATGTAAAAGCCTAAAAAATGTAAAATAAAAATTTGTTTCCTTCAATTAAATTGATCGAACGAACAGTTCATAAATTACGCATACGCACTGTGTTCGGCCATATATTTATGTACTAATAAATGCTGGTATATGGGGGCAGTGAAGCATAGGGACGATTTTGTGCACAGAAGCAAACGAAACAAAAATTGACAGCGATGACAAAATGATTGACGTCGGTCGGTAGACTCCAAAAGCAAACGCAATCCCAGACGAGATGGGGGCAGGACATTGGACATCGGACATCGGACATCGGACATCGGACATCGGACATCGGACATCGGACATCGGACATCGGACATCGGACATCGGACATCGGACACTGGGCACTGACTACTGGGCACTGAGTTCTGAGTGGTGGGGAATGTGACAACTGGGTAGGCTAATGCCAAGGACTGGGATGGTTCCATGGCGGCATGTACAATCAATCAAAGCACATTTATCGGGCCTGCGTTACGAGTGCTCTGTGGGGAAATACAAAGTGGGAGTGGAAGTGTCATGTCGGTCGTTAGGGGAGGTCCTGGGATTATCCATAACCGCACGAAGCAAATAACGCAAATAAGTAATTTCCCATTTGGTGGACAAAATGCCGCTCTTCTTTGGCAACCCTTTGCGTCCCGACTTCGTTCGTTCAGACTTTATTTATTAAGGTGCTTCTTAGTTTAATTCAAATTTATAATAATAATTTATTTAACATTTAGGAGCAATTGTTTTAAAACTTAACTCGGAAAAAGAATAGATATAAAGGATATAATTTTTCGTATTTACTTTTCCAACTACTATACAATAAATCAAAATTTGAATACGGTTTTCCTTGTTATCTATTCTTCAGCGGAAACCGAACTAAAGGAGCGGCTGATAGCCAGCGTGAAGAAGGAGGTGAAGCAGCTGATGGAGGAGGCGGTGACCAAGAAGTACGTCCACGAGGAGAGCAGCTCGGTCACCTCGTTGTGCGGCGCCGTGGAGGCCTGCCTGAGCCACGGTCTGCGCAGAAGGGCTCTGGGGCTGTTCAAGACCTCCTCGACGACGGCGCTGATCCAGAAGATAGCTAAGATCTGCCCGGAGGCGGACTACGTGAGCCGCCGGCTCCTCGAGCTGGAACTCGCGCAGGAGTCGCACGCGGTGAGCGGCAAGCGATCCTCCTCCAGCAGCGACAGCATCATCAAGCCCAAGCTCCTGAGTAAGGGCAGCGGGAGCAGCAACTCGGTGACCACCATCAACACGGTCACCAATGGAGCGGGAGCGGGTCCCGGAGGCGGAGGCGGAGCCAGTGCCCCGCTGGGCAAGTATCTGTGGATCCGACTGGCCCTGCACGAGAAACGGCTGGCCAAGATCATCGAACACCTGGTCAGCAACGCCAACAGTTACTACGATCGTGAGGCGCTGGTCGCCGATCCCGACTACGGCTCCATTTTGAGCTCCCTGCTGGTGGGTCCGTGTGCCCTCGAGTTCACCCGGGCCAAGACTGCCGACCACTACTGGTCCGATCCCTGTGCCGACGAGCTGGTGAGTGTGGTCATCCCGGAAGTATAAAAGTATAAAATACGCCCAGACGATCTTTACCTGTCCGTCCGTAAGAACGTCATGATGCACATGGGCACAGAATTTGTGGCGCAGTTATTCAAGGGCTAGAATGCAGTTTTGCCTTTTGAACGTTATTTCTTTGAATTAGGATTAAAAGTGGATACCCAAAAATCACGATTTATTTCTTTGTTATCCCCGAATCGCAGGTGCAGCGCCACAGGATCAGCTCGGGCAACCGGACGCCACCAACCACCCACCGGCCGATCATCAACTTCAAGCGCAGCCTGCACACCAGTTCGGAGGACACGAGCAGTGGGTCCTTTAAGGCCTGCTCGCCGGCGAGCGTGGCCAAGGACTACGTGGAATCGTTGCACCAAAACTCGAGGACCACGCTGCTCTACGGCAAGAACAACGTACTGGTGCTGCCTAAGGACGTGTCCGAGCCGATGCCGGGATATCTCAGCTTGCACCAGAGCATCCAGTCCCTGACGATCAAGTGGACGCCCAACCAGCTGATGAATGGCTACAACGACGGCGACGGCGGTGATAAGAGCTTCTACTGGAGCTACGCCCTAAACATCAATGTGGACGAGATTGTCTATGTGCACTGTCACCAGAATCGCGGCGGCGATACCGGCGGCACCATCATCCTGGTGGGCCAGGATGGCGTCCAGCGGCCGCCCATTCACTTTCCCGAAGGCGGACACCTTCAGGCGTTCCTCAGCTGTCTGGAAACGGGTCTTCTGCCACATGGTCAGCTGGATCCGCCGCTCTGGTCGCAGCGCGGCATTGGAAAGCTGTTCCCTTGGCCCAAGAGCGTAAGGCGACACATCCTGCCTTCCGTGATGGAGGCCGGAGGCTCCGTGGCCGACGAGACGCCAATCGACTATGTGTTCCGTGTCGTCAGCAAGTGCCAGCACGAGGAGTTCTGTAAGAGTTGTTTCACACTTTTGATTGCGCTTGGTACCCTAATGTAATCCTGTGCTGTACTTTCCAGTGGCCAGCCACCCCATCCTGGAGCTGGGGCGATCGAGTCCGCGGCGGAAGCACCTCGGCAGCTGCTCCACCACCGGCAGCAGCGACTGCTCCAGCAAGAGTCTCTCCATTGACCAGAGCAGCTGTGAAACGCCACTGATCCAGGCCAGCCAGAGCACCAGCATCGAGCTGGTATGCTCCACCATGCGCCGGCAAATCATCTCCAGGGCCTTCTACGGCTGGCTGGCCTACTGTCGCCACCTCTCCACTGTCCGCACCCACTTGTCCGGGCTGGTCAACGGTCGCATCATGCCAGATCGTAAGTTGTGTTTTCCTTTTATGTTAGATATTTCGAAATCGTCTCGAAAAATTTCGGATTATATTAATTGCGTATTTTAAACTAAAATGTTGTTTCATCCCCCTCCAGTGGCCGCGGACGAGGAGGGTCTGACCCGTGGAAAGTGGCTGGCGATGCAAGAGAACGGGGTGGTCACCGGCGATCTGGAGCTCTATCGACTCGTTTACTTCGGCGGCGTGGAGCCAGAGCTGCGCAAGGAGGTGTGGCCCTACCTTTTGGGGCATTACGACTTCGGCTCCACGCCGGAGGAGCGAAAGAAGCAGGACGAGACCTGCAAGCACTACTATGAGACGACGATGAGCGAGTGGCTGGCTGTGGAGGCCATCGTGCGTCAGCGGGAAAAGGAGAAGACGGCCCTGGCCGTGGCCAAATTGAGTGCCGAGCAGGCGCGCCTGGCGGCCAATGCCGCGAGATCCTCGAATCCCCACCAGAAACTCACAAACGGCAGCCAACTGTTGCAACTTGAGCATGGGAACGGCGAGGAAGATCAGGAGCATCTGGTCCTGGACGAGGGCGAGAATGATGTGTTCGATGACAATGACTTTTCGGACATTTCCGATCCAGGGGATTTATTTGATGAGGCGGAATTGGGCCAAGAGGCTGAGGAGCAGGAGCAAAGTAACCCCAAAGAGGAGGTCTTTGAAAAGCAGGAGGATGAGGAGGACCAGGAGGATCAAGAGGACCATGATCAACGCGAAATGCCGCGACTCAGCGAGCAACTGGTTCTGGAGTTCCAAGACATAGACAATATGGAACCACTGCGTCTGCAGGAGAACTGCTTCGCCGATTCCGAGACCGAAAACGATCTGGGACTGGGACTGGACAGCAGCGGCAACATCCTGATGCTGAGCATCAAGAGCTCCCCGTCGACGAGCAGCTATGAGACGGTGGGCAACGAATTCGTCGACATGGCAGAAGCCAAGCTGGAGGAGGAGGAAGTTCCTGGGCTGCTAAGCAAGTTCCACAGCGCCGACGACGTGAGGCTGGACAACCAGGATGAGGAGGAATCATCGCAGCCGGCCACTGCGGTCATAATAACGGAGGCGGCTTCGCTGGACGCCCTGGACGACGATCCCACCGAGGAGTTTACCTCAAGGAAGACCAGTCTGATGTCGCCCCTCAACGAGGACATCACGGTGGTGGCCTCCCTGGATGCCCTGCAGGAACCCAAGTCCGCCTGCGTCTCGCCAGCCAGCTCGAACGGAGGTGTTTACAGCGTGGAGCTGCTGGAGCAGTTCGGGCTGAATCTGCACCGGATCGAGAAGGACGTGCAGCGGTGCGACAGGAACTACTGGTACTTCGCCAACGAGAACCTGGACAAGCTGCGCAACGTGATCTCCACGTACGTGTGGGAGCACCTGGACGTGGGCTACATGCAGGGCATGTGCGACCTGGTGGCTCCCCTCCTGGTCATCTTCGACGACGAGTCGCTCAGCTACAGCTGCTTCTGCAAGCTCATGGAGCGCATGATCGAGAACTTCCCCAGCGGCGGGGCCATGGACATGCACTTTGCCAACATGAGGTGAGTGCAGCACTTTCAGTCGGACTAACTAACTAACCCACTTCGCACAGGTCCCTCATCCAGATCCTCGACTCGGAGATGTACGACCTGATGGACTCGAACGGCGACTACACGCACTTCTACTTCTGCTACAGGTGGTTCCTGCTGGACTTCAAGAGGGAGCTCGTCTACGACGACGTCTTCGCCACCTGGGAGGTGATCTGGGCGGCCAAGCACATCGCCTCCGGCCACTTCGTACTCTTCCTGGCCCTGGCCCTGCTGGAGACCTATCGCGACATCATCCTCTCGAACAGCATGGACTTCACCGACGTCATCAAGTTCTTCAACGGTAATGGTTTTTACAAGAACTTTAGATAAACAAGTTCGAGGGTTTAAAAGGAAGCAGTAACAGAAAATAGTACTACTAAATGCTTTTAGTTGTTTGTTACATTCTATTATATATATATCTCCATATGTGATATATATCCATTTCATTTATATGTTTTCACGATCCTTCCAGAAATGGCGGAGCGCCACAACGCCCAGTCGATCCTGCAGCTGTCCAGGAGCCTGGTCCTCCAGCTTCAGACGATCATCGAGAACAAGTAGACGGGGAGGGACACATCGTCAGCCATCAGTAAGCCATCGTCAGTTCCTGGAGACCTCAGTTGCCGATCAGTATTGAGCATGCGACGTACTAAGTTGTTAGCACCTAGAACGTAGAATCGTAGAATCGCAGTTAGAAAGCGCTTAGGGGTATATAGCCAACCACAAAGCATATGCATACCACATACCCTCTAACATATACCCTACAACATATATGCATACATTCATAACATATAACGCATAACATATGAATAACCCCAGAGATTGCAATTAGCTGAGGATCTCGCTGTGGTTTTTGGGACGCCTCCCGTAATCCGCAATGGTTTTTTTTTGGAAACGGCTGGGAATCGCTTAAAGAAATTTAACACAATTAAGGAAATTGTAGTGACCTGAAAAACACAAGAAAGTAAATCAAGTGGAAATCGAACAACGTAAAAGATAAACTATTTATACTTATACAATATACATGGATATACCGATTATATTATATACAGGCAGTGGCATATTTATACGTTTTGTATATTCGAGAGAACCAGGAGTGGATCACGTACATATATGGATATTGTATTAGATATCGTCTATATATGACAATGCTGTGCGGCTGCGACTGCGGTCAACTGTTGTTAATGTTATGTTATCGCTTTGGCTAACAATTAGATATATTATTATATACGAGTATACATATGTACACCTGTATTCAACGACATTCGGGGGAGCTCATTGAAGTCACGATTCAATTTTGTAGAGTTTCAGAAAAGTTTAGAGATAGCACCCCCCGAATCGAACTGCAATTGTTCGCTTAATGTTCATTGTTATATGTTTTCTCCTGTTTTTCATTTGTAGCTGCAAGCGTTGAGAAAACATTTTGTACTCGAGTTGCCCGACAGGTGGATCCTGGGGCTATATCTCTATCTCTATAGGTAAATCGAACAATTGCCGTCGCACACGAACCCACACAAAACTGTTACGAAATTGTTGTTGATGGCTGCGAAGCGTTGAGTTTGTTTGTATTAGCGAAACCGATGTGCAACCCAATATGTGTAAAGATATATATATACATATATTTAACTAATATTTATACAAGCATTAACCCGAAGCATAGATATAGAGAGCGGAATGTGTTAGCCGTGTATTGTTATAATCGAGCCCGATTCGTTCAGGCAAACTATCTAGTTTCTATCCGGTTTTCAATTTCAATTTCGGTTTCGATTTCGGTTTCGATTTTGCGTTGTTTTTTGGTAAGTGCAGGCGCACCAAAAATCCCTCCACTGGGCTTATATACAACCTATATTATATAGAACTATTTAGAGAACAACACTTTGTGTGGAACCTAAATTAATGCGAGTAGCACGCTTTTTGTGTATGGAAAAAAGTCGAAAAAGAAAAACCAAAAAAAATACTTCATGTGATTTCTTGTTGCTTCTTTGAATAACGATATTTTTGTAAGCGCTACAACGTATATATAAATACGAAAAAGAACGAGATGGCTGGCAACAGAGAGAGATAGAGAGAGAGAGAGAGAGAGAGAGACGGGTAGGTGAGGCAAGAAAGAGAGATAAGATATATTTTACACTTGGCTGGGCAAACGGGGAGGGGATTGGAACGTCAGTAAAGTCCAACCAAAATTTCGGCCACTCTTTTGATACACATATTCGACAGAAGATCTGCAAATCCTCCAAGATGAAGTAGGAAAAATATAAAAACCCTAAGAGCAAGGCGGGAGCTCTCGCTATATTATATCGTATTCAAGCTAATCTACATATATATATACATACATATATATATATATATTTATACCCGTCTGTGTAGAGACGCCACCTATAGAACCCGAGCATATAGAGTACTACGTTACCCACGATTGTAACCACACATATAGCATACGCATGAATATTACTAATGTTTTATGTTCCAAGTGAAAACACATAAAGCCCAAAAATACAAAAATACAAATAACTGATCAATGTATAATTTACCGAAACCATGTCGAAGAAAACCAAATAAAAGGAATTATGTAAAATGTTTACAAGAATCTAACCGTGCACTTTTTGATAAGTTTGGTCTAAAGGTAGGAACATTTTAATTTAATTTGCCTTTTTTTGAAGTATCCTAAAAAATAGCTGCTTGCTATTTAAAATTTTCCATAAAAATTGATTGATGATATGCTCCATCCACAGAATCCGAAATTACAAAAACCCGACGCTTAGATACAACTGATCTCTAAAACATAAATGTAAATTTATTTGAAAGACACTAGAATTTTTACTAATTTTTATACCCGTTACTCGTAGAGCAAAAGGGTATACTAGATTCGTTGAAAAGTATGTAACAGACAGAAGAAAGCGTTTCTGACCGTATAAAATATATATATTCTTGATCAGGATTAAGATTCGAGTCGATCTGGCCGTGTCTGTATAAACGTCGATATCTCAGGAACTATAAAAGATTAAGCATACAGATTCCATGTTGGCATGCTCATTCGTATGCCCACAAACCGCCACAAACACGCGCAAATGTTTGCAAAATGTTTTCGTATTTTTACATAAATTTTTTAGTCTTGAAAAATTTTATCGACTTGCAAAAAAACTTTTTGCCACGCCCACTCAAACAGTCACAAGCCGACCAAAACCGACAGATTTTAAATTTATCAGCTGAGTAACGGGTATCTGATAGACGAGGCACTCGACTACAGCATTCTCTCTTGTTTTCGTTTATAATAAAGGGTATTCCATTAATTTTTGAAAGTATTATTTACTAAAAGACTCAACATTTCAACAAAATTCTGTGGCTACAATAACTAAAGCAATATGGAACGCTGAAGTCCAGTTCCGCGTCTATTGGATACCCATTACTCAAAGGAAATGTGAATGTGTTAAAAAGGGCGTACGGACAGATGAACGTTCGGTGCAACTGCCCGTTGGTCAGATCGGAATACTGATCCCGATTAAGAATGAATATACTTCATAGGGTTACTCTTCAAGTAACGGTTATGAAAAAGGCATATATTGAGCATAGTACATATATTAGAGTATTAAATTTCTTGTTTGTCTTAAAATAAGTAACTTTACTAATTGATAGCTGTCCTCCATTTTTGTTAGGACTATCGTCATGGGTAATTTAAAAGTTGATAAAAGCGAAGTCCACTAGATATTTGCTTAGCCCCCCTGGAATGCTAATGGCCACTTTCCTCCTGTTGCCTTAAGCAATGGAAGCATAACTATTTCTGCTGCACAGCTGGATGCCGAGAAAATGCTGGGCAGGATTCCCGCTTGGACAGCACAGAAATTCGCTTTCGCCTGCACCTGAGACCTTAGCTAAGGAATATTTCGGTACACACGAATCCGCAGTGAGTAGGTTATGTTAGGCACTGTAGTGGTGCTGGTGCAGGCTGGTTTAGGATGGCTTAGGGTGGTTTAGGGTGGCACAGGGTGGTGCAGGGCGGGTCAGGGCGGAAGGTTGCGGGTTACATGGCCAGGGCGCAAACTCAAAGCGAAGCAACAGCGGGCCACGAGTTACACCGAAATGTTTTCATCCAAATTTGGGGCAGACTTGTGTGCATGGATGGGGCTTTCTTTTTAAGAACGCGTTGCTGGTGCGGGAGGTGGTTGTTCCAGAATATTTGGGCCAGGGGGCGGGCAGTTAGGGGCATTCTGGCATGCTGTCCTGTTGCTTGTGGCTGGATTTTGCGCCACACAGGCAGAGACTTCGACGTCAGCAAACTGCCAGCCGCACAGCAGCGGTCGTGAAAATAGAGGCATATCTAAATGATTCTCATTTAAGTGTAAAGCTGGCTATGTCCGGCGACTTGGTGTCTGAAAGCATCACTAAATGCATTCCTTTTTACATCCATATAGTGAGGTATGTTTCCTTTTCTGAGAGTTTACTTTTTCCCTGTCAAGACAACACTGTGCATTTATAATATGTATGTTACATATAAGTCTTTGAATTAAGATGACCTTCTGAAGGGGCACAGCAACGGCTATACAAAAAAACCATGAAGGGAAGTTCGAAAAACATTTAACTGTAATACGTTCGCAGCTAAAATGTAAATTTGAAATAAATACTACAATTTTCGCCTGCATCGTGCGCGTGTGTGTGTATGTGTGTAGCGAAAAGCTTCCCAAACGAAAGTAACGGGAATGTTTCTACGGTAAGAGTAGAGTAAGAGTACGGTAAGGTAGAGTTGTGAGCGGGGTGCGGAGACATAAGCTTCGTTGTGTTACTGCTTATGTTGCTGTGGCACATGTTGCAACTGTAAGTGTTGCTGGCACTTTTGTTGGTTTCTGTGTTGCTGTTGGGAGCCTGTTATATCAGTGTTTTTAGCTTTTAGCGGAAAATGGCTAGAATTTCTGGTAGAAATCGTAAAATTTTTTTTAAATATCTAAACATCTTTTAAGCACTGAAAGATAATGCTTATAAAGTGTTTAAACCGTTAAACAGTTTCTCTAGGAATTGGAAAATAGCTTGATGACTGAAATTCCGTTGCAAGGAAGCGCATTGCCCGATTTTACAGCCTGTAAAAGCTTAATACTAGAAATAAAATAAGGACGCAAGTTATTTTCAGTTCCCAAAAGCATTATAGTGCATTCAAAATAAAAATTTTTAAACGTAGCAAAAAGTGCAAAAAATTGTTATATGTGGTAGTGGGTTAGTTAATAGTTGTGTGGCGTTCTTCAAAGAGTCCTGCTGCAATTGTTGCCGAAGTGGCTTGCACTGATGTTGCGCGCGCTCAGCCTCATGTTGCGGCCGCCGATGTTGCCGCCTTCCCTTTTGGCTTTTATTTCGATTTCAGTTTCCGCTTCAGTTTCGCTGTGGAGTTGGTCGCGTGCAGACGACGCGCTTGTGCTGAGAAAACACACGACTTGCTGCCGAGAGTCTGGCCCTATTTTCACTTTTTTTTTTTGGTTTTCTGGCTAACCCAGTGGGTTCAGTTGGTCAGTGAGTCAGTGCGTCAGAGCGCCCAGGAGTCGTCCGATGGGCGAGCGGGAGGCGAAACTCCTTGCCCCACCCCCTGCGGCGGCAACCAAATTATTTATTAAGGACAACAGCAACTAGTTGGGCAAGCGAAAAGGGACGCAAGCGTGGAAAATCCAGGAGGAAAAGCGAGGAAAGCGAGGCAAACGCACGCTGCCATAGGCGACACTTTGCGCTCTGCTGGCGTCGGTCGGCATACGCAAAATACGCAAAACAAATACAAATACGAATACAAAAACGAATACGAGCACAAATACAAATACAATTTTTCGAAATACATTTTACGCGCGCGAGAAGAGGAACGGAATTACGGCGAAAAGCTTTGGGCAATCTCCGCAAGCACCAAACACACGCCCACGCGCAGCCAGAACGCCACGATACGATACTATAAGATACGCTGCAAAATGGTGCAAGGCAATGCAGGTAATAACAGTGATCACCTCCATCCAAAAAACCCGAAAAAAATTACCCAAAACCCACAAGAACCACATTTTTCAGCGCATTTTAAATGCATTTTTGACGTCAGGGAAAAAGTAAAGGTAAAAGTGGTTAAAAGTTTTACACGAATATCATGTACGAAACACACGTTCAAGGGTGGATTTTTCGAAATGTTGAAAATTAATAATATCAAGTGGAAAACATGAATCCGAAAACTGGTAGCTTGTAGTTGGAAAAACTGTAAACCGGGCCAACGTGGCGTATGACAGATATTTGGCGAACCTCGTGTTTGCTCATGCACAAACATGCAATCGAAATCAATCGCGATTGCTAGAGAATGCATGCAATTGATAATTATTCGAATGATTTGCTTAGATTCAGTAGATTCTGTTAGGCACACTTTAACCTGAAGTAGTCATGGCACATGAAACAGCGTTTCCTTCGCAGCAGTTGCTCTTGAATATCACACATTAATTCCTAGAATTTTCGAGTAACCCTAGAACCAAACTCACCTGTCATTGAGTAGTACCCTTGCCCGTCCTACATATGGTAATCACGCTCAAATGCTGACGATGATGCCTGTGCACACGTGCGGCATTCAGGCATAGCCATTCATATCTCATAGCTTCGAGAAATGCGAGAATTTCGTGACTCCGCCTGCTAGCAGCGACTAAAGCGATGCAAGCGTCATGCAAATTGAAATATGTGTATAAGTTTTCCAGGTTTTATTCATTCAGGTGTGCCAGGCTTGCGGTGGGCGATGCTGGGCGAGCTGGTTGTACGAGTGCTGCATTTCCCGGTAATCCTAATCCCTGGCAATCAATGCAACTGCCTCTGCTGGGCAGGCGCACAGTCAGGGCCACAAAAGTGTGGCCCGACGAGGCAGTTTCTTTGCTTGCGCCACTGATCTGTGTGCCATTGGGATAAGCCACCTTTTAGTGAATGGAATGGAATGCTGGTGGAGAGCTCTTGATTTGATTAGGGCAACAGGTACACTTGCCTAATTGCTTCTGCAATTTTATTTTATAATCTAATGAGTTTCATTCAACTGCCTGCCTGCCTGCCTGCCTGCCTGCCTCCCGTTTGGCCCTGACTTTTGGCCTTTGCTCAAGCTGGCTGACTGTAATAAATCCACAATTTTTATTGCCAGTTATTCAGCAGTTCCGCAGTAATTGAATTACGGCTTGCTGATAGCTGGCAAGTTCATTTAACAACTTAAACTTCACTTCTTGTGCGAAAGCAATTGTTTTCATAAGAACTTAATTAAGTGAGATGGAAAAGCAACGCTACATTTTAAGCAAGAAACATTGCGCATAGAGTTACTTAACTCATTCCCCGATGGTTTGCACACTTTGAATGCGCACTGTGTTGCGCCATGTGTGTGTTTGCTGCTCTGCTCGATACGAGTCGGCATCTCCTGCGCCAGACAGACATCCCGTGGCTCCTTCTGCACTCCGGTCAATGTCCATGTCCAATGTCCGGACTCCGGAGTGCGTAGTGCGGTGTTTTGGTAATGGGGTGCACTGGGGGCTGATGAGCACGGGCGTAAAACTTTTATGAATGAACGCAGCAAAATGCGGCAATTCGATGTGCCCCGTAGTCAAGGCGGGGGCGTTTGTTTATGTTTTAGCAGCTCGGCCTTGCCCCTCAAACGCCCACCGCCCGTTCCACCCACTCCACTCACTTCCCTGCCATATCCCCGATGACGTGGCCATCGCCTGGCAATGCTGATGATGATGTGGCCGTCATCAATTGCTCAATTATGGCATTAGCTAAAAGCCAAGAGCCGTGAGCCGTGAGCCGTGGACTCAAGTTGGCCTCGAAGAGATTGACTTGCCAGACCTGCGGCTCAGTGTCGCCCATCAGAGTGAGCCGCCGCCGTGAAAGTTGGTCGAGTTAAATGATTTAGTTTAACGGAAAAACTGTCAAACGGATGCCAGAGCTGAAAGCAAAATTTGATTTTAAAAACACCAACTGAACATTTTGGGCCACAAAGGCGTGTTTCAAGTGCACAACATTCCACAAACAGCTGCACTTCAAAATAATGTGACAAAGTAACAAAATGTTGAGCGCTTTCCCCAAGGATAAACAATATGAAAGGAATTTATAAACGTGGCTTCAGGTCGATGCCGTGACAAATAGTTTACTCCTTTTTGTACCGATTAAAATTTAACATATTAATTGGGCAAACATTAAACCAAAAAAACGGTGCAGTAGTGTAGATTTCTAAGGCACTTTTATTTACAAGTATCACCAAATATCATGTTGTCATGTCCTGTGAGAAATAAAGTATCCTTGCCAATGTAAGCCAACCTCAGCGTTCTCTACGCAATTTAAAATTGATAATTGTGACATATGGGTCTCGAAAGACTGCTTATTGGGCAGGTCCACCCCAAAGTGCAAAAATACGGCCGTGCACTTAACGCCCCGTTGACAGTAAAAGTAACAGAGGTCAAATGGATGGCCCCTGTGTGCGTGTGTGTGTGTGTGTGTGAGTGGCAGTGCTCATGCGTCTGTGAGGCACACGTGTGTGCGAAAGTACTAGCCACAAAGTATTGCATGCCTCTCTGCGGTATCGGGGGTATGCTGGCACTACAGGACACGCTGTCTACAAGCAAATGAAATAATGTGATTGAAGACCCTGTTCTTAGGGAAAATTTAGAAGTAAATTGCCAGTAAAAAGTTACGTCTCAATACAACCAACTTCACTTCACAGGCGATGTTGCCACATGTTGAAACATTACCTGTAGTGTATTGTGTGTGGTGTATGCTGGGTGCCCCGTAGCTTCAGCATGGTTGCTGCCGTCACGTCCTCGGTCTTTCATGACAAAGCCATCAAAGTGTGAGCTTACTGTCAACGGCTGAGTCGTTATCCTGACATGCGTGTGTCTGCATGTCCTGCGTCCTGTCGGTGCCATAAGTATTGAAGCCGGAGCTAGGCACCTTCAAAATTAAAAATCCACTGTCTGGCCATCATTAATTTCATGTCAGCCCGTCTGCTCCATCCGCCCAGCGATAGCTCCTTTCGGGGCCGACCCAAAAGTTGGTCCTTTTCCAAGGACTCTCGGAGCGGGGGGCGCAACGAGTGGCCCGAGTTCTTCAAAGAGCCGCATTCCCAAATGTCAATCAAGCGCCTGGGAACGAAATCGCATTGTTTGTCAATTCTTTTTCGACCTGATAGTTGGATGGACAGATGAGAGGCAGCGGATCGAAATTCGTTTCTAAGTGCCATTGGCATGGGTATGGATTGCACACAGAAAGGAAATCTGAATCCTTGGAGTATTGAATTGGGTAAAGTAGGCCTTAAGTCAAAGTAAAATATTGCAAACAATCATTATAGTAAATGTGTAATTGGATTCTGTATATTCAGAAGCTGAATGCAGTGAAAGGGTGAAGCTATTCTCACGACAATAACTGAGTCTCCTTTTTATGTCCTTACAGAGGGTATATAAGCGTCGGCTTGCCGAAACTAGCTAAATACCCTGATTTGCTAAATAACACCGAGTTACAAACTGAGACCTTTATTAAATTACATTTATGGCACCCAAAATATGTGGTTAAAGTTGCAATTGTGGTCAGCTTAAATTCCCTGAAGCAAGGATTCCGAGAAATATGACCTCAAAGGTGAAGATGAAGCTGTTGATTGATGTAAGAAATGCTTTATTTCCATCGATATGACAGTAAAATGTTTGAATTTCTCGGGCGCGAGTAAGGGGTATCTGATAGTCGGCTAACTCTCTATATTAAATCATACAGATATAGATAGTATGCTGTGATATAGATGGTTTCCCTCTTATTGCCGCAAATATTATCCCGTAAACCAGCCACCAGCAACACACCCCAATTGTGTTTCGTCCTAAAGAAGTAACTAAAATAATCAAAGAGAATCTCAGCCCGAAAAAGTCCCCCGGCTGCGACCTTATAACACCGGAAATGATCATCCAGCTGCCACATTCTGCAGTTCGCTACATAACCAAGCTCTTTAATGCCATCACCAAACTTGGTTACTTCCCACAACGATGGAAGAGGTCGATTATCATAATGATTCCAAAACCTGGTAAGAACCACACAGTCGCTTCATCTTACAGACCAATAAGTCTACTCTCATGTATTTCAAAACTATTCGAAAAATGCCTGCTGATCCGACTTAATCAACATCTGATATACCACAATATAATCCCAGCCCACCAATTTGGATTTCGCGAAAGCCATGGAACCATTGAACAGGTGAATCGTATTACAACGGAAATAAGAACTGCATTTGAATATCGCGAATACTGCACAGCAGTATTTTTAGACGTATCCCAAGCATTCGACAGAGTCTGGCTCGACGGCCTAATGTTTAAAATTAAAAAATCCCTACCCGAAAGCTGGAGGCTGGAGTCCCCCAAGGCAGAGTTCTTGGGCCAACCTTATACCTCATCTATACAGCCGACATCCCTACAAATAGTCGCTTAACAGTATCCACATTTGCCGACGGTACAGATATCCTTAGCCGTTCAAGGTCCCCTATCCAAGCTACAGCACAGTTGGCACTGTACCTCATCGACATTGAGAAGTGGCTCTCTGACTGGCGAATAAAAGTAAACGAGCAAAAATGCAAGCACGTGACGTTTACGCTAAACAGACAAGACTGTCCTCCGCTCTTGTTGAACAACATACCACTCCCGAAAGCAGATGAGGTAGCGGGCCTAGGAGTACACCTTGACAGAAGACTCACGTGGCGCAGGCACATTGAAGCCAAAAAAACCCAGCTTAAACTCAAAGCCAACAACTTACACTGGCTCATCAACTCTGGTTCTCCGCTCAGCCTAGATCACAAGGTCTTGCTCTACAATTCTATATTGAAACCTATCTGGACCTATGGCTCACAGTTATGGGGCAATGCCAGCAACAGCAATATTGACATCATACAGCGAGCACAATCAAAGATCCTGAGAACCATCACTGGGGCACCGTGGAACGTTCGGAGTGAAAACATCCAAAGAGACTTAAATATCCCATCAGTTACCAACGCAATCGCGGAACTTAAGGAAAAATACCATAGCAAGCTTTACACGCACCCCAAGCACCTAGCGCGAGGTCTAATCCAGCTCAGCAGCCGTTCCCGTCTCCGGCGAAAGGACCTACCAACCAGAGAACTGCAGCCCGCCACTGGCACTCTACGTCCACCCGATAAACACTCGGTCTCTAGGCACCCCGTGTTTTTTGACACCCTACTTGCGGCAATACAAAATATTCGAGTGTTTTACCAACGTGGTGTTTTTGTTACGAGTAAAAAAACCACCCGAGGCCTGCTGCGCAAGAGCCGTTTGGGTGAGTGGACGCACAGTCAACGATCGGCCGCAGGTCATTTTTTGTACGCCTAAAATTTGTATGGGTGGAAGCGCGACGGGTATAAGGAATGAAGGGTAAAAGGGAATACCCAAGAAAAATTTCGTGCTCATGTCTTTGCTCTTTGATGTACTCAATGGGTGCCAGCCGTTTCGAATCATTGCCTTATTAATTTTTCACGCGTCGCTAGCTGAATACTCTAATGACAAATATTCTTATATAAAGTCATTTTTGAAATGAATTTTGTGACATTATGTACTATTATTTTTACTATAATCTATATTTAAATAATAATAACGTTAATAATATAAATAATATATAATATAATATATATATATATAATATAATAATTAAATTACATATATATATATATTAATAATATATAATATAATATATATAATTATAATAATATATAATAATAAGATGAAGGGCATATTTTACAAAGTATTCGACAAAGTCTAGAGCCACGCCGAAAGAATAGTGTGTAAACGTATGGAGTGTAAAACGTATGGAGTTACGCATCTTGTCTGTGACTCGACTATCTACAAGACCACCCGAGTATTTTTAGAAACACCCGAGTATTTTTGGAAACACCCATGTGTTTAACGGTAAACCCACAAGTGTTTTTGTCACTCATCCCTTTTTAGGCATTTGTCTTTTTCTGACTGTTTGTCTTCTCTACCCTCCGTTATGGGTGCCGAGTATGATCGGCACCCGCGACGCAGGGCACCGTATTGATTCGGGTGCGCGCACAACGGGGTGTCTTGTCTGCATGTGCAGACGTATACTGTGTGTTTGTAAGTACCCGCGATGTGCGTGGCGGGTAGCACCCGCACACAAAATTGTTGGGTGTGAGTCGAGTGTTAAAAAATGCCACCTTTGCAGTTCTCTGCTACCAACCCAGCGAATAAATTATTAGGGCCGTTTAATCATAGAACAGTTGGAAAAATAATACAACTGTTCAAAAAATACTTGTTATAGTTAAGATTTTTAAACTTATTGATAGTTCTTATACAAGAAGATTCAATAAATAAAAAGCAAAGTAAAAAAAAAAAAACTCTTGTGTTTAAGGTCCATTCGTGTAATTGTTGCACTGTGTAGCATGCCACAAATGAAATCGGAGCGAATGCCACAGAAATGTTGCCTACTTATGCGGGCATCGGTAATCAACTCAATCAAGCGCCAAAATTCGTGGGTTGTGGGATAGCCAAAGGTCAGCGCATTCGTCATATGTCATCGTACCATGCACGATGCATGCACCATTCACCATACACCACTGCCCCCTGACCCCCTGACCCGCTGACCTTCTGACCTTTGCCGGCCGTGCACTTGATGCACTTGAAATGGGGGAAATGGGAATGGAAAGTAGACGAGCAGTGGAGTGGCGAATGGAACTGCTTTCTCGGCCTAATTACGTATTCCGGCCAGTGTTTGCTTGCCAGAGTTTTGCTGCCAGTTGGTGCACTGACTGCGACTGCCAGCTCTCCGAGATTCCGGCACTTTCGTGCGGCGTAAGCTGCTTAAATACTCCGCGCCATGTTTGCTTAGCATGGGCTTGACTGCAACGCCCACGGCGAAGGAAAACTGCAAGTTTACTCCCAGCGGAAGAAGAATTGGTGCAAAGTTCAGAGGTCGACTGCGCGGTGGGCAGAGGGGCAGGCGTTACCAGTGGTAAAGCGTTTGAAGCCGGGCGCATATAATTTTAATTGCAAACACCAACAAATTGCATTTGCCAGCGGCGTGGGCGAGCAACTGCAGCAGCCCCAGCTCCAGATCCTCGGCTTAGCTGCGCGCATTTCCATGCCTGCGATTTTCCTGCACGGATTTCCAGTTTTCGGTATTTTCTAGTTCTTTTGTCAGCACTCTTGGGAAAGTGAAAGTTTTCAGAAGTTCCTAACGGGGATATGCTGCAGTTTTCCGTTCTTAACGGATTTGCATCTTTTTACGCGGGTTCTATTAAGGTTTAAGCCTTCTTTGCCGGCTTATTAAACAATAACTTCTTTGCTTGATGCCATCGAATTTTGCAAATGACATTTAATCTCATTTTACTTTGTACACTTTGGGATTATCCATATATATAAACTTTGGTTTATTAACGAAGTTTTTTCTCTATTTATTCGCAATTTTCACATTAAAAGCGGTAAGATGCATACAATTTCGAATTACTGCATTTTAATGCTTACCATTACATTAACTATAGGTTGCAATCTAAACTTGCTGATTAAATTTGAAAAACTTGTAATTTCTAGCGAATTGCACTGCATGCACTTTTGAATTTAATGCCACTTAATTGAATCGTGCTAATGGCAGTTTCACTGAACAAAAACCTTATTCTCTGGCTAATGTTATATATATTAACATTATATATATTTATTAACCGCATTTCCAAACGCGCGCGTTAAAACAAAAAAAATTCATATCTTTTTATGGGCATGCGAGAAAACAAACACATGTGCATATAGCAATGTGCAATAACGGTAGAAGATAATGATGATTTTAACCTTTCTGCTAGGGAAATTAATAACACGTGAATTTGAATGAACACTTTCCACTTTGTTTAAACAACCATTCAATTAAACAGGTGCTTGGTATCCTAATCGTGGCGCTAATCATTTTAGCTATTTTAGGGAAACTCAGGCATTAATTTCCCGTCCCATTCCATTGGGGGGACCCCTTAAACTTCGATTTACCCCACCCCCCTCCCCCCGCTCCGTGGGAGAAAGCGAGCGAAAGTTTTTCCCCACTCAACTGCGAAACAGCAACACACTTAATGCAGTTTGCGTGTTGAGGCCAACATACACCATATGTACAATATGTACAATATGCACGATACATTAGACTGTAATTAATGTCGCATAGTAGTAGTTTCTGCCCCGTCCGCAGGGCCAAAGATACGTGTACACATTTATTTAGTTATCTGCTTATGCGGGTCCTGCCACACTTTCTGCCCCAAAAGACAGCCAAGCAGCCAAACAGCCAAATGAATCGAAGCCAAAAATGTCACGCAGCACAAAAGTACAAATAAAATAGATGTGTATCCGAAAGATGTCGCATAATGAGCTGTACACTGGGAGAAACCCGAAAGCGGAAAGTAATGCAGTCGATGAATTCGTGCAAAGTATTACTATTTTTAAGGAACTTAAACGGCAGGTTAATTTATTATAAAATATACATATTTTTCATAATATTTACAAAAAACCTATTAAATATAAGCACTGACATCTGTTGTGCACATGTGTGTGTGGATTGTATTTTATTTTATTATAGATTCAAAACGCTCGCTTCGTGTCATTGGCAATACCTTTTGTAACTCAAGTCCTTATCTTAATTCTATGGAAATAGTTGTCGGCTTGATAAGCTGGCAACCATTATAGATACATACATATGTATATCTGCACTTCGGTTTCAGACAAAGTATCTGAAGAATGCCCGTGCATTCGATTGGCAATTAACTGTTGTGAGCGTTTTTACAGCAAACAAAACAAAGTAAGACATTAAAGCCATTTTGTTGCCAGCAATTTAAATGGAATTCGGGCCACGGCTTCATTTGTGGAAACAATGGTGATAGCTGTAAGCAGGAGCAAAAGGTTTACATTTTTCCAAGAAAATATATTCGCCTTTCTTTTGTGGCCACAAGCCGAACATTTCTGGCCATTTAAGCCCATTTAATTATCCATACCTAGTTGCAAGTGCCCAAAATGGTTCAGGGTCGTAAAGCTTAAATTAATCGAAACCCCTGCCTCTATATATATGTATATATTATATATATATGTATATATTATATATATATGTATATATTATATATATATGAATACATATATATTTAGCCGTGTTCACATCAAAACAAACATCGAGGAAAATGCGGACCAGCGAACCAGCGAATCATTTCGGGCGATGAAAATAGAATCATTTTATTTAAAATGCTGCTGGCTAGGAATAGCCAACCACACGGGCGCCCATTAACCCCCCGATTTCACCATTTTCCCCATTTCCACCATTTTCCGCTCCCCTTAATTAAGGTTCGGCCTTGAGTGTATGCGTGTGTGTGTGTGTGTGGCCCAAAATGGTTATTGAGCCTGTTTAAGCCATCAATTGCCATTTGGTGGGCCAAATGAATTTACGATTGCAGGCGCGGTGGAGGCCCTCATAGGACGAAGGAACCTCCAGGACGCCCTGAGCCCGGTATGTTCGCATCTTTCCTGAACTTGGCAGAAACTGAAATTGATTTTCAGTGCGGCAAATTTCGCTCTTGATTGTTCTGCAGATAATTGATAAAGTTTCTTGTGCGGCTTCTGGATCCTGTTGCTCGAGAGTTTCCTTTTAATTTTCAAGATGAATTCCAAAAGGTTTTTCTTTTTTTTTTTCGTTTGTCTCCCTCGTCGATTTTGATTTGCCCTATTGATTGTAATAATACCCATACGCCAGGTGGGACGGGAAAATGTTGCGATTTTAATACAAACTCTAGCGTTTTTTTGAACGTTTTTTTAATAACGGCTACTTTGGGTGAAGTTTATAATTAGCTTTATAATTAGCTAAATATGTTTCTATATCACCTGCCAATTGCAAAATATTTTCGACATATTCCAGATTTTTACTTAAGATTTGAGCTAAATCACTCGCTTGGCCAGATTTTAAAGCAAGCGATTTAGTTTAATGAAAGCGGTTAAAGTTTTACTATCGCCGGGAGCTTTAAAGATAGCCTTTATGGCTTCGCTTGCACCTATTAGTGTGTGCGTGTTGACCCACAGCTTCTCCCGCCGGGATAATCGCTGGTCAAGACCACGACCAGGACCAAGACTATCCAGCTCGTCAAGGTCGCTGTGTAGGTGACCCGCCCAAAGGACCAGCAACGCCCCCTTCCATTCAGATGCCGTGGCTGAAGCTGCTCCGGCTGGGCGATCCCAAAGGGTTTCGTGGCCAGCGCCAATGTCGATGGAGATGGAGACCACTCCACTGGGAGAAAGCCGTGTCCATATGCTCATTTCAGTTTATTTTCTTTTTAAATCGACTTTAAGGGGAATTTTGCTCACTAGCTGGCTAAATTGATGTGGGGTTTACAAACATAATCTTCAATAATTCGCATTCTATTGGAAATCAAACCAAAGAAAGTGTTTTATCACGAACAACAGTACGTATGAGTGATAAATTTGAAACTACTGAATCTTATATTTCAATATATATGCACTGTTGATTCAAAACTTTTCACGTTCCAAACATGGCCCAGTTTTCAAAAGTGGTATTCAAATAATCGGTGGCAAGAACGAATTTAAAGCAGGAGATGTGAATACATATTATGTAATTTACATAGGACTTAATGCACATATACATAAAGGTGCAATTATCTGAGTATCTTTTAATATTTACTCTCGTTTGGCCGCGTCAACGGAGGCCAGGCAAACAAACAAATAAACAAATCAGCATCAGCAAACGGCAAACGCAAATAGCGAATGGCAAATAGCAAATGGCAAATGGGGGGATGCGAAACTTTCTCCACTTTCTCGCCAGCATATTTGCATTTCTCGGCTGACGGAAGGTGCAGTTATTAAAACTTGTTGCCAAGGCCGGTATGCTGCGTACATTTAAATGCTAATTACATGCAATCGCTGGTCGCAGGGAGATGGAGAACTAACAACAAGTGTCAAATGCAAAATGGAAATGGTGCAACAAAGGAGTAGCAATTAAAAAGGGGGCGCCCCACTACGTGCCACTGCCACTGCCTCCGCCACCCATCTCCACCCACCAAGGACGTGGCATGGCGACAACGCGGTCGGCGTTCCAGACGGCGAGCACTTTGTTGTCGCCACAGAGCCACAGTGCCACACAGTTCACAGCTCCAGAGACGCACTGCCATTGCCCCGCCTACAAGTCCGCATCCACGTCGTCATCCGCGCCCAGCATAATGAAGCTGGCTCAGTGGGCGGCGGCCATCAGCTTGCCAGTGGGAAGTGCATCCGGGAAACCCCAAAACCAATATCCAATCCGAAGTCAATTTGATGGAACATTGATGAGGCTGTTTTACGACGCCCAATTGGCATCTTGGAAATATATTACATTTATCCACAGCTTTAGCCAAATAGAAGTTAATTCTACAATAATCATAATGAAAAGTTGAAGTTGTGCCCTTTTATTCGGAATCTGATCCAATGGTATATTTAATGGATAGCGATGAGTGGAATAACTAGTTATCCATTGTGGAACTTCAATTAAACCGATTCCATCTGAGCATCATAATTTCTTTCTTTATTGCCTGTCTGTCCCTCGTACTTGCAGATGTATATATACCCGATCTGCATATGCTCCCATTGCCCGCCGCGTTCCTTGACCATCACTCACCATCCATCAACCGAATGGATCTGTGAGTGTATCTGCGTTCGCAGTGGTTCCTGGCCAGCGTTCGTATCCTGGCCACGCCACCAACACACTAGCCGTCGCTCCGAATGGAAAACAATTAATGAAAATGAAATTATACGTGGCCGCAGGCCATCGTCAGTTTTGAGTGCAAATGCCATTAGCATTTTGGTTGGGAAAGTGTTCGAGGGGCGGCAGTCAACACATGTTGGACATATTGAGTTTCAGACTCTGCAGGACGAACAGGACGAACAGGACATAAGGGATATGGATATATACAGGACACAGGATGCGGCGCTTGGGGTAAATGTTTAATGGGCGTTGCCCAGGGGTTTACTTTTCCTTGGTCTCACTCGGCGAAATGTAAAAGCAGGGGTTTGTCAAACATCACTCACTACTATTTATATTCGCTTGAATTACTCAACACTGAAAATAGTTCCTTTGATGCGAAAATATTGTTTATTGAATAAATACTGGTTGTTTACCAATACAAAAATTGCACAGAAAACTATTATAATTTAACGAAAATTACACAACTATTATATTCCGCTATCTGCTTAATGACTTCACTCTGATTGACTATCAGTCATCGGCGACCTTTATCAATGCAGATAAGATTGTATCATTGATCTACGTTGTTATTGTGGAAATGATTAGCTTTTTGCGACACCTTTTGACACGTATTTATTGCTAAACACTTGATTTGGCGAATGGCGAAGGACAGCAATATTTTTCTGCCCCCTTTTCTAAAATGTGACAAAATTAAAAAATTGTTCCAAAGTGTGGGCGTGACAGTTTTTAGTTTATATAGTCGGAAACATACATTTCAACGAATCTAGTATACCTTTTTAGTCTACGAGTAACGGGCTTAAAAATGAACTATAAAGTTACTCTTCACTCAGTGCCATTTATTTTGCATCCTCTCCCAGATGGCTCCGACTACAAGGAGCGGCTGATAGCCAGCGTGAAGAAGGAGGTGAAGCAGCTGATGGAGGAGGCGGTGACCAAGAAGTACGTCCACGAGGAGAGCAGCTCGGTCACCTCGTTGTGCGGCGCCGTGGAGGCCTGCCTGAGCCAGGGCCTCCGGCGGAGGGCGCTGGGTCTGTTCAAGACCTCCTCGACGACGGCGCTGCTGCACAAGATCGCCAAGAGCTGCCCGGAGGCGGAGCACATCAGCAAGCTGGTTCAGGAAATCGAGGCCAGCGATCCCAGCAAGCGCTCCTCCAGCAGCAGCGACAGCTTCCAGCGGCCGCCGATGCTCAAGAAGAGCAGCAGCAACTCGATGTCCACCGGCACCAATGCGGCGGCCAGCACGTCCTCCGCGTCCGCTTCCATTAGCGTCAGTGCGAGCACCTCCAGCATGTCCCTGGCCAGCATGAAGTGAGTTCCTTCAGCGGAAATCAATTTCTGGGCTAAAGATTGACCAACTTGTTTTCTTATGTCTCCGCATAGGTATCTGTGGATTCGGTTGGCTCTCTACGAGAAGCGCCTGACCAAAATCATTGAGTATCTGGTGAGCAATGCCAGCAGCTTCTACGACCGGGACTCCCTGGTGGCCGATTCCGACTACGGATCCATTCTCAGCTCTTTGCTGGTGGGTCCTTGCGCCCTGGAATTCACGCGGGCCAAAACAGCCGATCACTATTGGACCGATCCGCACGCAGATGAACTGGTGTGTATGGCTCATTTAATCGAATTTGAATACCGATCTTTATTCCCAACCTACATATAACCTACATATAATATAATAATATAATAATAATTTAGTTGAGATAAGTAAATATTTGATTTTCCATCAATAAAAACAGGTGCAACGCCACCGGATCAGCTCGTGTCGCCGCTCCTCGTCGACGTGCTCGCGACCGGCGATCATCAACTTTAAGAGGAGCCTGAACACAAGCTCCGACGAGGCGGGCACTGGATCCTTCAAGTCGATCGCCTCGGCCAGTGTGGCCAAGGACTACGTGGAGTCGCTGCATCAGAACGCGAAGGCCACGCTGCTCTATGGCAAGAACAATGTGCAGGTGCTGCCCAAGGATGTGGCCGAACCCATGCCGGGATACCTCAGCCTACATCAGCACATCCAGACGCTGACCATCAAGTGGACGCCCAACCAGCTGATGAACGGCTACACCGAGGCGGAGGAGGCGGAGGACATCGACAAGGACGCCTTCTGGGCCTACGCCCTGAACATTAACGTGGACGAGATTGTCTACGTCCACTGTCACCAGAGTCGCGGCGAGGACAGCGGCGGCACCGTAATCCTGGTGGGCCAGGACGGCGTCCAGCGGCCGCCGATCCACTTCCCCGAGGGCGGGCACATGCAGCAGTTTCTCAGCTGCCTGGAGACTGGTCTCCTGCCACACGGCCAGCTGGATCCCCCCCTGTGGTCGCAGCGGGGCATCGGCAAGATGTTCCTGTGGCCCCGGAGCATGCGACGCCGCATCCTGCCCTCGGTCATGGAGTCCGTGGACGAGACGCCCATCGACTACGTCTTCCGCATCGTCAGCAAGAGTCGCCACGAAGAGTTCGGTGAGTGCTGCACCATTCTTCGTTGCCAAAACCATTTTGAATTTGATTTGACCTATGATTCTACATCTCCAGCTGCCACCCACTCCATCCTGGACTTTGTGCGTAGCACTCCGCGGAGGGCGCAGTTGAGCAGCTGCTCCACCACCGGCAGCAGCGACTGCTCCAACAAGAGCCTCTCCATCGACCAGTTCCCGCTGGAGTCGCCGCTGCTCCTCCAGCAACAGCAGCAACAGCAACAGCTGCTCCAGGCGCAGAGCACCAGCATCGAGATGGTCTGCTCCACGATGCGCCGGCAGATCATCTCCAGGGCCTTCTACGGCTGGCTGGCCTACTGCCGCCACCTCTCCACGGTCCGCACCCACTTGTCCGGTCTAGTGCACGGCAGGATTACCCCTGAGAGTAAGTGAGCAAGACTCGATGATTTTTCACATATTGTAGCTTTCACGTCTATTAGTGAAAGCCGATGAGGAGGGCCTGACGAAGGAGCGCTGGCAGCTTCTGAATGTGAACGGCGTGCTGGATAATGCGACCGAGTTCTACCGCCTGGTCTATTTCGGGGGCGTCCAGCCGGAGCTGCGGCAGGAGGTGTGGCCGTACCTCTTGGGCCACTACGCCTTCGGCTCCACAACGGAGGATCGCAAGAAGCAGGACGAGACCTGCAAGCACTACTACGAGACCACGATGAGCGAGTGGCTGGCGGTGGACGCCATTGTGCAGCAGAGAGAGAAGGAGAAGACAGCGCGGGCGGTGGCCAAGCTGAGTTCCGGCAGCAACTCCGGCAACGAGAGAACCGTGCGGGCGGCCGACCTCGAAGCCGGTGGCGAACTAGAAAACGAGGTGTTCGAGGACATATCGGACATTTCAGATCCCGGCGATCTGGAGTTCGATGAGCAGCAACAGCAGCAGCAGCAGGCGGAGTGCGCAGTGAGTGGCAATCACCTGACTGTGAAACCCATTCCGAGGGCCATGAAGACCAGCACGGATTCGGGGCACGTGGACGAGGGCGAGAGCTTCAATGAACTGGACGAACCGGATGAGGAGGACAACAAGCCGAAGCAGCAGCAGGACGAAAAGAATCCAGAGTCGGAGAACCAGGTACCGGAGTACCGGAAGCTGGAGGAACAGATCAATCAGGAGCCCAGCTGCTCGGCATCCACAGCTTCCTCGTACGAGACAGTGGGACCCGGCGATGTGCATCAACGCCCGACCAGCGACACGCGCAGTGTCCTCAGCCCGGAGTACTTGAGTGCCGACGAACTCCAGCTGCCGGACGATGAAGAAGCAGTGAGGCCACCACCACCGGCAGCCGCCGCTGTCATCATCACCAAGGCATCCGTGGACATTACCAACTGGGAGCGCAGTCCAAAGGCGGCAGAGGGCGACCAGATGTCACTCCTTGAGGAGCAGGCTGGAGAATCCGGCGGAGCAAGCGTCAATATGGATGCCCTACAGCAGCCCAAGTCCGCTTGCGCCTCACCAGCTAGCTCCAATGGAGGTGTCTACAGTGTGAGTAGCCCAGTCCACTTTTGAGACAATTTCCGTAAGGCATTTGAACAAGAGTTCAATTTAATTCGTATAGTGTCCACCTAGGAAGTGGTTCAACTAGGCGTATACACAATGCTATAGAGAATGCTATTGTCGAGTTCCCCGACTATCAGATACCCGTTACTCAGCTAGTGTGTGAATGCGAACGCGAAATTTCATCATTTTTCTGGGATTTCTGGGCAAAATTTAAAAATAGTTACAAAGTGTAGGCGTGGCGGCTTTAGGGCGTTAGAGTGGGCGTGGCAAAATGAGTCACCAAACTTGCGTTGCGCCTTTTTCTCGACGTTCATACACAGACGGACATGGCCAGATCGACTCGGCTATTGATTCTGATCAAGAATATATATATTTTATATGGTCGGAAACGCTTCCTTCTGCCTGTTACATACTTTTCAACGAATCTAGTATACCCTTTTACTCTGTGAGTAACGGGTATAAATACCATAGAAGCCAACCGAATTCTACTAATCGATTATTATTATTGAAAAGTGGTTCAATTGAGGTATTCCTAAGTAAGATTGATTAAGATCCATCAAAACATACTTTTACATTGTCTTGATGTTGTAACGACATCATTGCATGTGAGCAATCAACTTTAACCACTACTCAGATATCCTTCTAATTTCCCGTGGTAATAATTTGGTTCGTTTACTTTGCAGAGTGAACTCCTGGAGCAGTTCGGGCTGAATCTGCACCGGATCGAGAAGGACGTGCAGCGGTGCGACAGGAACTACTGGTACTTCGCCAACGAGAACCTGGACAAGCTGCGCAACGTGATCTCCACGTACGTGTGGGAGCACCTGGACGTGGGCTACATGCAGGGCATGTGCGACCTGGTGGCTCCCCTCCTGGTCATCTTCGACGACGAGTCGCTCAGCTACAGCTGCTTCTGCAAGCTCATGGAGCGCATGATCGAGAACTTCCCCAGCGGCGGGGCCATGGACATGCACTTCGCCAACATGAGGTGAGTGCAGCACTTTCAGTCGGACTAACTAACTAACCCACTTCGCACAGGTCCCTCATCCAGATCCTCGACTCGGAGATGTACGACCTGATGGACTCGAACGGCGACTACACGCACTTCTACTTCTGCTACAGGTGGTTCCTGCTGGACTTCAAGAGGGAGCTCGTCTACGACGACGTCTTCGCCACCTGGGAGGTGATCTGGGCGGCCAAGCACATCGCCTCCGGCCACTTCGTACTCTTCCTGGCCCTGGCCCTGCTGGAGACCTATCGCGACATCATCCTCTCGAACAGCATGGACTTCACCGACGTCATCAAGTTCTTCAATGGTGGGATACATGGCATACATCTTATGAGTAAAATTATACCAATTGCTATATGGTTCTTTTGGTTACAGAAATGGCCGAACGCCACAATGCCCAGTCGGTGCTCCAATTGGCCCGGAGTTTGGTTCTCCAGCTGCAGATGATCATCGAGAACAAGTAGAGAAATGGATGGGCAGAACCCAGCTATATATGTAGCTACATAGAGCGTTATTATAGAATCTAGATCGTAGTTCAGTCAAATTTCGTTTGCCAAAATACACAGAAACCCACTATGAAAACGCAGATTAACAAACAAACAATAAGTAACATATGTGTCGATCGATGTCTTCGCTATAAAGTATTCAAACTAGATTTGTATGCGACCAGAAACCACTGAACCTGTAATCCTAAACGGTAATCCTAATGGTAACTTAACCGTAGGTCTAGTAAGTTCTTCCCAAACTCCTCACGCATATCCCCGAAGTAAAGGAAACCAGAAAACAGGGGCAGCGAATGCATAAGACTCTGATCAAAAGAATGAAAACTTATATGAAATCTAAAACCTTATACAACTGTATAGACATCTGTTACTCACCACTTTGCACTCGAACAATTTGTTTTCAGTGCAGTGGTAAACATACGCGAAAAACATATACATACATATAGTACGTTTTATTATGTAGAGAAAATCAGGAGGGTGCAATGTATTTATCACGTTATATCAAAGTTTATCAATATACACACAACAAGTGCGTTTAGCTGCTATTTCAGATGAACGAGCAAAACTAAATTGAATTGAAGGAAAATATACATCTTACCTAATTTGAAACTTTCAATATCAAGTATTAGGAAACGGTGGACTGAGTGGTTGGTTAGATGTCTATGTCTTCAACGCTCTATTGTTTGTACATTATAAAAATTTCAAGTCCTTATATTATGACGCTGACCAGAAATTTGCAAAAAAAAAAACCAAAAAGCCTAATATTATTTAAAGGAGCTGTATTAGCAATCGCACATCACACAAAAAAACACATGCAGCAAATATTAAATTACATTTCGTTGCAAAGTAAACTCAGTACCAGCGAAAAATATCCAATTGTGTGTAACAATCAAGTCAACAATAAGTCAAGTACACCTAAACTACCATATATACATACATATGTATCTGCATGTGCATACATACATATGTATATGGGCGGCATATCGTCGGATCTTGTGTGTCTACTATATCTATTATATACATATATGCGCTGCCAAGCCAAGCCAAACCAAGTTCCAGTCTCATTTAATTGTATTTTATTTTTATATAAGTATATTTACAAAAGCGTACGCATAACTATTTCCCCCACTGTGTGATCTCTCTCTACACCGAGTATAAATGTTGTGGATTATCTTTAAACCCTAATTATACTAATTATACTCTTTGTAAATGTACCTTTCCCCGGCCAAAGAGAAGGTGGACGACACCTTGGCTCCACTTTATCTCAATTACAAAAATACGTCTGTGTACATATGTATACACGCCCACGCAAATTGAATATGAATATATATATATATACATATATATAGTTAAAATGTATACAAGTACAAAGCACAAGACGTCGGTATGTTTGAATCGGAATTAATAAATACACATACGATATATACCTAATTGAAACCGAAGTTTGCATGGTGGATGTGGATATTTCGGGATAAATGCAGATAAATTAATCCCGATCCATCAGCTGGTCAGGTGAATGGTTCACCTGTTGCCACAGAACTTGGGGTAATGGGGTAAACAATCTCTCCTTATCGAGCGATAAGACGTACCTTCCCTGGAGTTTCTATTCCTGGCCTTCCGCAGTTGCCAATGGCTCAGAAACTAGATTGATTATTTACTCTACAATATATTTTTATATTTCCGATTGGCAGGGGGATGAATGAAGCGCAGTTGCGCTGGAATTTTTAATTATATTTTATTTTTTAGTATTTAATTATTGCATTGTGGAATTCTCTCTCCTCATCACTGGATTCATACATTTTCACTATTTTCATATATAAATAAATATATGTAACTTTCGCAATATTATCAGAGGGTAGCACCTACTCAATATGCACAATTATTCGTTTTAATTTGCAGTGTAGCCGATGGAAAGAGGGAACTCCGCCTTATCTCGAGGGTTTATAATACCTTGCGCCTATTCGCTTTCATTTTTGTTAATTCGACTTCCAGTCGCAGTCGCATTCGCATTTTATCCGCATCCACGACCTGGAGTATATAAGTTGGAGCAGCTGCATCCAGTTCAGTCACTGGCTTGATTCAGTAGAGTTCGCATCTCGTCATGTCGGTGTCGTTTTTGGCCAGTTTACTGGGACTCAGCAATGACGAGGATCAGCTGCAGGTGGCCTTTGATGAGGTGCTCAATCGTAGAGGTTAGTTTAGAAATGTAGAAATATAAGAATAAAGTAAATTTAATTTATTTGTGATAATTTTAATTGCATCTTTATAAATATGTATTTTAAAAACAATAGACGAAGTTGTAAGTTAAGTTTTTATTCATTTACCATTTGCTGAAAAGCATAGTTTAAGTGTAAGGAATTCTAATTTTTAGAAGAACAAAATGAAGGATGAAAAGGAGAAGTCCTTTAAATCTAATCAACTCTTTGGAAAACTTTGATTTATATATTTAAAAAATGAAATGTTTACTCCCAAGATACCTCGTGATATCCGTGCTAAATATCTAATCCGATTTCTTTGGCCAAACCTTTTATTTAAGCACATATATAAATGGAATGTAATAAATATTAATTCAGAACAATTTTTTTGGTTAATTATTATTAAGTCCGTTACTCGATTTTCCCACCAATGCGCATCACTACTGAGCGCAGAGCTTTTCGTTGATAAAATCCACTACGCAAAGCTCGCTCTCCCCACAATTCACCACTTCACCACTGCGTACAACTTGTTGCCCCGCCAGCTGATTCGGATTCGATCCAAGTCGTAGGCTCAGTGGAATAGCTGCATACCTCCCTCCAGTTGCCCACCGACCGTGCTTGTGGTGAGTTCAGGGTTGTGGAGTGACTGCTACGCGGCTTTCCGTGGAGATTCTTCGGTGATCTTTGGACCGGCGCCCATTTGTTTGATGTGAAGCCTCTAACCGCTGCAAGCACCTCCTCTTTGCAGTTCCCTCCAGACAGCCAACGAACCTGAGGATGTCCGCTCCCATTCGCTACTACTATGACCTGATGTCGCAGCCCTCGAGGGCATTGTTCATTATCTTCCGGCTGAGCAACATGCCCTTCGAAGACTGCGTGGTGGCCCTGCGCAATGGTAAGGGTATTCGGGGTGCGGGTCAAAGTGTATCCATGTGGTGGGCAGAAGTGCCAATACCTCACGTATCTCAAACGAAGTACAGAACTTAACATCTTTTTCACTGATAAATACACAATCATTTTGCTCTTTACCGCGTGAAAGGATTTATCCTTATTTATCATTTATACAACTGTTAGTTCAATGTGGCAACATCTTTTTGCTTGTTGTTTGGATCCACCCGCCACTGCCACCGTCATTTGTGGTTGCAATCTAATCTTAACCACGGTCTTTGCCCCCCAGGCGAGCACTTGACCGAAGACTTCAAGAAGGAGATTAACCGCTTCCAGCGCGTGCCCTGCATCCACGACAATGGATACAAGCTGGCGGAGAGCGTGGCCATCCTGCGCTATATGAGCGCCAAGGGCAAGATACCGGAGCACCTGTACCCCAAGTACTTCGTTGACCAGAGCCGCGTCGACGAGTTCCTCGAATGGCAGCACACGTCCCTGCGGGTCACCTGCGCCATGTACTTCCGCACCGTGTGGCTGGAGCCGCTTCTGACCGGACGCACTCCCTCCGAAGCCAAAATCGAGACGTTCCGCATGCACATGGAGCGCAACCTGGACGTGGTCGAGGAGGTCTGGCTGGAGGGCAAGGACTTCCTTACCGGATCCTCCCTCACCGTGGCGGACATCTTTGCAGCCTGTGAAATTGAACAGACACGTGAGCATACATTCAGTTCGACATGATTCAGGTATTATTCACTCATGCAATCCAGGAATGGCCGACTACGATGTCAGGATCAAGTACCCCAAGATCAGGGCGTGGCTGAAGAGAGTGCGCCAGAGCTGCAATCCGTACTACGATGTGGCCCACGAGTTCGTCTACCAGATCTCCGGAACGGGTCCACAGGCCAAGCTATAAACTCCAACGTTCACAAAGCCATTCTGTACATAGATCATTATCATTGCTAGGGACTTAGATGTAGTTGATAAAGAAAACGATAATAAAAAGTGCTTGTTGCAGGTTTATACTTGTACAATTTATTCGTAATATTGGTTGTTTCTTTTTTATTGTGTTGTCAGCATTATAGAAAATCCACATTTACTTGTTGTTGAAAAAAATCATAATACAAATAAAATATATATAGATGTATACATGTATAATAGAAAATACAATTTTTAAAAAATAACTACCTAAAGTCTAACAAAAAATTATAATATTTATATAGCAACGTTACGCGCTTGGGTACTTTCTATATACTTCTTTACGCCCGCCATCTCGATTTTCTTTTATTTTCTGCCATCGGGTAACAAAACAAAATGCGTACAAAATATATAATCTTTATATATCCTTTTTGGGGGTGGTGTAAATCATAATTGCGAATGAAATCAAAAAAATTAACTCGTATATACAGCAAAAAAATGGGAGGAATACTATACAACTACTATCTAATCGCTTAATCAAATGCATTTGCATGTACTTTTATGCGTTCTTGTATTTTCCAAACTTAAATCATATACAAACTACACAAAAATATATAATATTATATATGTAAATGTAAATTTATGCCGTTTCTCGTGCGTCACATGGTAAACATATAGTCGCTCTATCAATCAAACCTAATTTCGAACACGTCGCCTGTCGGGATAATCGGGAAAACTGATTCCCTACTTCATAGCTTTGTTGCTGCACCTATATCATGCATTTCCGCCAGCACCATCCAAATAAATAATAAAAAAAAATTGCTTCATATAAAAACAATTTTGTGGGTGGAAAAAAGGTTAACAGAATTTTTAAAGCCAATAATTTAAGGCACCAAAATGGGGATCATCAGCCCTACAATTTTTGTACAACAGGTACGGAGGTACACAGAAAAAAAAAAAAACAAATGCACATCTAAATTAAGAACAGAACTGATCCCTATGCAGGACCTAGCACAACTTGGTTGTCAAAAGGACTCATCCTGGTGCACGGACACGGACAGGCGACTCTCCATCAATTGTTCCTTTACGTAGGTGGTTGCTTATGCGATTTCTCTGTAATGTGTTGTATAAGTTTTACAAAATAGTTCTTTCTCTTTCTATCTCCCTCTCCTTGTCACTCGCTATGTGTATATATCTTGCTCTGTCTCTCGCAATATACCTGCCATCTTTGCTTGGTTCCCATTTAATTTGTGTGTTTTGTGTACTTCGTGTGTGCGAATAAATTACTTCCTGCCCTCGGTACAGATTGTTTTTCGTGCGTTGCATCAATACGATTTGTTTTCCCTCGAAGTTGTGCCATTAGTTGTTCTCATTGCAGTGCATTAAGCAATTCGATCTCGGATCCTTGCCAACTAGTTAGTTTAAGTTTTCCTGGGTCGGGTTTCAATGGGTTTCAATTTTTAATATATTGTATTCGACACAACTTCCTCGGGTCTGCGCATGAATATATAAATATATTGTGATAGATTATGTAAGATTATGTATTTCAACTGCTCTGCTGATTTGTTTCGCAATCAACACTTCTCTACACTCCCTTTGGTTAACTTTTAAGACCCAATTCGGACACAACACTGCAACTGCACATTGATATAGGTATATATAGTAAAATAGATTACGATGACTACTTTTTACAGAACCTAAGCAGCAGAAGATATTCGCACTCCTTTCAAGTAGCTTTGCCACGCCCCACTTGAATTTAAAATTAGTTTTCACCGTTTAAGCTTCAAAACATTGTTTTAAACGCAAGGGTCTGTGAAGCAAGAATACTTAGAGGTGTTCGCATAGCCTTTGCTACATCGTTTTGCCTTTCTAGCAACTGTGTTCAGGGTTAACATTCAATTTAACTTTGTTTTTTAAAAAGGTGTGTTTAGCTTTTGTGTGTCTAACCGACTATTGTTAAATATCTTCTCGTTATGCCTTTGTTTATATATATTAAACCTTTCGTTAATACTCTTGTAAACTGTGGGATTCAAAGTGTCAATTAATCAGGTTAACCACATTTAAGCAACTGCTATTTCGGGGTGGTCTTGTCGCAGCAATCTGCACTAGGAGCTATAAACTATGTTTTTTGTCAGGTTCTTTAAAACGCGATATAAGCAGACTGTCTGCTTTTAGCCATATTACACTTTTAGTTTTGTATAGACTGTTTGCTAAGAATGTGAGTTCGCCAGAGTGAAACTGGCACCTTCCGTTTTCTTAGTCTGGGAATACAGGTTTCTAGAAGCGACCCCGGTTAATATTCTTGATGCGTATGCCCACTTCCAGGACCTGATCGCCGTTCCCAGCGGGAGTTGTGCTGGTGCTGCTGCTGTTGCTGCTGCTTCCGCTGCTGTTGTTGCCACCCACACCTACGCCAGTCGGCGGTGCACTGGAGGCCACTCCTGCTACTCCACCGCCGTTGCCATTACTGCCATCGCTTTGGGGCGAGTTATTGTTGTTGCTGCTGGATCCGGAACTAGATGCGGGCAATGCCACACTCGCTTCGGCGCCAGCTTGACCCGTACCGAGGCGCCGCAGCACCGTGGTGGTGGTCGTTGTGGTGGTCGTCGTCTCGGCCGCGGCTGCGCCACTGCCTCCACCGCCAGATGTAGCGCTGCCCAGCTTTAGCAACTGTTGCTGGTGATGGCGATTGTGGTGATTGTAGTTGATGGCTGCCAGGTCGTGACCGTGTGAGTGATTCGAGCAGCCACCATTGCTGGCGGAATAGTCGTGAGGTCCGCCTACTGTATGCCGCCGCTTAATGGACCGATTTTGCTTGTTCTGGATCTGGCGCTTCTTGGTCAGGTTCATATCAGTCTTCTCGTCCTTGGTCAAGCCAGTGGTGCTCAATGCCTGGCAGCAAGCCACTCCCACCGCCACCGCTCCAGCTACTCCGCCCGATACTCCCGCCGCTACTCCTCCGGAGAGCTGCGCCGTTATGTGCCGGGTGGAGTAGTTCCTGCAATTGAAACTGGCGCTGCGAAATAACCGATGATCTCGTCTCTTTTTGTTGTAGCGCTCGATAAAAAACGAAGGCGACGGGCGTTCGCCGAGAAGCAGCTTCTCCTTGGGATCACTGGTGGTCGAGCCCTCGGAATCGTCGTCGGAGGCAGCTCCTCCGGCGGATCCCACCACCCTTTCAGCGCCTCCAGCGGCTGCATTGCCTCTTTCGTAGCTTAGATAGTTACTGAACCTGGGATGTATGCTCTTGGTTAGCGTCGTGACACTGCTCGAAGAGCTGCGCGAGGGAATAGCGCCGGCCCCACCGCTCCCGGTTGGAGTGCCTACTGGCGTGGCTGCTCCACTAGTTGGTGCAGTGGAGCTTCCCTGATGAATGGGCACCGTGGCTGAGTGCTGTAGCTTATGTGCCGCCTTAAGCAAACTTGGGGGCAGTGGTGCAACTCCACCCGACTGCTTTGAAGGCTTTTCATCGCCCCCAATTGTATTGGTGGCCGTGCAGGAGCGGCTTAGGTGCAAGGATAAGGGGGCTGTCTCCAGGGGATTGCAAAACTGATGGAACAGCCGCTCAGGCGACTCGTCCGCATAGGGAATGTTCTCGGAGTGCATGTGCAGCGGTTGACCCAAGGTGTGCCGCCGGTTCTTGGGAAACTCGGGCGATCCATTCTCATCGTTCGATTCGGAGCCGCTGCGCAAGTTGCGTAGCTTGCTGTCCAGTGTGTCCGTAATGGTCGTCAGCGACATGGAACCTGGTTAACGGTAGGGAGTAACATAATTATCAGATCACTTATCTCTTCGCATTAAATCCTTACCCGTATCGCTCAGCCTGCTGCTAGAGTCGTCGTCCGTTAGCAGAATGGATATGTCCACGCTGCTGCGCTGTTGTTCCTTGGCCAGATTGATGCCTACTCCCAGGCTGTGACCAAGGCTGCCAGACGACTGTCCTGAGTCCTTTTCGTCTAAGCTGGCCTTGCGCGTCTGATGTGATGATCTTGAGCCCAGGAAACCTCCCGTGCTACGCTTCTTAAAATTGGCACTCAACAATTTGGAGGACGTCGCCGAGATTGAGGAAGAAATAGCAACCGCCGTTGTTGAGCACGCCGACGACGACGATGAACTGAACTTGGTAGTGGAACTGGATGAGGATGAGGCAGATGCCTTGCCACCGCTGTGGAGCGTCGAACTGCTTGAAGTACTGGCGGTGCTGCTCGCGGATGCCGAGGCAGAGGCGGACGCCTTGGCGTAGTCCAACGACTGAAAGGGAAGAGAGACGGAAGAAACGGGTGTGGGCAGGAGCAGAATTAGAGCCTGGTCGCAAATGCTCTGCACAGCCTTGCGCTGCGCCCGTCGCTGCTGGATGGTGGTGGTGCTGATGGTTGTGGTGATGGTGTTGCTACTACTTGTGCTACTTGTGGTGTGGGTGGTGGTGGTGGTGGTGGTGTTGGTTGTGATGTTGGAGGAGCTTCCGCTTACCAGAACGCTCTCGCCGGAGTACGTGTCCGAGTTTACGGCGCTGCGCTTGCCATGGGTCTTTCGTCTGAGCTGCGGCATAAAGCGCGAGGTGCGCGTGGTTTCGCGCTCTGTGATCCGCTCGATCTTCGACAGGTTGTGCAGCAGCATGCTCGTCTGATCCTCCTGCGTCTGCTGCTGCGGCTGAGCGGCGCTGACGGCAGCGGTACCGCCGCTTACTTCGGCTAAATCCGGCAGACTGCCTCCTTCGAAGAAGTAGTCGTACTGCAATTCAAGGGTACATATGTAGATTGTTCATGCAGTATATAAACCTATAAATTCAGGATCCTTACCTGTGTGACCAGCAGCTCAACGATGCGGCACTGATGCTTCATGTCCTTGACTGCCGTTTCCAGGGTATCGTTCGGCGTCCTGATTATCGATGGCCCAAATATGATGGCCAAGTTCTTGGGCTCCATGCGGTTCACATCGCAATTGCCGCTCACTCGGCACAGATGCCGAATCAAGTGCTTCATTGTTTCGTAGGGATGCCGTGGTAACGATTCCACAATCTCGCGCAACAGGACAATTCTCTCCAGGCCAAACTTCTTGTCCGCCTCAATGAAGTTGATATAGTAACTTGCCGGCATCAAGGCATCGGGCAAGCTGCGTATAAACAACTTGAGCAGGCTGCTCACCACATTCACATCCTCCCAGCGATCATCGCTGGCACAACTCTCGAACTGAAAGTCCTTGGTGTTAACAAGTTCGGACAGCTCCGATATGGCCGCCTTGTTGCCGGGTATGCGATAGATGCCCACCACGCCCAGACCCTTCGTCTCCACAATGTTCGTGCACACCTCTACCAGATGCGGCACATACGCATTGACCTTTGACATGGGGCAGCTGCGCAGGGGCACGCCAATGGATCCAATTTGCTTGGCTGCACAGGCGGATGGCGAAGCCAAGTCGTGGTGCGACACTCCTCCGCTGCCACTGCCGCCACGGCGGAAGAGTAAATCCTTCCAGTTCTTCGATTTGGGCGATCCTAAATCCTTATCAGGTATATGCTTGTGCGAAGAGGACTTCCTTGCCTTCATCACCGGCGAAATGGAGTCGCTGGTGGCAGCGACAATAGCCGCAGCTGCTGGTAGCGCAGAAACATGGTGACTGCCACTAGCGTCTGCAATGCCACCCGAATGGGAGCTCAAGGGTGAGCTGTCGGCTGCACTCGCTCCACCTTGGACGTCGTCCAGGTAACTTGCGCTAGCCACTGTTTTCTGTGGTTCTGCCAACTGCTTGCCCTGTGGCTGATGCTCCTGTTAAAAGTTAATGTAAATGGACGTTTCTCGGCTTATGTGCACATGCAGACTTACATTATCATCGTAGTTGAGGCTGTCCTTCCACTGCAGTAGTCCGAACAGACGCTTCATCTCGTTGCTGCTCTTCGTCTTGAATAGGATCTCCGTGTAAGGACCGCTGCTGGAGGTGGACGAGGAGGTGGATGCGGTCAGGGCCGATGCTGAGTTGGCAGCGGGCTCATTCGCACTGCTGCTGCCCGACGAGGTGAGCAGCTTGTCGTGACCCTCGTCCAGGTTTAACTCGTTGCCCAAGGAGGCCAAATGGGCTCCACTGGGCGATGGCTTCGACTGCATACGGATCAAGTATTTCTTCTTATCCATCGACTCGTCGAAGAACTTAAAGTTTCTAATATCAAGTTCTATCACCTAAGGTAACAAGACGATCATTTCGATTAGTTAACGAGGCCTAGGCTATCCATCTATAAAGCCCTTACATTGTGCTCCGATTTGGCATGGCGGCCTGAGTAGATACGCAGCAGATCTCCCTTGATCTCCAGCTTCACCTGACGCCATGATCGGTACTCGGACATGCGCTGAAAATGGAACGAGTATTATTCGTATGCTTGTTCTGGCTGCCTCGTGAGAAGGACCACTCACTTTTCCGTTGATGCAAGAGGACTTGATCTCGATTTCCGTCTCAAAGGCCTCCAGTTCGTTTGGCACATACTTGCCATTCAACTCGGCATCAATGTGGATGCTATTCAATTTCGGAAAACAAGTTCATTTATTTATTTATTGGCAATATAATATACGGACAAACCTGCTTCGCATGTCACTGCTCATGGAGGCCCTCCGACTGCCGTGGGCCGACAGACGCACATCCTCCAGGCCGTTCGGCGTCTCGATGAACTCGTGGCCACCACCTGTGCCTCCAATCACATCGTAGGTGGGATCCGGATGCTCCTCCACCAGGGACTTCGTCTTTTGCGGCTCGACGACAGCAGCCACCGGAATGGGGATCGAAATAGGCAGGGGTGCTGGTGCTGGAGCTGGAGCAGGAGCAGATGAGGGCGTGGGTCCAGATGCAGATGAAGCTGCTGATGCGGATGCTGGTCCTGATGCCCCTGTTGCCGCGGCATCTCCGCCAGCGGCAGCCTCCGCATTGAAGTCGGTCTCATTGTTGGTTGCCCGCAGGTAGGATATCCTACGCATTGGTTTGCCTTCGTCAAAGGAGCTGGAGGATAATGGCTTGTAGCGCCGCACAACGTTGCCGCTTCCCGACGCACTGTCCACAATGGCTGCCGCTGTAAAATAAAAGGCAGAACATAAATTGACCATCGGCTTTTAGCATCCATTAGTTTAATAATATATTTAAGACTACAAAATGCGATAAATAAAGACTCTAATAGACTGCAATTATAAAAGCAAAGCTGTCACACTTTTCAGGATAATAACGTTTTGGTAACGTTTCTGCCCAAAGTAAGGAACTCTTTACATGGGCATCAGATATAGCAAAGGAACAAAGAGCAAACGAGACAGGCAAACCAAGAACCTACCACTGCTCTCGGCGATGTCCGCCAAGGTGGCAACGGAAGAACCAGCAGACGGCTTATCCGGCAGCGTCACAAACTCTGCACCAAATATGAAAACACGATTGTGGTTAACTATCTTAGCAGCTGGAAGGGCATGTGGAGGTTAGACTCACTGCTGGATCCCACTGGCACCGGATCGATGGTGGCATTCGCCAGGGTCGCCTTGTGCAGCTCCATGCGGCTACTCGTCTGTCCATCCACCGTCGTCGTCGTTGTCGTTTGCTGCTGCGTCTGATGGTACTTGGCCAGCGGATGCTGCTGCAGGGATTCGTACAGCACACTTTGCTTTTTCACCGTCGTGGTAGCCGAACTGCTCGACGTGCTGGCAGACGACTCCAGGGCACTGGTGTTGATCGACAGCGGCTTAAACGGATCGAATCCCTTGGACATGTGTGACACCAGCTTGCGCTCAAAGCTGTAGATGAAGAGGAAGATGAAATTAGTGAAGTATTCACGCAATGGGTGCATTTACAGAGCCGCTTGCTTCTGGCCTACTACTTACACCTTATTGGTGACTCCTGTCTCCTGCAACGTCTCAAAATAGTCCAGATCCTTGGTATACTTGGCATTGTTGTTGATCATCACCTGGCGATGTTGCGTCTGCTGGAGCTGCTGCTGTTGCTGCTGGTGATAGAGGTGATGCTGCTGCTGCTGCTGGTGGTGGTGGCACACACTGCCAGGCGCCGTGGAAGACCGCTGCACCAGCTTACCACCTGAGTGGTACATGTCGTAGCCAAGGACATGATGTTGCTGTTGCTGCTGCTGCTGCTGTTGCTGCTGCTTGAGCATCACTTGATGGCGACTGCGCGGTGGAGGCACCACCACTTGGACACCACCTGGCGGCGTGTGCGAGGGAAAGAAGTGCTGCTGGTGCTGCTGCAGGTGTTGCTGCTGTGCCGGCGATGAGGACTGCGCCTGGTTGCCGTTGATCGAGGAGGCGGAGGTCATGGAGGCGGGCACCGGCGACTTAAGGAACTCCTCCTTCTGCTTGATGGACTCGCGCAGTCGGATCATCAGGTCGCTGTTCTCACTGCCCCCCGAAAGGGATCCCGACCCAGATCCGGCTGCTGAGCTCGGACCCGCTCCGACTGCATACAACGCCTGGTTGTGGCTCGTCGCGGACTTGGGCTGGCGGGCGGTGGGTATGGGCGTGTTCGTTGCCGAGCTGGCCGATAATACTGTTAAATTTGGCGGCTGATTAGCACTGCAACGAAACATAGAAACATAGTTGATAACATTAAAATGCGTCATCCAACTTATTTACAACAAGAAAAGTCATTTGATTTCGCTAGTAATTCCTGGTAACCATATTCATTTATATATATTCGCAATACCACCTTATTTGTGTCATTTAATGCAAATAAACTTTCAATTTATTGAGTTTAGCCACAATTTACACCGATAAAACGCCACTTTAAACACCGAATCCAACAGTCGGGTTTTCTATTTGCCTTCCAATAAGCGATAACCGAGCACAAGTGCTTCTGTTGGCGGATCTAGACATTTTTCGTAGCCCCATCATTTTTTCGCACCACAACAAAAATATTTGTCAATTGAATCAGCGGCTGATGGGCAGACGCAGTAGCTCCAAATTGGCAATCGGCCAAAAGCAGTGCGCTCCAAGTGTGCTGACCACTTTTTGATGGCACGTGCCGCCATCAGTTTGTCAGTCGCTCAATGAGTTTGAGTTTGGCTCCGATTCGCTGTCGTCACACGGTGCGCATGCGCAATGTTCCCACTATAGTACGCCGATCACGATCGGCGACATATAGCCGAATTCCATTCCCTATTTTGCGGAAAACAAATCCAAAGCTCAATATTCTTATATCTTAAGCAATCAATTGATTTAATGCGCTTCAATTGAACTTAAGTTTGCGTCCGTTTCGGTCTTAAAAAAATGATTTTAAATTAATTAATAAAGGTAGAACGTAAGATGACTACCAAGTAAGTAGTAGTTAAGCTTGTTAAGTTAGTTAAGTTGTAATTTGGTGAAATGATTCACACTATTCACACTCTTAAACAGTTTGCATATTTAAGTTTAGGTCACTTCCTTTCCGGCGATACAATTTATAACTGTCATTGGTAGACACAAAAGTTTGCTGTGAAAATCATGAATCTCTGTTTTATTATCAGCCAACCATGACGTACAGGTTGACTGAGGGCGAAATTCGGAAGCCAAACAATGCGTTTCACATATTCATACTCGTACACCCCCAGTTGGAAAAAGTTGTACTTTTCCGACTTTCGCAGCCGCTAATGACCACACAATACAAAAGATTCGCAGTTTAAATAGCACGGTTTAAAGTGCTTAAAAGCCCAAAAACAAACACAAATGCTGTAGTCAGTATTTAAGCCATCACTTATGGAACTGTGGGTTTGAAAACTGAATTAACCTGCGATCATTTCCCACGAATGTCAACACAAAAGTTTTCAGAAGTTTTTTCGAGCATAAACATTCCGAGAATTATCAGATTAAGGAAAAATGTAGCAAACTTCAACATGCAATCAAACCCACGCGTTTGTCAAATTTTCTGCATTTTCCGCTGACATCCGTAATTGACATGAATGTCAAGTAGATACACAACACATAAGTTCACGGCTAAAAGCCTTTTGTGATATGTGAAAATGTCAAATTGTGGACCGGTTTTTGGGCATTTTTCTTTGTCCGCTGCATGTTTGTTTTTCTTGTTGCTTTTCCAACACCACCAGCACCGCTACAGTGGGCACTCACTTAGTAAACCAACGGCTACGGGCGGACAAACAAAACAAATTTGATTTGGGCCATAGTTTAAGTGGCTGAGAGCAGAGCAGCACGAATAATTAAGTTCCATGTGGCGCACAGAGGAGCGCATTTGCGTATCGAGTTTTAGCTTCTCGTCTGTGGTGGCACTACAAATGGCAAATTAGTTTAACCATGCCTCCACTTCCCGCATCCTGGCCCCGCATCCCGCATCCTGCACATCCCACATCCTGCTACCCACATCCTGCAGCCCACAGCCTGCATCCCGCGTTCGTAACCTCCGCCTCTTCAGATTGTCAAATGAAAGTTCAAAGCTAAAAATAGTATGCTAAATGACAGTGTGTGTGCGCCAGGATGGTTAATTCAATTCGCTTTTAAAAGCCTTTCCCACACTCGACGCTCCAAACACCGGCAGACTGTCAAGGTCAAAAGGTAATGAATAGATGGCCCCAAACCCAAACGTAGCCCTTCTATATATCCGTGGATCATATTTCACAGGTCGCAGAATAAAGGTAACACACACACACGCACCGTGTTTCTATTGCCTAGTTGGCAGCGCACAGTGGGCTAAATTGTATCGATTCTTGTCGCAAAGCCACGCTGGGATTAAGTTATATAGAATTGATACTACTACGTCTACTGCATTTATCCAATTTTAGGTACATTTTTGTAAGTTTTACCGACAAACAACTTGATTCTTTTTATTGACTCCTACTTTTAAACATATTCAGTGCGGATCGAGCCCACTGTGCAGCGGCATAGCAGGTCGGATCAGGAGCTCGTGTGCTCAGCAAATATATGTGTGATTATTGGCAAACGCGCGGGCATTTGTCGGGATTATTATCTATGCATAAGCTTAATATATAAAATTCGATGAGCAAAGTACACTGGGCAAAAATTTCGATTGAACGAACACAGGTACCCAAAATCTGAATTACCTTTAAAAGCGATTATCAAAAAATTAAAGATGCTTTAAGTTAAATGCGTTTGAATATAGACATGGTGTATGTTACAACGATAATTCAAGCAGGAGCTAGAGTCAAGTGGATCGACTATTGGATACCCTCTACATGGCCAATGAAATTGCGAGATGGCTGGAGATGCAAACGCAATGTAATGTTTTAGCATGCAGTTAAGTTAACTTTAAATCGTGTTCTCATGGCCAGATTTAAACAATTTTCGGCACGTATAAGAACATTATTAAGCCAGAACCATGACCTTTAAAAATCTAATAATGCTTTAAACATTATTCTTATAGTTCCCGAGATCTCGACGCTCATACGGACGGACGGACAGAACGGTTGGTTTGACAAGTGATCCTGATCAGGAAACGCTACGTGTCAGCTGTTACATACTCTTCAAAGTACCTATATACCCTTTTTCTCTGGTAGTAAACGGTGTAGAAATTTATATCGGTGCCCGGGTGCGTGATGCAGAAAAGCTGCTACACAAGTGAGACTCGCATTCAATTCAGTTCGATTCAATTCGATTCGATTCGATACATGGCCCCTCACACCCACAACCACAACCACAACCACACCCACACCCAAAAGCCCTTATCACCCCCACATGCACACATAGTACACCCCATAATGGTGCATATCGATAAGGGGTGGCCAGCGAATTAGCCGTATCTGTATCTATAGGGGCCAAGAACACACATATGTACATATGGATATCTATAAGCTCTCTCCCTTTCGGTTTGCGGAATTTCGCGCTTTTATTGTCCGCACTGTGGGCACATTTCGTATTATTTTCAGTTGCCTGATTTGCGTTTTGCCAACTCTTGCGACTCTTTGCAATTAACAAGTCGTAAATAAAAAATTGTTGACATATTTGATAAGCGGCAGAAGCCGCAGTGGGAACGCGTTAGATAAGGAAAGTGAGAGAGAGAGTGCACAAAGAGACCCATAAACACACACTCATTTTCTCGCGGTGTTTAATTTCCGCAGGTTTCACAATTCACTCCTCTTTCTTCCAAACAAAAAATGTTTAGAAACTCAAGTCATTTAATATAGGAGTAGATTTGGCGAGTAGTTTATTTACAGGGTATTTACTGCACAATCGAAGAGATTTGTGTGATTTGAAGACCCTCGTAGGCTTCAGAGTTACTTTCATTTCAAAGCTGCTATACATGCAAATGACTTATTTACTTGTTAGGAGCTATGTTAGATATCTGTTAGATATTTCCTGGCTTTTGGGACTGATCTGAAACACTTTCTCGATGAAAACTGACGTTTCATCTTCGTTTGCACCTTTACTCGAGGCACGTTCACTGTGTTCTTTGTTTGAAATTGTTCTTCGCCTCATTGAAAGCACTTGAAGTCTTGATCTAATGTACATTCATTTTTTATTCGAACAAGCTCTCGGCAAATTGTGTTTTCTTGTTGCTCAAATTGTTTGGGTTTCATTCCATTCCATTATCACATTATCAGTAACACAGGCAAAAAAATTGAAATTAACGAGAAGAAATTAACCTGTTTTCGCTATTGGGATCGATCTCGAATCGTATCATTTTCATGTGTATAAGCATCGGCTTTTTCGCCCCCTGATAGGGTAGCGCATACATTTTTTCTGGCAGTGTAGTACGGCAGCCGGAGCTGCCGAAATATGCGAGTAAGTGAATTAAAATGACAAAAACTTCGTTTGCCGCGTATCACAATATCTGAAATCTGCACGAACCGCTCGCCATCGTCAACTAAACTAAAGTACTACGCAAAGTCCCTGCGACTAAACTAAAATAAATAATAAAAAAGCAGACACAACAAAACCCAGCAAAAATTGGCTTTGTATGCATGTATGAAATTTGTATTAAAGAGCGGCGGAGGCTCAGCAATTGAAAGAGACCCATTGAGTGGGCAGTGACCGAATGGCGAACGACCCACCGACCGATGCTCTCCTCTCACTTGATTTCCTTTTTTATTATTTCAGTACAGTGATCCCTCTGTGAGATGCTTCATACAGTGAACTTAACTCGTTGCAGGCATCTAGCATCTATATGTCATAAGAAATTTGCCAAAGTTGCGCAAAGAGTACAAATTCATGTTGTAACTTTAGTTATTAATAGTAATATATATAATAGTTATTAATAATAGTTAATTTATTTATATTTATTAAATTCATAACAAAAACCCCAGACAATTGAACAACAACTGCACTCAAGCATTTGATTTGAAAGCATAAAAATTAAAAAAATCTACTTTAACTTTGATTTAGTAACCTAACCAATATCCCATTAGGATGACAAATGCCAGTGCCCACTGTATTTTGTAACCAATAAATAGATAAACAAATAAAAATGAAGCGAGGGGCGGCAAGTGGGCGCAGGGAGCTGCACACAGTTTGCACAGGATCGGCGAAAGGGAGAGAGTGGGAATCACTATATCACTATCAGTCACCGACTGACCAAATATATACCCCATACTCTACCGCCTAACCGCCCAACCCCCTCTCTCCCCCTCTCCCTCCACCCAGCTGGCAACCTTGTCTTGCTTATTTATTTACCGAGTGGGCGGTGGAAAGGGGTGATGGAAGGGGGGAGGGGGGACAGCCACCCAACCGCAGGGCGTATACGTAATTGTCAAAGCAAAGTAGTTAAATTTGTACAGTGCACAGTGGGACCAAGCCTTGCATGGATTCTTTTTGGGATATTTCAAGTCAAAATAATGATATGAAATTATATGCATATGAAAATAAGGCCCACTCACTGTGCACGCAGCAATGGGTTTTGCATTTCCGGTGACATATTTTCGCCAGCCATCAATCAATCGGGCGATCAATCAAACAATCAATTGAAGCGAAAGTCATATGCAAACAAAAGAACGCACACAAAGGCGCAGTATTTTCGCGCAGTGCAAATTACTTCAGTGGCATGTTTGGAATGCCTGGAGTAGTCAATAATTTACATGAAGCCTCCTGCCGGGCAGCCGCCAGATCAACTCAAACCCAATCCGAGTGGTCTCAGTTTCCATCTCGATCTCGAAAAGATAAATCCGCATCCGCTCGAGAGAAACAGGGGGCGAGACGAGGAGCCGACTTGAAGCTGGCGGGAATTGAAGGCATTATTTGCTACCCATTCTTCGCTGGCATACAACGCTCAATTAAATTTATCGTAATCATTTAACAATGGGGCAAATATTCGCTTTGCAGCTCAACAAATTTATTGTTATTGTTGCGAGGTGTCCGCTTACATTCGTTGTGTGTGCATAAAGTGATGCGCGGTTACTTATTTATTTTTCCCTCAATTTCAATCCCCTGATTAGTCAATGGGTAGTGCTTACTGTGCAGTAATAATAATTGATTTATTTATTCATATTCATGTGCAGCAACGCGGCGTATACGCAACGCGACTGCAGGGGATGTTGAAAAATGTCTGATATTGCGTTTTGAATATTAAATTAATTTTGAATTATTTATGCGATGGCAGAAATTGGCGCGTTAAAGTTTTAGCAAGGTTTTACCTTCAATAAAACCGTGATGAAAGTATAGAAAAGTATCTATATTTCAATCAAAGAATTTGTTTCACTTGGCATAACAACCTTAAATCGATTAATTTAAAACATATAGGTGTCAAATTTGTTGTGATAATCCAAGTGAATTCTTTAAATGTTCGTTGCGCATGAAACGCAATCAATAATCAATCAATTTCCAAAGATATCTCTCAATTAAAAGACCTGTGAAGTCTGTGGGGAAATTTCCAGTTGGTCAATAGACGTGTGTATCTATTCTAACTGACAGTTCGCTGCTAGATGCTCGCCTAAGTTTTTTGCCCCAACCAACTCACGTAATTTGAAAATTGCACATGCAGGCAGCTTAAGTCGTGACAAACTTTCCGAAAAGAATACGAGAAATCGTATACAAAAGAAAGCTAGCGAAGGGTACACAAAAAGTCATTGGATCTTTCGCACCACAAAATCTAATTAAACTAATGGTTTTCCCTTTCGGTCTAAACTTTTCCATCACCAGAGCACTTTAAAGATAACTATCTCAAAAGTATATAGTATATACAGCGGAAATCAATAAGTAATTTAAATGATTTAAATGATTTAAATGAGTAATTTAACTAAAACAGGAAGAATAAAACAGCTAGATTATTTCATAAAACTCGACCCTTTGGAGAGGTCGACCTTATTTATGTACAAATAAGTACGTTGTATATCCCCGCTGAATATGAAATAATAAATAATTTTTGCACATCCCCAAACGGACAGACGGACAGACGGACAGCGGGAAATATATGGCAAATACATTTCATTCAGAACAGACAGACGCAAAACAATGACAAATATCCATGGAAAGACAGTGCGAGTCGAGTCGGGCGATGAATGAAACGAGACTGAAATGAGGAATGTACGAAATGGGAACGCCAGATGAAGGAGCACTGGAGTGAGTGGGTTCCGCCGGAGGGGAAGCTAGGATGAAATCACCGAGCCCGAGGCCCCGGCGCAGCCACAATGGCGACCAACATTGGGCTGCACAAATGTGGCAACTGTGTTGCCCCCAAATATTACAACTATCTATAAGTCTATAACCAAAAACATGATCTACTTGCAACAATAACAATAATGTTTCAAAAACTCGGACATCCGATGGAAATTCCAACAAACATACATACTTATCTAGCGAAAAGCCCCCAGGGGAATAAAACCCTTCGTTTACAATTGTTTTTAATTATGCATTTCATTGCTGTTCATTAGGCGGTTATTAGTTATTGTCATTAAGTTCATCGCAATTTTCATCACTCATCGCCTGGCTTATTGGTTGTACCCTTTCCGCCCCCTGATCGCCTGGCATTTCTTCATTTCCAATTTCAAATATTAAGTTCTCACTTACATATTTCGTTGGTTTTTTGTGTGGCAAGGAAAGTGAAATACATAATGTGCAATATGCAAGTAAATGCATCTGTGTGTGCTGTTTGTTTAAGACAGCAGAGACGACTGACCGCCTCTCAACTTTTGCCACCATAAATCACAACGGATCGCCACTGCACAGTGGAGCAAAGTGCATTTGACCGTGCATTGCATACAGTTTACTCGTGTAACCCTAGAAACGATCAAATAGCCGAAAATTTTAAGTCAGACGAACTTGGAATCCTAGTTGACCTGTTGTTTTCAATGTTTTCGTATTGATCCAGTCGACAAGTTTGTGTTTCATTTATTTTGGAGAGCACACACGGCCGATTTTTTGTTGAAAAAACAAATAAAAAAAGGGAGTCCACATAGTTTTCGTTCCCGTTCCCGTTCCCGAGTCGAGCATTCTCAGGTAAGCCATTGGCCAGTTGGCCACCACTATCGAAATCCCCCCCCCCCCCCCAATTCACAATTCATGGGCAGTTTTGTGGCGCTATGGTGGAGAAAACCAAAACACTTCAGTTGCTGCTAATGGCTCGCTACGTATTGGCGATCATCTATAATGACCACTTCTGCTGGACCTTCATAAAGAGCTATGGACTCTTCTCGCTGGCGATTCCGCTGGCCAAGTACTTCGATGGCTTCCAAGTGTTGCTCACCGGTGGCGTGTAATTTTGAGCCAATTCTACATAAATTAAACGTCTATTGATCAAGGTAAACGTAATAACTTTGTCTGGTCTTTAATGGGTTTGGTATTTTGGTCCTGATGCGACTCGGTCACATGATATATTCATGACCTGTACTAATATCTAACTGGATCTAATTAAAAAATAAATCTTCATACATCCTATAAACATATAGTTCAAGAATGTTGAACCTCCCGTTACTGAAATCTGCTTTAACCCTACCAACATTAATGGGACCCGTGTTCAATTTGAACACAGCAAATTGGCATACAGGTGCTAGATTTTGTTTATGGATCTGATAGTGTTGTAAATACGTGGGCTTTTTTCTGCTGTCCGAAATCCGAAAATCTCAAAATCCGAATATCCGCTGTAATTGCCATCATGTGTGACGTCAATCGCCGCTTGCCGTTCGCCAAGGTGAGCTCATTTATTTTGTTGACTTACCGCATAAACTGGTGATGCTGTTGCTGCTGCTGGTACAGATGTTGCTGCTGCTGCTGCTGCTGATGCTGGCGCAGTCCATGTGCCATGTCCCCGAAATCGATGCTGCTGCTGCCGCCGGTCAGCGCTGGATGACGATGTTGCTGCTGTTGCTGCTGCTGCTGCTGAGGGTAGAACGGCTGACTGAGGATGGTGATGCCTCCGCTGGCCGTGCTGGTGATGCTGCCCGATCGACTGCCTCCGTGCAGGGATGGCGCATGATGGGGGTTGGGGTGCGGTTGGGATTGGGATTGCGGCGATCCTGCCGGCGATGATGTGGTCACGGCTGCAACAGCGGGATATGAGATCAACTGTTGCTGCTGCTGCTGATGCGGTGGTGCTGCAACTGCTGCCGCCGCTGGAAATGTGGTCTTGTGGGAGCCGTTGGCCAGCAGCGAGGGCGAGTGCGTCGACATGGTCAGGCGATTCGACTCCGGCGTGTGGGCAATGCTCGTATAGTGCTGTAAAAGACGAGGAAAACAAGTTAGAGATGATGATAATACAACGCGACGAATTAGTCAGTGGGTGTATTTCAATAGTAGTCACATTCTTAATTAGTAGTTTCGTACATATGAACATACGTATGTATCTCAAGCTATAGCTATAATTCGACCAATTAATAATAATAAGTGCGGACTTTGGCCAGTGCTGCAAGTTCTGTTAATTTTCAAACGCAGTATTAGTGCTGCGAAATGCAACACCATTCACGCATTTAACACGCTGGTTAATGGAAATTCGATCGTTTATTTATCGCTTTTCGTCGGCACTGTTGTTTTAAAATTGGCAAAACAGGTTGCCCGTTACAAGATCTTCAATAAATAAGAGTTCAATTTCATCTCAATTCAACTATAGTGAATAAAGTATTCACTCTCGATTGATATGGTGATATCACATGGTTACAAATATATATAAGTATTTATGTATTTCTCAGTATGTGAGTCATGATTACTCTTAAGCTATCTGCGACCTGTTGAGATACATTTCTTTAGATGTTAATCCAGGATACCAAAAAGACCAGTGATCTTGCGGACTAGACACGTTTGTATCAAGCTTGGATGCCCTCTCTTCTCATGCAATTCACCGGATTTGCTGGCAATTTTTTTACACTAACGCTTTTTGTCCGATTTAAGGTCAGACCTTATAAAGATGGCCACTTTATTTTTAATAATCACACACTTTGGCCAAAGAAGCAGCAAGCACTTTGGCAACTTTGGTATTCCGGTAGCTGTGGGCGTGGTTTGGGATGTGGGGATGTGTAGATGAGGAGAACCTCTTTCCGGATGAGCTTACCATCTGCAGGACATCGCACTCCTTGGGTACCACGTGCAGCGTGAGGACCGCCGGCGTCTGCTTGATCATCGAGACGATGGTGCTGTAGGCGATGCCAGCGATCGGCTGGTTGTTGACCATCAGCACGCGGTCGCCCGTCTGCAGGTTGGCGTAGTGGGCCGGTCCGTTCGCCTGCACCTCTTTGATGAAAATGGTCTCCATCGCTTTCACTTGGTACGGCGGCAGCGACGTCGGCGACGTTGGCTCCAAACCGGTGATCCCGGCGACGCCGACGCTGCTGCTGCTGCCGCTGCTGCTGCCCGCCGCACTGGAGGCTTCCTATACACCAAACGAAACCGAAACAAAAAAAAAAATTAGTTAGTCAGCTGTACGCCTGAGGTGCGAAAACTAGGTACCCCCCGCTGCACAATTAGGCCATAAGCTTTGATAAAAGGGCATACACTATAATTCTAATGTCTGCCCTATTGCAACTAGAGACAAAAAAAAGATGATCTTAAAGATATAAGTTTTGACGGATCTCTGCACACCAATTGGAATCTAAACAGAAATTAATTATGCAAATGTTCATACGATTGTAATAACATCAACTAGTAAACCTCTTTCTGTATACATCGAATTATTAAAGTCATCTACTGAGTACATTAAATTAAATTATATAAAAAGGTACAAATTGTAAAAACATTTTCTGTGGCTTAAAGCAAAAAATTTAATATTTAAAGCATAAACCATTGACCTATTAATGCGAACGCGACTGTGGGTCGTGAGACCACATTTTGCGAGGAGAGTGTATATTGAATTGAGTCGCCTTGGAAGCGACAAGAAGAAGAAGACGAAAAGAGAGTGTGCGAGTGAGTAAGAGCGGCAAGCGGAGGATGTAATATCAACAAAACAAAAATAAAACGGGCACAAAAAAGTGAAGTGAGCAAAACGCAAATTAGTGCAAAAATAAAAGAGAAAGAGAAGGGAACACTACCGACAATTCAATACCCTAATACATTTATTACGATCATAGTATTAAAATGCTCTTTGCTGTTTTATTAATAGTATTTTTTTTTTTCAATATAAAAATAGCGTCTTATCTTTAAAGTTATAATTTTAAAATCGTATAGGGTTTTTATTAATGGACTTGGATAAAGATCATTAAAGGGTTAAATCAAGGATACTGAAAACATTAGGAATATCTAAAATGTTTTGAAACATATTTTGCAAGCTCATTTTAAATTTTATTTATATTATACGCAATATTTCAAGGAGGGTCATTTTTAAATATTGAATTTTAACTTTTAGCATATTCCTTTTGATAAAGTCGAAGTACACCTGGGGATCTTTCGTGCTGGGTATCACCGTCGCTTAAATGAAAAGCAAAAAGAAAGCAGAAAAAGCAAAAGCGGCAATTTGAATAAGTCGCGCGTGCGCAGCGCTCACGTAACGCCAACGCCGACGTCGGCGTCAACTGAGGCAGCGCTTCAGCGCAGCGCGAGAGACAGAAAGAGAGAGTCGTTCACACTCTCTCACTTGCACTTCCCCTGGGGCCAATATTCTCTACATATCCCTTCATCCTCTATCCACACCCACTATAACCATTATCATCCCTACCCACCTGTGGCCAATTGGTCGATACCGATGCCGCCGTTGCTCCTGTCGCCGATCCCGATACCAAACCCGATGCGGATGATGATGCCTGGTCATCCTCCGGCGGATAGGCGATGAAGTGGCGCAGAGTGAACCCGAATCCCTGGTTGGGTCGCCGGCGGATGGCGATGAGCTTGGGCTGGATGGAGGAGGCGGCCAGGGCGGCGTTGTTGGCCGCTGCAGCCACCGCCGCTGCAGCAGCCGCCGCTGCTGCGGATGCCGCCGCTGCGGGAGTCGCCACCGCTGAGGCTGCCGAATGCGCTGCGGCAGCGCCGTTCGAGTTTTGTAACATTTTGTAGCGGGATACTGTGGTTTGAAGGGGGTGTTGTGTGTGTGTGGATTTTTAGGTGTTTTCGGTTTTATTTCTCGGTGTTTTTTATTTCTCTTTGAATTTTGTATTTTCGTGTGTTGTGTTTCGCCTTTTTCTGTTTACACACTCTCCACTCTCCTCTCGCTCTGTTTTAGCGCTCTATCTCTTTCGGTGGCTGGCTGGTGGTTTCGGTTGTTTTTACCTTTTCTATTTGTCGTGCGGTTGGCTTTTTTTATTACTACGTTATTTTGCTTATTTTTTGGGGGGTTTTTTTTTGGTGGTCAACCTGTTGGTGGCACCCTCATTTGTGTGACGGTGGGTGGGGTGGCGCTTCACCCCTGGTTCGCCTCTTCTATTTGCTAAACTATCTGAAATTCGCCTTGCGGTTCTTCTCTTCGGGGATTTTCCTTTACATCCTACGATAGGTTGCAAATTTTCGATGTGGCTGCGGCGCGAGGCCCATCGTACCGATCGATATTACCATAGTACTGCTACAAACTGCTCTTGCTGATCCATCGATGGGTTAAAGGAAATCATCTGCAAAAACAAAGAAATAAGGGATAGTTAGTTGTTTACTTCGTAATTCTTTCGAAAAAACATATGTAATTGCTTAACAAAGAAGTTCGACAGACATTGGTCCTTCGCGCCGGATCAACAAAGCCAGACCAAAAGCTTTAGTAAAAAGAATTAAAAATATGTTTTAAATGCATCATGACTATCCACGATTTTTAATCACAAATGGGAGTGCAATTGATACATATATATTTTTTACATCTTGTTAAGAACATTTCGTACTTGTTCAGTGAAAAGGTGATCTGATTCCTTAGAATCCATTAAACATGGTCAAAAGCTATCAAATGCTGTTGGCATTCCTGGACTCTTAACCCAATAGTTTCAGCTTTCTGAGGGACAGTAGGGGTTAAAATGCGACGAGGCGTGTTACACTTTTTTGACTTCTCATTTGACGGTCAATGTCCAACACACAAAGGCCCCCTAGTTGAATCTGTTTTCGGGGTTTTACTGTATTTTTTATGCATTGTAATTAAAGCCGAAAGAGGTTTTTGTTTTGTTTTTCCTCGCTTTTTGTGTCTCGAAGGCTTTGTTTCTTTCTTTTTTTCGCCTTTTTGTCCGACTGGCAGTTAAAAGCACTTAACTAACTGTACTTGGGCATATGCGATGACTTTGGGTCGATCGTAGTAATGAACACAACTACGATGATATAATGCCGTTTATTATCTCTTTCTTGAAAAATAAAACTGAAATTAAGATGGATACTGAAGCAGGAACCCCCTTTCAAAGGCGTTTAGCTTAACGCCCCCTTTTTTGCTCGGCATTCCCAGTTTGACATTTTTGTTTGCTCGATAAGTTATCGTTTTAAATTCAAGCTGAAGATTTTATGTGTAGACCAACTAAAGACGCTAAATATGTAATAATGTTTAAATGCAACCTCGTCGCGAATTGCTAATGAATTTTAATGACCCTGTGCGAATTTGTTATTAGTTTATGATCCACACAAATAATTAGTTATCACAAATAAAAATTTGCGTTTAATTAGCCAAGCGATAAGGTCAAAGTTCAAAGACCCTTAGGGATGTGTGCCCGATTGTTGGAAGGATTTAATAGGCTCTATGATTTGCAGTATATATTTGATTGCGATTACTGTTTGGTTTGCCAGCTTTATCTCATTGAACGCAATTAAACAACATAAAGAAGGCAAAAACGACAGCCGCCATAATAATTTGAGCCAGAGCACATGTAATTACCCCCAAACAGATAGACAGACAAAAACAGATTGTTCAGATAGTAGTCTCTATATATAATTGCCCCATTGTAATTGCATTGTCAAAGTAGTTTCTTTTTGCGAAAGGGGGGAGCTCGAGTGTGTCAAGTCACTCATGTCAAGGCGATAGACACACAGATAGATAAACCGATTCGACGGCAGATTACTGAAAATGTGTTAAGTTTTGATGGCGAATCGCAAGAAATAGTAAAACACTCTGCTCCGCAGCTACTGTTAGACCTTGGCCGTCCGTCACTAGTAGTAGTACTAATAGAAAAACATCATATAACGACCTATATCAACTTATCAGCGGCGGTACGCCGATAATCCATTTGAAGGTTGGCCGGCGATAGCTGAAAAGTAAAGATATTTTCCATGGAATGGAAAATTTGCCTGACCGGCAGACGATCGGAAGGCATCCTCCTACATTTTATTTATGTACAAATTTAGGTATACTTCTTGATTCCCCAATAAAATAATATTTCTTTACCTATATCTTTTTAGTTTCCACTTATCTCAGCTGGATTCGATTCTCGGATTCTTGTTTTATTTTCGTTAAGCTCCAGCAATCGAAACCGCCTCCAAAAAAAAAGAAAAAACTCAACTTTGATTGATGTAATTCTGGGCCTTGTTCTTTTTTCTTGCCGTTGTTGAACAGCGTTTTAATACTTTTACCGCTGCTTGGCTCATTACACGCATGTTCTGTCTTTAATCTTGATTTTTTTTTTATTATTTTACTTGCCACAATGTGATTCTGGGTTTTTATCTTTGCTCTCAACTGTACGTTACCCGTTTTTTCTGTCAAGTTCGATTTCAACTTGCAGTGCAAAACAATCAAGTTAATTGTTATCACACGAATTATGCAGTATAGTCAATAAAAAGCTGGCAACTGAATTGCCTTTTTTGTCGCACTATCATGTTTTTTTGTTTATTCTGCTCATTAATGTTATATTCCATTATAATCAAGTAGCGCAATAAATTTCGTGAGTTATATTAGAATTTTAGTTATTAAAAAATTTGATATGGCACTATATCTTCGATTCCCATCTATCCCTTTCAAAACACAATTTTTTAGTCCGTTAGTCCTGTAGGTTAAACTATATATAAACTTAATTTTACTTTAGTTTATTTGCGCATATATACATACATTGCACTAATTATTATTACACTAATTAAAAATTTAGACTGTATGTATTTATAAGCACTCTATATATGCATGAGCAAATATTCATAATAAAATTGATTCGCCTTATAACAGGTATTCAATAGTCGAGGCACTAAACATTCGATACCTATGGAAATACGATATTGCCATGCAATATTTATCGAATGCTTCTACATGTGTAGTGTAAGCATCGAGCAGCAGAGTAAGGGGTATACATATGTGGAAGTCAAAGCACTCGAATACATCTTGATGTACCCATTCACAATGTTAGTATTTATGTGCATTAAATTTGAAGTTCAAATTAGGAACTAGTAAACAAAGCTCCTGATTACCTAGTAACAAATTATATATCGATAACCGTTTATTTACTTTCAGTTCCACGTTTCCTCTTTTTTAATGAACTGTTTTTTCATTTCTGTTTGCACCGTTCACCTGCCATTACAATTTTTGGGTTATAGCCATTCCCACTCCATATCTGCCGACAGATAAAACCAGAAAAATATATAAAGAGAGACATATGATATATGTGTGCATGATAGCCGATAAACGGCTGGGTCGTATGCCCAACTTGGAATCGATAAACAAAAAACGAAGCACAAACCGAGAAATACACACGCGGGGGCATCCAATTACGTGCAATTACATTTATAAAATTTCTTCGGTTTCTTTCTCTCCTCTCCATTAAACAAAAAGAAATTATAGATAAATACAACTATACGTATACGTATTGACTCCATTTTTATTTCTTTGTCTATCAATTTCGCGGAATGGAAGTCGATAAAAAAAGCGATATATGTGTCTCTGTATATAAAGCTGACACGAGAGCGAAACAAAAGTACAATGCAAACAAACAGCGATATCAGCGATAAATCATTCATATGCTGGATCTATATAAAAGGCACTTGCACACATATGTATATCTGCAGATATACATCGCTGGGAATCGTCCGATCAGATCGTCGATCGGACCAGGTATTAAACCGCGATTAGCTTCTAATTGAAACGCGTCCAGAAACCAGGAGTCTTTGGAGCATGATAGTTCTTTTGCTTTAAATTGATTTATTTACACATATATTTATGTAGAAATCCGAGTTATTTCAGATATTACCCTGTAAATGAACAGCATATTGATTGGATTGCAATGAAATGGGGATTTAAAGGAACTTTGTCTTACAGGGTTGCCAGGGCAACTCGACGTTTTGGGTGAGAATATTTCGAACGTGAGAACGAAGTTATGTTTCAAAATCATGCACTGGTATTGCACGATCTGTAACGCATTGGAACGCCGACCTAACCCAATTGAATCACACACCTTGTAGGTAACCATACTCGTATCATATCAAAGGTTATCTCTGCGGCGTGTTCACACCTCTCGCCCCACAAATCCGATCGGAATCCATCAAAAAACAAGCCGGGGTAACATGAGAAAGTCGAGCCGGAGAATATGGAAAATATTGTGGCAGACGCACATCAAAGACCGATTGCCGATGCGATCGGATTCGACAAACATCACGCCCGTGTATTATGCACACCAAGCCCATATAGCAACCGGTATATGTATATACCTGTCCATGCGTACATACATAGCATATACATATGTACATCTGTATGTACATACATGTATATATTGATCTGGCCCCTCGTTATCAGGGGGTTAGAGCCCCTTTGGGATGCTGAGCGAGAGCCATTCAACTTGTTGCCAAGTGTCGCCGCCACCGATTCGGAATCGGAATAGCCGTACACTTATATGTATGGAAACCAGAAAGAAGGCGAAACAGCCCACCAATACACACCGAAAAGGCAATGTACCCAGGCATTCATGTGTCTTGGCCTGGCGTCACTCACAATTTCAATTTCCATTTTATTTACCCTGGAAAATTTCAAGATCCTGGCTATATTGGTTCCGTCCTGATTCGGACTGTCCAAAAATTTCTAGAAAGACCACCAAACTCTCTTCGATAGTATTAGTATTTAGTATTTACATGGACTATATAGTTATAGTTAGGTTTAAATATAGCAATTTCCCAGCAATGCAAATACTTTTCCTCGATACAAACATTATGCGAATTGTTTTACAGGGTAATATGCTCGTCCAAATCTCGACTGTTTCCGATACTTAATTTTGTTGTATTTTGTTGTTACGTTTATTTTCGAATTGTTTATTTAATGTTCTTGCAGCGTCGTTTGTTTGTTTGTGCTATGTGTTTTATGTCTTTCTTTTTCCTTGCTTTTCCTACCGCCAGCGGGGGGCGGCGAGTATGGGCCATGGGCGGTGGGCGGTGGGCGGTGAAAGGCAGTGGGAGTGGCGGGAAAACTGTTGGTCCAGCTGACCGGAGCAAACGCCTTAATAATCTAATTTCTGACAACTGACGGGCAAATCAATAAATGAAGTGGAAAATGGAAACATTTTCTTCGTCTTCTTTCGCTCTCCTTCTCCTCTTCCTCCGCCAAAAGAGATGGAAAATCGATCGAGAAGGAGAGGCATATACTGGTCAGAGAGAGACAGACAGAGAGCGGGAGAGAGGGAGGGAGCTAGTGCTACCTTGACCTCATTCAACGACCTTTTTATTTGGTGTGAGATGCGAAACGGAGGAGCGAAAGGGCGAGCGGGTCGAGCTCGGAAAATGGGGAAAACTCTCTGCTTGCGTGCTGATCTTCTTCTTCCTCGCCATTTCCCAGCGCGCCAGTGTGTGCGTATTTTTGGTGCTTTAGTTGGCTCGTATTATATCATCATTGAATGGTTTACCGCGGAAATCGAGGAAACCGCGGAACACACAAGGTGGAAACACACAATCCTGGCCGGGTGAAAAAAAATAAATAAAAAACAGAAAAGTTCAACAACACTTCCACTTGTCAATTGTTGAAAGAAAAATAGACGTGCCTAAAGAATAGCCAACCAAAAATGAAGTGAAAAACAAAAAATTAGTTCAAGGCAAAGAATAGAAATTAAATAAAAGTTTTGGCTCCATGATTTTCTAAGAATAATAGGCGTTCTAGAACAATAATCAATTCAACTCGTTCAGCACTTAAATTAATCAATTTTATTCAAAGCATTAGAGGGTTAAAGCTGCAACCTTGTTCTTAAGGTTAATGTCTAACCCACCAAACTTGACTTCTCAAACTATTTCGAAAATATCAATTCAGTTGCATTAATTAAAATGAACCAAAAATAAGTTAATACATGTTTCAATGATTGTTTATTTAAGCCACACGTACATATATATGCATTTGGTTTTTTCAATCATTATCTGAATTCTTCGAGTATGATTAATGATCGTTCGTGTAGATCTTTCTTTTCTGGCTCTTTGACAAATGTAATTTAAGCGAATAAATTCGTGTAAACATTGTCGTCTTCCCATGAGTATTCAGTATTTAGTATTTAGTGTTCAGTGCTCAATGACGTAAACATTTGAATAAGCCGACAGATTTTGCCACAAGATTGTGTCATTGAAAAATAGAAAAAGGCGGCGCCCAAGGGAAGTTTTATTCGTCAGATCGTCTGACTATTAAAACAGTATAAAATTGAACGCTCCATTCCCATTACACCCCCCAAAAAAAACAGCTTTCTCCGATTGCCATTCGGTTTCGATTGGAAACCATATAGGAAACCAGCCAAAGAGTGAAAAAATACCTCCAAAAAAGAAAGGCACACACACACACACACACACACACACACACACACACACACACACACACACACACACACACACACACACACACACACCAGCGGATCCAGAATGAATAAACAAACCAAACACTTTTGGAGTAAACAAAAGAACACCAAACGGCAAAAACAGAATTTGATATTGTAGCTGATAGAAGAACTAATCTTGGGATCCCATGTTGTGCCGTTGGATCCGATGGTTCGTTTCGAGCCTTGGAAGCAGCAGCAGCAGAAGAAACCGAGCAAGTTTTTAAATTAAAGGGGAGGCAAGGGGACTGCCCCAGCGCAAGTCACTATGCTAAAAGACGACCTGCCCCACAACTGCGAATAGCCCCATGCACTTGCAATTATTCATCAGACCCCTCTGACCGACTTAATAGAGAGCTCGTCGAATAGTAAAAGATTGAGGGATTCACAATGGAAGTTGATTTCAAGACAACACATAACTATTCTTACTACTAATACTTACTGCTAATAGGCCAAGGGTTATATTATATGATAACAATTTGTCAGCTAAATATGTATATGTCTACACCAATAACACCACTTTCTTTTAGAGTTAAAAAAAAATAATAATAAAAAAAAACGGCCAAAACGTGAGAGGGAAATATGTACTCAACATCGTTCATATTGCTCATTGACATGGATTCGCCGGAGTTCAATTGGAAATGAACCCAAATGTCGAATTATCGCAGACACAAGATCTTTGCACTGACTTCGTTTAATGGAGAATGTTCTCCAGTTGCTTGTGTTGTTATTGTGGCAGTTTTCTCCTTTTTTTTAATTTATTTTTTTTATTTTTTTTTTTATTTTGCTGTCTCCCAAAGTTCATTGGTTTCGGTTTTGGTTTTTTTTTTTTCGTTTTTTTGTTTCGTTACGTGACCATTTGCATGTTGCAACAGCAATTGCCCCACTATGTTCGGCCTCTATTTCTCAGTTTCTCTTCTGTTGGGCTTCAAATTCAAATTACGGAAAAGCCGTACCATACAAAACTAAATTACCGAAAGTTAGTTATTAAATTGCAAAGTCATTTTTCGGTGCATCACAAAACTCAATTAAAGGGGAGGAGCTTCATTATTTTCCTTTGTATCTATTTTCAATTTTATTTGTGAGTAGTTTTAGGCCCTGAACTGAAACTTCGGTGGGGGCTCAAAGTTCGACGGAGGAGGAGCTGGTTAAACTTGAGGCTTAAAGATTTCCACTTAATGGTTAACAGCATGACTGGACGTTTTGTGGGTCTTGAAAACAAAAAACTACTAAAAAAATATAGAACCACCTCCGATCCAAGTTGACGTACTTCTTTGGGGTGGCATAAAAACATTTTCACCCTTAAACATATGGAAATCCACTACAGTTCGGCTGGTGCATTATTGGCATTATTATCAGATCACTGGCGAACTGAGAGCAAGTAACCCCAGCTTATCCGACACACTTATCATATCAGTTACGAATCCCGAAAGTAATCCCCTAACTGGCTTCCATTCCATACCAATCCATTCCGTTCTGCCTTCTTCCGCCTGGTTTGACAACTTGATGGATGGTTTTCAGGGAACTCTCCAAGGATTATTCCTGACCGATGTAGCAGCAAGCAAGCAATCCGAAAAGTGTTCGATTCCAATGGGATCGTTGCGGGTTGTTTCAGGGTTGACTTTGCTAATCAGCCTGATTGCACTGGTTCTAATTCCATTATCTTCCAGGCTTGCACTTTGGTTGGGTTACATAAGGCTCTAAGTCGAAAGCAGCAATTTGGAACAATTTTAGAAAAAATCATATTGAATTGTGCTCTACCTTGATATTATTAAACAATTTCTCAGTTATTTCAAGTTCCAATTCAGTACTTAGTGTGCTTAGATTAGTCTACTTCAGAAGGTTTCGCTACTAGTCGTTTCTCTAGATGACTGTCTCGAGTGTTTACTGTACGGGAAAGCAATGAAAGTCTTAGGGAAAACGTTCACGCATTTTCTAGCTTGAAAACATATACATAGGTATGTACATATGTATGTCCAAAGTGCGCGGGGGTGGTGTATATATACTTTAATTTCATAATGAAGCCTCCAAGTGCATACTTATGTTAATAATAGCAACGGACTCCGAACTCGCGCCACCAAAGCAACAAAGGGTGGCGCAAAAAGTTCGGATTGGACTTTCAGCTTTGGCTTCTGGGGGTTTTTCCAGCTCTTTTGGGATCGAGGGTTGGTTTCACCCCCCGCGGGGGCCTGGGTGGTTCGGGATTTCCCCGCCCTGCTCATTTCACGCATGCAAAGGGAATGGGAGTCCCCCCGGTGCTGAAACCCTTCGTAATGAGTATTCAAAATGCAATTCACAGACTAGGGGAGTGTGGATATTGGGATTGGGGGTAAACAGGAAGAGGGTTGCATATGTGTCGCTCGAGGGTTGCAACTTGCAACCAAATGCATAATCCGAAGGATTTATGCAGAGCGACAAAACAGGCCATAAAACGAATATCTTCAAATAAAGCCAGTATAAAGGAATCAAGATCGATTAATTTGAGAATAAAGTGCCCCTACTTGTTGCCACACTAATAAGAAAATGCAACTCTCTTCTAATCTAAGCCTGTTATCAGGCTTATTATTTTTCTCAGTGCAATCAGAGATTAGAGGGGTACCCATCGTACCGTATCCCCCCCTTACAGTATTTATTTTATTTTTTAATGTTTAATTCGGTACAGTTTCGGTTGCAAAGGAAAGGCTTCGGGGCATTTCCTAAATTGGATGCAACTCGGTCTTCCTCCCCCACTAGCACTCTCTCTTTTCCTCGATGAGCCGCCGTCCCTTTCACGTGCAATCGCTTGGCTGCAGTTCAATGCAATTTGCAAATGCAGGAGAAGTGCAGCAGGAGCTGTCTCAAGAAATGCAACAATGATGCACCCCTGCTAGTACAGCTACACGCGTAATAAAGTATTTACTGGCGAACGACCATTGCCATTGCGATATTACTAAATAAACACAGGTGTGTGTTCGATGCATTCGTTTGAAGAGCGCTGCATTAAAACTTTTGAGGCGAGCACAATGGACAAACTTTAGTACTTGGTGTGCTTCTTCTGAATAATTGTTGATAATGTTTTAAAGTGAAAGCCCACTGTATTCTTGGCTTTTAAGCCCTGGCTTCCTCGCATTTTATTTTTTATTTATTATTATTTTTTGTTGTTGTTATTACACAAGGGGAGGACCCAGAAAAAGAAAGAGATGGAGGCGAAGAAGGAGAAGGAGAAGGAGAAGTGGGGAGAAACCGAGGAGCAGAGACAGAGACAGAGAGAGAGGGAGAGGGAGACAGTTCAAGGACCAGGCCACAAAACAGGCCGCAAAAAGCATGGCAAACCGGCTTCAGTTTCAGCTTTGAAATCAAGTCACTGCCAAGTCACAGCTACACAGAAAACAATTACTCTATTCTGGTAGTATCAAGAAAAGATAAAGTACAATTAAAATTGGTATTTGTATGGGAAAATATTAACATTGCTTAACTACGCTGGGAACATACAAATTTTTCCAGTGCATACATAAAGATACACAAAGACGGCGAAGATGAAGCAGGAGCTGCAACTTCAAGGCTCCTTGACTTGTCATTGTTGTTGTTGTTATTATTGTTATCTGTCGCATCCTCCGCAAAAGTCGTTACATTGCGAAAGTAGCGAAGACTGAGGGATTCGGAGAGAAAGGAAGAACGAGCGAGAGGGAATGAAAGAGGGAGGAGCGCAGAAAACCCTGCAGAAGAAACGGAAATTGCACACATAAAGAGATGTTCCCTTTCTCTCGCACCCTGCACTATCCCGCTCCCACCAAGCCAAGTTCAAGAATGCACTCAAAAAAAAGTGCCCGTGTCATAAGAAACTCGCTTTTGAGATACACAATCCGTTTGGCTCGACAGTCAATTCGAATTCTTCAGTATCGGAAGAGCAGCATTTCTTTTGTCATATATGATAAAAACCATGGTTCAATCGCTTGCAAACAAACCAAGAATGATTAGATTCTGCAATATGCTTTGGCAACTTGTTTCCCTAGAACTCCACTGCCACTTGATATGATTCGACTTTGATTAGATTGCAACAAAGTGTGCCGTGTGCCTAAACGAATTATTTTCCACTGTGCAGCGAGGGATTTTCCCTACTTCACTGCAATAGATGCGAATGCAATTGGCAAAAGCTTTTATCTATTGATTCATTTAAACGCAATTTCCTGTGCGCTCCAAGGGGCATCTGAGCAGCGGGACGAGGAAGGAAATCAAGTTATCTGCAAGATGCAATCCTCGCAGAGTGAATGCAACCTACTTTGCCTGAAATCGAATTGAGATTATTGAATGAGGTGGGAAGGCGCAATGGGCTAAATGACTCAATCAAAATTCCCCAACACTAACTTTCGATCTAAAGCTGCGTTTCTTCTCATAAATCCAACTATGAATTGCTAGCCACAATGGTCAGCAATGTACTAGTTAGTTGTGCTCTGGAAAACTCATTCATAATTCCTTTCGCTTTTGCACTTTCATTCACTCGCGGGAATTACGCGACTCGCCTCCTTGGGCGTGAAGCTTTTCCCCTTTCCCGCCCCCTAATACCACACCCCATCCCCATCCCTTTCACCGAATTCTCCCAGCCCGCTGCTCTTGACAATGCCGATCGATATTTGACTGCCCTGCAGCTGTGCTTACCGCCTTTTGTTGTTGCTGCCACTGTCTCGCTCGTTGTCACCGGCGAGCATTAACAGTTAACAGGGCCGGCTACTCTCGCCGTTAAGCATGCACTGGGCGAAAATGTGAGGGAGAAAGTTAAACTCAGTACTTTCGGCCTTGAAAGCTTCTCATTAGACAGCACTGTCATGTTATGTGTTAGAAAACGAAGTGAAGAAGTGCATGGGCGTGGCTTAAAACCCCTTAAAAGTGTCTGAAAGCATGCTATAAATAAAAATAAACTACTCGTTAGTCTTATGATTAAAGTGATCTTCAAAAATATTTCAATTATGTTTTGATCTAAAAAATAAAACCAAGTGTCTAAATGTACGCTAGAGATAAAACATAACATAAACAAATTTAGTAGCATACTTTCCGCAACCTAATTTATTAACTTACGATCTGTGCTGTACATATGTATGCTCCTAACGGTTTCTTACACTGCACACCTGGGCGCTGCTTTCTGACTTTGGTCGCTGTAGTCAAGTGCTGTCCTCCAACGCATTTGCGTTCTGTTGTTCTCTGCTATAGCCCAATGCTACTTCACACCCCGTTCCCCCTCACCACCCCTGCTTCACCCGCCGTTTCCACGATACTCTGTTTGTTCAGTTTGTCTGAGTGTTGTACTTTTTTGTTTTTTGTATACCCTATAGTCATTTGATTCCATGCGCTTTGAGACCAGGTTGGTTTCCACTTCCTCTAAACTTGACAATTATTTGTTAAGTCTAACTATTTCGTACTGTTAATTATTCTAGTTTAACAAATGCTACTCATGCAACGAATATACCAACTTATTCAAAACATTTGAACATCAATGTAAGTTTGAAAGTACTTTTTCGTAAATCCCCTTTTCGTATCGACCATCTGCCTGAAAGATACTCTTTGGGAGTAAGTGGTATAGTGTATTCGAAAAGCTTCCTTACACGATAGCTCAGGCACGGCTGTTGTTTTTCCCTGTGCTGCCGCCTTGCTTTATGATAAGAGGAAACGGCTGGCAGGCAGAAAGCAGAGATAGCACATAGCCGCCCACTCAGCGCCCGACGCACGTGTCGAAAGCACCCACCACCCACTCCACGGAAGCCAAAGCCACCCAACCACCCAACCACCCAACCACCCAACGACCCGGCAACCCGAACCACCTAAAACAGAGGCCAGAGATAAAATGACAGCAGCAGCAGGGCCACAATCATCAGGATAATCACAACGCTCGAGTTGATAATGGCGACGTTGATGAGTCTGAAGCTGAGTTGAATCTGGATTCCGGGTACACGTTAATAAATACCCAGATGCAGTTACTTATAAACGGACTTTCAGCTGGATGGATGATTAATAAACGGAATGTGTACATTCATTCCAGAATTCATTTACGCGTTCACTTCAGTTTTCATTCGTATGTATGTATATTCACTTAGGACTTCATTAGCGAATTCATTTTATATTCATTCGTATATTCATTTAAGACTTCTTTTGCCAATTCACCATAGAATTTATTTGTATATTCATTCATTTTACAACTTGCTCGTTTATCTATTTAAAACACATTTCAGTTTGACTATCAGAGTAAAAGAAATTTGCTGTTTTTGTCCAGTGCCGCAGTGGCTGTCTGGTGACGGACTGCTTCCTGCTGCATTTCCTTGTCGACTCTTCCGGCCTTTGGCGTTTCGATTGGGGCGTGAAATGTAATCACAAGGTGGACAAAGCCCAATCACCAGGCACCCTTTTACCTGCGGAGCCACCTGAGAAATGCGAGGACACACGGAAGGTGTCCGATTCACCCGACGCTGGTGCCCAGCTAAGTGGTAAACAAGCCAATCCCCAACTCCCAATCAGAGTGCTGCCCCTTCCATTTCCAGTTCCAGCACCACTTCCACTTGCATTTCCATAGCCATTCGTTCGAATGCGAATGCGAATTCTCGTTACCCCTGCAATTTGCTTGCTCAATTCATTTTTCAAGTACCGCCCGTCTGTTTCTGCAATTGGCTTTAGTTTGCTTTCGGCCAGGCGGCGATGATAAGGCAAAGCAAGGACAATTGCGCCAATGGCGACGATTTCAATGTGTTTGCACTTCCCATTTGTCGTCCGTCAATATCAATATCAATATGAATATTAAAATAAATACCAATTTAGAGCGATGCACCAGTTCGTTCGGACTCTGAAAATGGAGACGTTTGGGATCACTCATGTAGCCACCGAGTGTTTTGATTTGATGCGAATAACAACCCATTCCAATCTATTCAGTACGACTTGCTAATGTCAATACTTTGGTCAGCTAATATATAAATCTTGTGGTGCCCAACTAATGTTGTTATAGAATGCCAGCCAAGTGCCTCGGCAACCGATAAAATATGTTAAATATTTTGTGTAACGCTCGGCGAGTTGTTCTTGTTGGCGGCCCCCATTTCCGCCCATTTGGAGGGAAAAGGGGGCGGCACTGGGCGGTAACTCGTTTGCTCAACCAAATTCGATTGCTTTCCGTCGCACTTGTTATTTCTCTGCCGCAGTTCCATTTCCACGTTCAGCAGTTTTGCCATTTCATTAGAAACCTATGTACATATGTACATACGTACATACTTGCTCTTCTGTTATCGCGAAGCGAGAAGAACAAGAGCTCGAAGCCCGAAGACAGTGAATAATAACAAGCGACGACCTTGGCACTCTTTTTTCGAGCAACAACAAATCTGGAGTAGGGCAAAACGAAAAATAAAATAAGTGCAGTGATAGCGTAGCATTTGCATAATCGCCACTGATTTTGGGTATTGTGGGTGTGGGAGTGGGACTTTCGCATCGATCGCCCGAGTAACTTTCAAAACTCATTGCCCCATCAAGCAACTTAAATGGAGAGCATTATTCTGATCTCATCTGTGTGACATTAGTTATGTCATCTCTGTGTTTTCGCCGCCGCTTTCTCGTCATGCGACAGCAGCCACGGCAACAACAACAAGTCTTTAATTCTAGTACTTAAATTGTATAACGTTGTAATTTTCACGCGACTTGCAACAAAGCCAAACAAAGCAACAAAAAGAACAATGGCCAGTCGTTGACAAATGTTTGAGCTTAATTAACCGACGACCACCAGCAACAACAAGTGACTAATAGATGCAAAAAATAAAAAAAAATGGGTAAATAAATATGTTAAATCGAAGTGTTGCAAAGCTCGAATTGCATCGCATAAAAGTGAAAAAGACAAGAGATGCTAATTGATTGCTTTTTACGCATATGCTGTTTTGCAGAGCGCCGCAATCTGATTTTCCGGGTGCCCACTGTACAGGTAAAGTGAAGCCTAGTCTGCGGCAACCCCCCTCGACAACTCTCTTCCCTTGAACTCTAATCCCCGCCCAGATCCTATCTCCCCCTGACTTCCATTCTCTTTGTACATACATACACATATGCATGTATTTATGTATGTTGCGCGGCTTTTTTGGGTGCAGTAATTGCAGTGCATTTAATTTCCCATCCCGAACGTGGCCGCCTTGAAACCACGACCAAAACAAAAACAAAAACAAAAACAAAACCAATAGCAACAGCAACAGCAATGAGCACACGAAAAGAGTCAACAAAAATATTTTAATAAAAAAGAAGGTTAATCAAGCGGCTTGGCTCGGACCCGAGTTCGTTTCCCCCACTTTGGGTTAAGGCGGCTCGTGCTCGGGCCGCTGCCACCAGGCTTAGAGTTGAGGCAGAAGGTGAAGACAGCGGTTCCCAGGCCCCCAGCCACGTCCCTACACTGAGAGAAAGGACTGGGCCGCTTTACTTCGCGTTACAAAGAAGCGGAGGTGAGATGGCGAAAAAGGTTGAGATTCTCCGAATCCGAGTCTCAATATAGTTCTATAGTTATTTTTTTAATAATAATTGAATACGTCCGAGTTCGATTTCCTTTCAGTTTCGAGCTCGAGACTTTTGAGAACCCCATGTGAACCCTATTTTTTAGCAAGAGCATTTGTTTCTGCGCGTGTACCTTCAAGGTTTTATGTAATTTTAGTTTGTTGCTGTTTTTTTCCGCGCCCCTCTGGTTTTCTTGTGTTACTTTTGCTTCTTGCGTGTTGACCAAGACACAAAATAAAAAAAAATGGAAAACAAAATACAAAATAACATTAGCCCATGGAGAGGCAATAACAGTAACAGTAAAGTTGGGTTTTCTTACAATTCGTGATTCGGTCCGAGTTCGGGATCGAGCTGGAAATGCCCGTTATTATTGGCCGGCATTCGGGGGGGGGAGGAGCACGTAATGGATTTAACTATTGTTGCAATAATTGCCAATTGGGCAACGTAATTCTTTGCTCATTACACATAATTATCTATTGACTTTTACCATTTGCGGCAGAGGTGCGTGTGCTCCGATTGTTCATGTCTTTATTTGCCCATTGTCCTCAAGTTAGGGGCAATGTCAACGAAACTAAGTGGCAAAATAGTAAAACAGGACATGGATAAAAAGTTGGGCGAAAGTGCCCGATAATTCCACTGCGAAATGGGAAATTTGAAAACCGCAGAGTATTGATTGCAAATTACGGGGGTTTCACGAAAATTATCCTGCAATTTTTAAGCGGGCGCTGTATGGCAATATCGTTATAACCAGCAAAAATTGCGGTAATTTGGGAATAGTTTTAGTAATTAAGTAATTTATTCCTGTTGGTCATCTGAACTAGAGCTCATTTTCAAAACTTAATCAGACAGTTAAAAATATGACAGGGTTTTTGAAGTTCGAAAAAGGTTAAAAGGTTTATTTATTGCAATTATTTATCGAAAAATAAAAAGTAATGCTGAAGTTTTAAGAATAAACCAATTTTTTTGATATGCAAAATGCTTTAAGTCTTCTCTTCGCCTATTCTCTTGTGTTCTCTCTGCGAATTCTTGCAGAAGAAAGAGGCCCAGTAGAAGAGAGAAGGGAGTCTGGAACGTAAACAAAAAAACCTAAAAAGCAGGAAGACAACTTTCGCTGCTGGCGTACAACGGTAAATGGAAGACGTGTGTAATAATTCGGTAGTTTAGTCTTCGTTTCAATACACTTTATTTCACAGTTAGTTATATTATTTATTACTAGTTCACAATGGTATTCTAATACGTGTGTTCACATTCAACTCCATTAATCGACTGCCTCTCTCTCTCCAGCCCGATCGCTCGTCTCTCTGCTTATGTTAGATTAATCGGGAGGGCGTGAGTTGCGCTCATCTTCCTCTCGCACCGGTTCCCACATCCCTCCTATGTTTTTCAGCTTGAGCTTCAACCCAGGTCTCGCAGACGTATCGTTTTCCTCGGATGATTTGGCCAGCAAGTGTTGGTTGTGTTCCTCCAAGTTCGTGGTGGAAGCCGGAACCGTCATCGTGGTGGAGGCAGCTGGAATCTTTTTTAGATGGCTAACGTCCCTAAGAAGTGTCTTACCACCCCCTGAGACTTTAACAATATTTCCCTCTCGCTCCAAGACCTGGTATTCAGTTATGTCAAAGTTCGGTGTCAGCTTACTAGGAAATATTACGTTTTTCATTAGTACCTGATCTCCTACCTGAATGTCTACATCCTTTGCCCCTCTCTTTTTATCACCAGCTACTTTACCTTTATGCTTTTGTATCTGGTCATTATCTTTTTCAGCCGAGTCAGTAAAAACCCCTACAACATCTTGTATGTTAGGAATTTTATCTCGAATCAAACGATTAAACATTAACTCTGAAGGGGCTGTTCCAGTAGTACCATGAGGGGTGACGTTATGCATTAAAAGAAACTCCTGAATTTCCTGCTCCAAGTTCTTCTTGTTTAAGTGTGCAATTTTTAGTCTTTTTACTAGGGACTTGTTTATATTCTCCACCTCACCATTAGCCTGAGGCCAATATGGTGGAGTCCGTATTAGGGTAATGCCATTCAAACTGCAATAATTTTCAAACATCTCACTAACGTACTGTCTACCATTATCTGTCCGCAGGTACTTTGGAAACCCTAATCGGCAGAATATTTCCTTCATTGCCCCAATAATAGCTGTTGAGGATATCGATTGCATAAACTTTAGCTCCATGTATCTTGAAAAATAGTCTATAAAGACCAGGACATATTTTCCATTCGGCAATGGACCCAAAAGATCACTGGCTATCGACATCCAAGCGCTTGTTGGAAATGGTGTTCTCTGCATCGGTGCTGGGCCTAAAGGTTGAGAGACTACTAAACAGTCTCTACATGCTTTTACAAAATTCTCTGCGTCTCGGTCGATGCGTGGCCACCATACCTTTGACCTTAAACGCCGCTTCATTGCAGACTCGCCTGGATGACCTTCATGGGCAAGTTCTAATACTCTCTTTCGAAGTGTTGCCGGGATGACTAATCGTGTTCCTCTAAGCAGAATTTTCCCAAGCGTCGAAAGTTCATATCGAAATGGGTAAAATTTGTTTGATGTACATGGATCCCAAGTGTCAGTCTCCAAACAGGCCATGGCGTCAATGATTTCCTCATCCATACTATTTGCTTGGGATATTTCTGATATGTGTAACGCTGCAGGAACAGAGTATTCGATGACCCGAAAGACATTATATTCATCATTTCGCCAGGAAGAGTTCGTCGCAGCCGGTTCACAAAGTCGAGACAGAGCGTCTGAAATATTCTCTTTTCCCGCCTTGTAGATTACTTTAAACTTGAACGCCTGTATGCGTAAGAGCCACCTTTCAATTCGCGCTGGAGGCTTCGAAGTTGGTTTGAATATTGCCTCCAGTGGTTTGTGATCCGTCACCAGCTCGAATTCTAATCCAGCCAGGTAAAAATAAAACTTCTCAACAGCCCAGACTAAGGCCAGACTTTCTTTTTCCGTCTGTGAATATCGCTTTTCAACATCCGATAGACTCCGACTAGCAAACGAAATTATTTTTAGTTCCTTGTCTCTAGTGAACTGTAATAGTACAGCTCCGAGCGCGACAGGGCTGGCGTCGGCTATCAGTTGTGTAGTGTTATCGGGGTCAAAATAGGACAAGTTTGGTATCTTGGCCAAATGAGATTTTAGGTCCTTGTATGCTTTTTCCTCATTTTTATCCCAATTAAATCTGCAATCCTTTCTTAGCAAACGTCTTAATGGTTCTGTACGGTCGGCTAAATCCGGTATGAATTTGCCAACATAAGTGACAAGGCCCAGAAAACTGCGGACCTCCTCCTTATTTTTGGGACTTCTGAATGAAAGGATTGTGGATACTTTTTCCGGATCAACTTCAATTCCTCTATCTGACAGGATATGCCCAAGAAATTTAACTTTATCCGTCTTCCAAATGCATTTCTCCCCATTCAAGAGGACATTGTTTTTCTCCAATATCTCCTTTATTTCTTTTACGGCGTTATCATGGCCATTTTCATTGGTTCCGAATATGATGATATCATCGATATAATTCAGGACATTTCGGCACGGTGCCAGTAGCTCCTCCAGTCTTCTTTGAAAAATTTCGGGTGCAGAGTTAACCCCGAACATCAATCGCTTATACCGGAACAACCCACGAGGAGTTATGAAAGTTGTTATAGCTCTGCTAGCCTCGTCCAATTCTAATTGATGATATGCATATTTGAGATCCAGACGAGAAAAATATTTCGCTCCTCTCAGTTTGGTCATAAACGTTTCGAAGATAGGCAATGGATAGTTCTCCCTTAAAATTGCTTTATTAGCTAGTCTCATGTCTATACAGATGCGGAGATCCCCGTTTTCTTTGAATGTCATGACCATTGGTGAGATCCATTGAGAATGTCCTATTACTGGTTCAATGATATCGAGGGCTAACGCTTCCTCCAGTTTTCCAATAACTTTCTCTTCCAACGCTATTGGAATCCGCCTCATCGGTTGTTGAACTGGTTTGATGTCTGGGTCAATGGATAGTTTAACTGGCAATCCTTTCCATTTTGGAAATGGAGATACGCTCTCTATACTGTGGACTCCCAAACCGAGTCGTAATACTTGTAGCTTTATCGCCGTTTCCTTGCCCAGTAGTGATTGTTTTCCTTTTTTAATTACAAAAAATGGAGCAATTACCTCCGGGTTAGATCCAATGGATACAGGTGCATCAAAACAACAGATTATTTGCAGTAATTCGTCTGAAGCATATGCTCTAAAATGATTCGAGCAGTCCCATTGGACGTTGAAAATTGTTGCTTTCTTATCTTGTAGAATTGACCAATCCTCCGGACTTATGAGATTGAAACGTGATCCTGAGTCGATGATGAAAGGCATTTCTTGGCCACCCACTTGGCATTTGATTACTTCGTCTTCGTCGTCACTTAGAATTTTAAAACAGTTATTTGCCGGTTTCTTATCATCCCCTTCATTTACCAGGTTCACGTTTGAGCGTTGTCGTTTTGTTGCATTGCTGTTGTTCTGGTTTCCTGGTCGCTTTAAATTGGTTCGGCACTTGTTTGCAAAGTGCCCGAACCGTGTGCATTTATTGCATTGTTGTTTTAAGGCTGGACAATTGGGGCTATTATGGTTGTGGCCTTTTCGACCACATCTGCTGCACTCCCACTGCATGTTGGACGATTTTGTATTCGTTTGTATTCTGTTTATTCCCTCCAGATTCAGCTGTGGTCGCATTATCTCGGACTCTTTGTTGATTTCTTCCTCCATTTGGCAGAGATTTATTATCTCCGATAAATTGTACTCTTTTTCCAAAAGTTTCCGTTTTAGGCTTATGTTGGCGCAGCTATCGATGATCTTATCCTTTAAACAGATCTCCTCGATTTCGGCTTTAGTGGATCCAAAATCGCATTTTTGAATTTGGTATCTCAGCCTCAATACAAACTTCGCAAATGTCTCCCCCTCTGCAGGAGAAAGGTTCCTAAATAAATGTCTCTCGAAACTTGAGTTCTGTTTCGGCGAGAAAAACGCATTCAACTTATCGACTAACGTCTGAAATATGTCGGTCTGGTCTCCAGCCGCCGTTTCTGTTATCACGGCTCCGGGCAGTGAAAATGCTACCGTTTGTAGCTGAGGGCCGCCAAGATGTAACAGTTTGTTTCTTTTCCGGGATGGTGAACTGATGATCTCCTCAGCTTGCACATATATTTCGAAAGCTCTAAGCCATTTCTCCCATTCCACACGCAACAGGGACTTCTCAATCGTCTCGCAAAGAAACGGCCTGATTACGCTCTCTGCCATTGCTTGTAGGTCGACTATCGACTGATACTTTAGTACAGCCCCTGATCCAAATCAGCTCATATCTAATTATTCGACTCGTACCTTTAGTACAGCCCCTGACTTGAATCAGCTTATGATTATTTGTTCGGCTCGTACATCTAGTACAGCCCCTGACTTAAGTCAGCTCAAAATTATTTACTCGGCTTGTACATCTAGTACAGCCCCTGACTTAAGTCAGCTCAAAATTATTTACTGGGCTTGTACTTTTAGTACAGCCCCTGACCCAAGTCAGATAGAACAGTAATAAAATCTGTGTCTCTTGGCACTGTCACTGTAATTTGTCAGTTGTTTTCTCTTTCCTTTTATTTTTCATTCTTTTATTGTTGTTGTGTTTTTTTTTTACATACGAGCTGCCATAACTGAAATGCCTGCGAGCATTCTTATATTTTATTCATTTTCCTTCATTCTCTCTTCTCTTCATCACATTCGTTCGTCAGCGTGCATTTGCCCGCGCGTTCATATATATACGAAGAACGCCAGGGAACGAAAAGAACAAACTAACGGGACTGTTGCGTGCTAATTTCAGCATATGCCGGTTTGCACTGAATTTTTCTTATTTTGATTAATTTATAAGTTGTTTTTTTTTTTTACCTCGTCGCCAATGTAATAATTCGGTAGTTTAGTCTTCGTTTCAATACACTTTATTTCACAGTTAGTTATATTATTTATTACTAGTTCACAATGGTATTCTAATACGTGTGTTCACATTCAACTCCATTAATCGACTGCCTCTCTCTCTCCAGCCCGATCGCTCGTCTCTCTGCTTATGTTAGATTAATCGGGAGGGCGTGAGTTGCGCTCATCTTCCTCTCGCACCGGTTCCCACAACGTGAAAGATGGGAACAGAGCAAGAGAGCAATAAAGAGAGTGCACAAAACGAGCCGATAAGTGCCGATTCTTCAATTGTTATACTGTTTAGATTTACACATTTTTATAAAATAAACAAAAAGCATATGGTACTTACCAAAAACCAGGAAGATTTTCTTCTCCCTCTCCTCTGACGATTCTCTTTTACACTTTTTTGTTGCTGCCTATTTGTATATTTATGATTTCGTTTTAATTTTGCAAACTAGAAAAAACACAACAAAAACGGTGTGGAGCTGATAAGGCTATTTATTGTTTGTTTATTTAAGGACATTCTTCAATTCTTTCCCATTCTTTCCTCTCTTTTCAATTCATTCTTCTTCTTATCAATGAAATGTGAGTCAGTGGCAGCCAAAAAATCGACAGTAGCGGTCAAAATAATAGCACTTCAAAGGGCATTCTATCTTTTTGATAACTCAAGAAAAGTAGAAAAGATTGCACTCTTTTACTTTCGTGACATAAGATAAGATTTACTTTAAAGATACCAAAATGTATGTTTTTTTTTTTAACCAATTTTAATTGTCAGTGAACGCGATGCTATTGATACTATTATCATAACCGTAGCTTGTTTTCCTTGTGGATTTTTTTGTTTTGCTTTATTTTTTGGGTTCTACATGCTGCCGACGCCGCAGTCGCCGTCGCTGCTGGCATGTGGCGCGCACACAAGCACATACCGCACACAAAAACACACTCACACACACCTACACGGCTTCATTTCTTTTCCTTCCTTTCGTAATTGCTCCGCTTTTTTGGTTCTTCTTTAAGGTTGCAGCGTGCGGGAAAGAGAAGGGAAGAAAAAGAAACAGCGCGACAATTTTCATTTGGGCCTGTGCAAAAAAACAACAAAAACAGAGTAAATATCTTTATTTCATGCACGTTGCATTTTGCACTCCAATTTGTTGTTGTTGCCGCTTCAGCTTATGCTTCTTCTTCGCCATTTGACTGTTGCTTTCTTTCGTTGCTGCTGTTGTTGTGGTTGTTGTTTTTGGCGTCGTCGGCGGCGGCGAGCAATAAACTAATTACTTTAACTAGCGAACAACCAAAATGTTTGCCGAATTCGTTGTGTGTTTTGTTCGCCTTGCATCGCTTCTTGTATTTTTTGGTACGCCTTGCACACATTCATCGCTTGCTTTTTACTTTTTTATTACACTTTTCGCCTTTTCCTTTTCACACAAAAAAAATTCACGCTACACGTTTGTTGTTGGGGTTGCGCCTGCACTTACGCTGCGTTAATTACTAATGATTCACAATACAATCAAGCGATCGCGCGCGCACCGTCTGCACTTTCGGCCAAATTACAATTAATTAGTTGTGTGTTTTACTCTACTTCTTGTTTTACTTGCTCCGCTTTCCACTCGATTTCGTCCGATGTGATTTTCGAGTGACCAGACCAGTCGAGTAGAGATGGAATACGGCCGATGCCACGCAGGCTATCGATGTTTTCATGCATGGACGTATGTGGATACTTTGCAGCAGCTTATCGGCTTATGCTGCGATATCACTACCGCACAAATCTTTGGTTATTACTCAACACTGGAAACTGTAGATATTGTGAGAAAAAAGTTAAATATTATTTTTTACCCGCTAACCAGCACTTTATTCTAAAATATTTGCAGTAAAAAGATACAGCAGGCTGAATAAATGCAGGACGAAGAATGAACATGTATTTTTAAGAATGTGTTTGAACTGACCCACACTGTGATATTACGTATAAATATATGTATATAATACTTAATTAGATATATTTTCTTGTATCAAAATTAATTGCGGATCCGAAAAACATTTACTTAAAAGAAAGAAATCCCTAACGTGAAATACTAAAATATTTCCGATGGGATTTACATATTTAAAGAAATTAATTAATTATTCTATAAGTAGTAATATTTCTGCCCAAAGTTAAAGTAAACTACGAAATTAAACTAAGTAACTAACTAAGCAAGACTTAATAAGACTTATTTTGCAAGCCGGCATGCTCTTATAAAAGCCTATTAAATTGCATACTCACCCGTCTCTCAATTAAAAGCACACAGGAAAACGGGTATATATTTGAATTTGGAAAATATAATTTTTAGCGATCGCGCTCCGCAATCGATAGCTAAATGCGCATCACTGGCGGTGCTAGCCGACTTGGCAGTTCAAACGTCAAGAGAAGAAACGTCAAACAAACGAAAAGTAAAAAGTCGAAAGGAGAAAAAGAAGCAAAGAGGCAGCAACAAGCAAAGAAATCGCACGCGAAACTTTTTTCTCTGCTAGTGTTTAGCAATAATTCACAGCTAATTTCGTGCGTATATTTGTGTAGAACGGTTCACAGTTCGCCAAATAACGGTTTGTGGACAGCTGGCCGCGAGTGTAAACAGAACGCGCTACCCTCTCGCTCGCACTCGCACGCGCACCAGAAGCTCGGTCATCTCAAGTATTTCTTATCAGACGGATTCCCCAACCTTGGGCCTACATAGGTTAACATATAGGTTAATAGCCCGCTCTAATCTTTAATCCGTTCCGAGAGAGTACAGCGCACAGCATGGCAGCGACGCCAGCAGCGACAGCAACGTCGGCTGCGGCAAAAACTCCTGTGAATCCCTTGTCCCCCGAGGAGGAGACCCTTCTGCGCGGCCTGAACAAGCTGCGCAACGAGGAGAAACTCACGGACGTCACTCTGATCGTCGAGGATCACCGATTCAAGGTAGGATCCCTCACCGAGCAACAGCTACTTGGAGCAGCCCCACCTATGGGATCTGCTTCAGAGATGGTGCCACATCTGTGGGATCAGCTGAGCCAAGAGCCGTTACGTATAGCTTCATGCCACGCCAGGTGGTGGGCAGGCACATCTCCGAAGGCGCATGAAGTTGGGTTGCACAAGCTTGGCTCCCAGAGTGCGCATAGCAAGTATGCATAGATTATCTTTCAGAGCAACTTGGTTGTGATTAGGCTAGGTTAGTTACGGCAATACCTTCAATGGCTCCGCATAGAGCAAATAGAAATCGCACTAAACCGGATTGCTCGCATCCTAAACTCGGCGGTTTGGCAATTTGGCCAGTTGGCCATTTGGTGAGCTCGTGTTAATTATATATCGGAAACCACGAAAGCATAAGGTGACTAGTTATAGGGTTAGAGTGGCAAAGTGGTAGGCGAATCGATAATCGTGGCCAGCAAAAAAGCTCATCTTTACTTTCTCTTGCTAATAATGCAAAACGAAAACAAATTCGCGACACAAATTGATGTGTTTCTGCCGATGACGCATTTTGATCGCGCTACCTATGAATATTTAGGGATTCCCGGAATCGGATTCATATATGTGTGTATTCAGATACATAAATCCAGAAAATTCATAGAAATGTTTTATGATACAGATTTTCAGAAATCCGATTGAAATGTTTTCAAAAATAACATGGGTTATTATTAGCGTTTGTCGTTACACTGGTAGCTTAATCAATAACTTATAGTAACACTTACTTATTTATTGCCATGTTTCACACCTTTACAGGCTCACCGCGTCGTCCTGGCGGCCAGCAGCGACTACTTTTGCGCCATGTTCGCCGACTGTGCCATGATTGAGTCGCGCCAGGACGAGATCAATCTCTACGGTATTAAAGCCAGGGCCATGGGCTCGATCATCGACTACATATACACATCGGTGCTGGAGCTGAACTACGATAACATCGAGGAGATCCTGGCGGCAGCCACGCACGTCCAGGTGCGCGAGGTGATTGAGCGATGCACGATCTTTCTGGGCGCAAAGATCGAGATGGAAAACTGCCTGGCCATTGCGGGAATGGCCGATATCTATGGAATTATGGACTTATCCGAAAGGGCCTACCGCTATATGTGCGCTCACTTTGAGGAGTTCGCGACCACATCGGACTTCAAAGAAATGAAGGTGGACCAGCTGCGCTTCATCCTCACCAGCAACTTTCCCATTGACGTGGCCGAGCAGGATCTGGTGCGTCTGGTATGCAGCTTTGCGATCGAACAACAGCTGAATGAGAGCGCCTTGGGGGATCTGCTGAGGCTGATCAAATGGCCACACATCAGCTATAAGTCCGTGGACGAACTGAGGAACATGAACTGCTCGCTGGATAAGGGAAAGCAGCTGCCACTGCCCACCAGCTACTACAACCGAATAAAACAGGAGCACATGCGGCACCGACTCAACGGAGTGGTGCCCCTGAAGGATCAGTCACTGCCACAGGGACCAACAAACATGCGGGGCATGGAGCTCTGCCTGCTGAAGATCGGGGGCTTCGAGGGGAACGGACTGACCAATGTAATAATGTGCTTTTCGCCAAAGAAAATGAATTGGTATGAGTTGACCGCCATTCCCCACATCGATCAGTGTAAGTGTTCGGACTCGAATTAGGATAGACTTTTTTTGATAAATTCTATATCATTGTATTACAATATAGATGTTCAATTGCATTCCAGGCAACTTTGGAACGGCTGTACTAAACAACAAACTGTTCATCGTGGGCGGAGCGTACGATGTCTTTTTGAAGGAGTACATCCATCCCTTTGGCTTCTGTTACTGTCCGCTCAGGAATACCTGGATGACCATAGCACCCATTCAGCAGGATCGCTGCCGTTTCTCGTTGAACGCAGTGGGCACTCAGCATCTGTATGCGGTGGGCGGCATTCTGGACGATGATAACGAAGAAGCCCTGCGCATGGTCTCCAACGTGGAGCGCTACGATATCGTCAAGAATGTATGGACCTATATGCCTAGTCTGCAGGAGAATCGCAGTCAGCATGCCGGCGTCGTTGTGGGCGACAAGCTTTACATCTCTGGTGTGTTTTCCATGCCCAAAGCAGCTTGTAAACGATGCAGTGCTTCGCACTAAATTAAATGTGCAGGAAGTGTTCATGCATAGTTCAGAATGAGCGGAAGGCGTTCGTTTCCAAGTCCCTATTTTATTGAACTTTCTTTCTTATTTAACAGGTGGCGTCCACTTGGCCAACATACTGGCGAGCATGTGGGTATTCGACACAAAGACGGAAGTCTGGCAGGAGCTGGCCCCGATGCCCACGCCCTGCTGTGACCACGTTTTGGTGGCGTTGGATAATCGCATCTATGCCTGCGGCGGATGGCACGAGAGTTTGACGGAATGGCGGGTTCTGGTGGAGCACATATATGCCTATGATATTGAGACCAACACGTGGAGCCTGGAGACGAAGATACCGGCGCCCAAGTTCTACACCGGCGTGACCGCGATGGGCAGAACTATATTCTTTGTGGGCGGACTGGACTCCACGGAGTCGATTGATCGGGCCAGTGCGGAGACAATGGCCTACGACTTGGATACCAAGAAATGGTGGCACGAAAAGGACTCGTGGGCCTCGCCCAACGATGTGTGGGAATCAACCTGCGTGGCCATCTACGTGCCCAATTGCGATGCCTAACTGCTGCGGAAGCAACTGCAGGCCTCCACCTCCATCTCCATCCTTCCCCATCGAATTTAGCGATTCTCATGATATTTTGCGAGATTTTGTGATGACTGCAGTGACAAGAATGTGCCAAGCACGGCAACAGACCGCATTTGCCTTAATTTCGCTCTCGAACGAATACACAGACAATGATAAATTATTAAATAACCTTTAATTAACTTGTATAGACCGCATATGCCTTCATTTCTCACTTGATTGATAAGTCAGAGCTCGAAAAATAGGGTTTATTTGCGTGGCTGCGACTCTCCTTTAATTGCCATGCATATTTCATCCGTAAGCAAACATAATGTATAAAAATGACAGATACTTGACATTCATGAGTTTGAAAATGCAGCTTTTGAAACTTTTTTGAAGAATGTAAAAGCAAACACATAGAGCTATGTCGTGATCCAATAATGTAAATATAAAAAAATCATAAAGCTTATAAAGAATTAGCATTCACGGCATCTAAATGACATATCGAATTTGTAAAACGACCAATTCATTTTGCATATACTTGCTTTTAAGTTATTTCGTAGAGCTCTTTACGAAGAAACCTTTTTTACGAGCTCTGATAATAGAGTGTAAAATATGTAGAACATGTACTTAATTTGTATAAACTAGAATAAGTTCGTTCCTAATTCTGGACTGTCCTCCCCTCCTTCGTCGAAGCATTCATTCATTCATAATTTTTTTTTCAACACAAGGCTTGAAAGCATCCCTATTTAAGTAAACATTAAAAGTAGTATTTCCTTGCGATTCTGAGACAAGGACACTGCCTAATTTATTGCACTAAAACGTTCTTCGTTAAATTGACGATAAAAGGAAGGACTTTCTAGGCTTACATTTTGTATATAGAATTTATTACTCAGTATTTAAGGTCGTCGGCAATAAATTAAATTCTAAATCGATGTGATTTCCGCACGTTTTTCTTTGTGGCCTACACGTATTGGATTTGGAAACTACTTTTCCATGTAATAAAAAAGGGCTCCAGTTTGTTTTGTCGTTGCTTTCGATGGTTTTTATATTTTTTTGGTCTACTCCTTGTCAGTTTCCTCGAACAGATACATGTGCTAATGCTAAGTGTATTTTAAGCTTAATCATAATATTAAAACCTAAACAAAGTTTGCGAGACGGCTAATGGGTCGAAACAGTTGTTTGCTAAATTAAAAGAAACACGGACTGAATACGCTTAGACTTAAACAAAGAACGCTTACAACGAAATAGTCATAGATATAGAAATAAACAAACTGCTATGGCTAATCGTACGGATACAGACTACGAATATTGGATTACAGATTACAGATAACGGATTGCCGATTAAAGTTTACAGTACTAGCCTAAAAGACATAGAGAGTCGATCGATCCGGCAGCGCACGAGACTACGCGTTGTGATGCGGTGGGATGACCACCCAGCCTTCTTCCATGGACTCTGAGCCTCCGCACACCGACCCGTGCAGCAGTCCACAGACCTCATCCTGCAGGGCAAGCAAATGCGGATTCGGATGCGAGTGTGGATGCTGATGCGGATGCGGATGCGGATGGGGCTGAGGGTGCGGATGATGGCCGGCCGCAAGTTGGCGTGAAGCGTACTGCTGCTGCAGATTGTTGTAAAGACTCTGCAGACCCTCCTGAGTAAATAAAAAACAAAGTCACAGATATTATATTTTCAGGACATTTTATGGAATCAAAAAATAGCTTAATTTCTGAGGCTAGGCTCACCTTGTCCTTCATCTTGCGCAGAAGCTCCTGCTTCTGTTCGCGCTCGGTTCGGTCCATCTGCACGATGAGCTTGTCCTTGAAGTCCTGCGCGTAGTAGAGGTTCGTGTCGACGCTCAGGTACTCCTTGGCCATGTGTCGGTGCTCCCGGTAGATGAGCTGCGATTCGGCATCGTTGGGTATCGGCGGCTCTGGCTGGAGCTCCGGATCAAGAATCTCGGCCAGTGATTGCTCGGTGCCGTCGTTCTCATCCTCGTCGGGATCCACGTCGACGTCCAGCGAGTTGACAATCTCCTGCTCATACTCTTGTTCCTGCAGCTCCTCATCCGCCGCTTGCCGACCATTCGCATGGCTCAGCAGTCCGTTCGAGTGGGCGTGGATGCCGCCGTTGTTGTTGGTCAGATCCGTGGTCATCATCACCGGCTTGGTGTCCGTCACCGTGAGTCGTTCGCGGCCATCGCTCTTTGCTGCAATGACAGTTCCGTTCAAGTAAGCATTATTGATAGCCAGTTCAAATCCCTTCAATAATCAGGGAATAGTGCCTATTTAGATTCCGATTTGAATAAGATTGTTTCAACCATACACTCCAGAAATTATTCAGTTCAAATCCAGCTAGTACTACTCTTATGCGATTATTAAGCTTGAAACTTAACTTCTACATGACTATCTTTAAGATAGTCGATGACTTTCATTCTTTTCCATTCATTTTCCTTTAACTGCTAACCAAAACCTAAGATTTACCTAAACGTAAGTCAAAGCAAATTGAAATATGTGCATCAATATATAAATCTAAGTGCGTGATCCTAAGATCCTATTAATTTCAAGCAATAAATACTTAGTATTCATAGCACTGAAAAAAACTAAGAGTCCGAAGGAAACACAATCAACTTAAGAGCAACTTCTGGCCAGATTAGAGGGTCCTCCAAAGGATGCGTGTTCGGGACCGACCACCTACTATATATGATCCAACAACTGTGCAGATCGCTGGTCTGTTTGGTGTTGATCAGGGCGCGTGTGTCGCACATCTTGGGATTGCAGGATTTTTGTGGTGACACTGTGGCTATATGGAATTCGCATCGGAAGGTGCGCCACACTCAGCAGTATGCGGATGAAAATCCTTCACATTGTTTGTACCCGCACTCTGGCACTTTTCTTTTCTCCGCCGCTGATTTTCTTGCGATGACGTGTTTTCCGCACACACAACTCGGTTCAGTTCAGTTCGGTTCAGATCTGCTGCTCGCTATTTTCCACCGAACAACACACTTGTGCCTTTTTGTTTTTCCTATTTTGTTGTTTTCGACTCGGGGAAAACAAACCGCAAACAAATCGCGAAAATGTTGTGGAAATTTCAATCGCAAACGGGCGGCTTCGACGCTTTTTTAGGGGGCATTTCCTGGCCAAACGCTTCTGGCCGCGAGGTTCGTTTCGGCCAAGTTCCGCGGCAAAGTGCGCTGCAGACGATCCCGATCACTCCGGAACATTTCGCGTACCACTCAATATCGCACGGCTATCGGACGCACACTGAGGCCAAAGCCGAGACGTCCACATCCACATCCACATCCACGTTCGCCGTAGAGCAAACAAACGCGCCAATTCTCGCGCCGGGGATTGCCTTCTAAACGCTCCGCAGATGTGGCAAGATCGCTCGTATCTGGTCGGTACCGACGGGGAATTCGGTGTGTCGGAGGTTATATACTATACACGGAGGCCCCGATGACGATGACGCGGCCAGAACGCAAATCCGTGGCATCATTCCCACTCGGCGGGGCGGAAAACGCCCCGAGATGTGCGGGTTAAGTGGTTTCTTTGCCTGGGACACGCAGTAAGCACAGGCAATCGGTGGTGGGTGAGTCATTCGGCGAACTGATTTGAAAAACGTTTTCGAAAACCGCACTCAGTGACTCAGCACTTACAGGTACTTCCAAATACAGGCGATTGCAGTACAGTCGAAATACATTTCCGAAAACGTATACCTCCTATTAAAAATGCATGTATCTGAACAGTTTAAATCGGCTACTGTAGCCAATGACTCACTAAATCCTGGTCATGTTATTATCCAAAATACAGGCATTTCATTGGGCAAGATGCTATCATTTCGCTAGATGGTATAAACCATTTATGGTCGCAGGAATACTAGTTTTCCATCTACAGTACAGTTCGTAATTCACCCTGGTGAAAGATAACCCTTTCGAGCGAGATCCCCGATGAATAGACAACCACCCACCCACCAAATTCCATGACGAACCAAAAGTCAATGAAGATTCATTCAAATTCGATGCGGCGAACATCGATCGAAAGCGGTGATTAATGCAGTCGGCATCTGCAGTTGGGAAATCTCAGGGGAGTGCGGTGCGGACGGAAAACGGAATAATTTCCCTGCACTGAAAGAAAATATTTGTTCCCAAAAAAATAGCGAAAGGATATGGCTTAAATGCTGCACTTGAAGTGGATGATTCCCATTTTCGTTTAGATTGTTACTACTACTCAGGGTGAAGATAGAATCTAACAATGGCTTTTACTCCGCTTCCCAGCGCATTTCTTGCTGTGTATTAGATTCTGACGCAGCCGGCGAACTCCGAGAACATCGAGAGCCAAAAAGTATCTCGACTCGGCCGTTGATGCATTTACTATTTACACATTGCCAGCGCAGTACATGGCTTCCATATACCATGTGTCAGATACAAATCCTATATAGCATATACTATATGCTTATATATGTACGAATTCTGGGCGATATATGGCATATAGCATGGGCATATGGCATCTATGTGGATATGTAAGTCGGAGATCTCGTCCGTCTGTGTCAACCGAGAGCCAAGTGAGATTTGCCCGCTCGATTCGACGGCTCCCACCGATTATACAAATCGGTAACATCGTTCCGCACATATGTATGCACACACATCTATCCGCTATATGCCCCGATCTATATATAAGTTCTACGATCTGCCATCTGTGTGTATGTGCGCCATATAGACGAAATCGAAATAAAAGTGAGATTATTGCCGGGTGAGTCATGTTTCGCGTTTCGCTGGGGCTGATGCTCAAAAGTCCGTGGCGATCGCATCGTCATGTGTGCGTTCCTATATTTCTATATCTGCTCCGATCTCCCCGAGCACCGCCCCATCCTACCACCCACCCCACCCCCTTTCTTACCCATCACCCAGCGGGGTGTTGTTGTTTATGCTCGCCGGGCAGCAGCGACGGAGCATGCCTTCGGTTATAAATCTGTCCCAAAATTGCCAGGCTAACAAATTACAAATTATTTAATTGTGCAGCGAAATTGTGTGCAACTATTTGGGGCCGCTACCGTGGAATTGCCGCGGGTATATCGGTTTCTGTGCGAATCAGTTAACGTTTCATACACTTCTTCTTTGATGGAAGCTTTGGTAAAATGGCCAGCTCATGAAATTTCGCGAAGGAATAGTTTTAAATGCGTCTTATATTTAGCTAATAAAAGCAACCTCAGTTTGTGAACATCTGAATATAAAAATAGGATAGATTCATGGCTAAGAAATTCCCGATCTATCCCAACTACGTACGCCCCACAGCATTGCGAGATCCCAAATCTAATCCCATCCCAACCGATCCGTTCCGATCCGAATGAGCGCACTAAATATTTATAATTTATAGGCCGCACAGCCAGACCATTGACAATTGAATAATGTTCAAAAGATTCCTTGTGCATTCGCAAGTATGTGCATAATGCCAAAACACCGCGACGGCCAATTAACCAGGCATTGGCGAGTGCATTGTTTACACTGGGCGAAAATGCGTCACCTGCGAACAGCTGTCGTGCCACAGAAGTGGACACAATGCGTCAAGCTGGGACGCTCTAGTAAGAGTGACCTGCGGCAATAGAGTCGAAACTCGGATACCCTAGTTCCACGATTTAAGTGAGTCGATTCAAAGAGGTTTTAATACATGAGGCTGTTCACCTTGACAGTAGGACGAATCATTATTTAAATTTATAGGCCTCTTTGACTATGCGTTCCCAGCACGAATCCGTCAACTTCAGTTCTTAGGCCCTATTATATTATTTCTAGCAGGGTTCGAAGTTATACTATCTATATATCTATCTACTACTATTGTTCCACAAATAAGATGGCAAATTTATTTAATTGATAAAATCACTTGTGAATGTTTGTGCAACTAAGACGTTTCCTTTGGGCATTGAAATATTGTTGTTATTAAATGCCATCATATAGAAACGGGACCACGCCATTGTGTCTCTGAACGACGGCAAAGTGCGTGTGATTCATGGCCGACGTAGGAAAGCGGGCGGAAAACAAACGGACAGCAGGTGGGTTCATAGACGTACGCAAGATCACACAGTATCGATGGCAAACTCACCGTTCGTGCTGCTGCTGCTGCTTTCGCTGTGACTCAGATCAAAGCCGTTCTGGAGGAAAAAGATCGTGGGAAACTATTACTCAGTGATCAACATGTTGCATTTACAAGTTAGTGGTGTTTTTGGGAACAATTTGGACAATTCTCAAGGCTAAATTATTACTATTACATGACATTAAATTAATGTTACTGCCAAAGTTATGTGTACAAAAAAATCAAATCAAATTTTCCCAATAACACCAATAACACGATAGCCCAAGACGTACCGCCTCCACGTCGAGGGTGAGCTGCTCCATGGGCTTGCAGGCCATCAGGATCATGCCGTTCCGGATCGTCTCGAGGCGCTGAGTGGCCTCCACCGACGAGGTGAGGTTGAAGCTATCGTTCCAGCTCTCGTTGCTCTCCTCCTCGGGAATCGCGTCCCAGCGATTGCTGACCATGTGGAATATCGGATTATTGTCCAGTTGGCCTGAGTTCGTCGGCGTGATGTCCGATGATGTTGATGAGGTATTTTCGGTCATTGAGCTAGTCGTTGTTTTTGATATTGCTATCGCGTTCACATTGGCGTTGGCCGCCGTTGTCGGTGTTAACTGTGTGGACGAGGGGCTCAGTTCCCCCTCCTGCGAACTAAGGCTATCCGGTTGAGCGGCCACCGTGCCGTCGCTCTCTTTGGTGACAATCTGCGAGCAGTTCAAGGATCCAGAGTTAGCATTGTAGTCCGTATCGGGTAATGTTGCATTTAGTGTCAAACAATATCGAATTTAAATTAAATCTTATAGACGGGCAAAGTAAAAGAACGCTTTCCTCAATAGAAGAAAACTTCCTTCCTTCCTTGCAATTGACCCTTTTACAATTGTTTATTGACCCACTAAAGCCACTAAAGTCTTACCTGTTGATTAACAAACGTGTATTCCAGGGCCTTGTCCGCCCCCGTATAGTCCTTGACGATCTCGTGCATGACGCCCACTATGTACTGCATCGACGGGCGATCCTCGGGCACCGTTTTCCAGCAGGCGGTCATCAGGTCCTCGATGCGCTTGGGGCAGGTGGTCAGCAGCGGCGGGCGTTCACCTGCGAGGAGCACAGATCTTGATAAACTCGATGGAAAAGGAGTGAATTGGAGGACGCACCCTTGTAGATCTTCCACTGGATGGTGTAGGCATTGTCGATGCCTTTAAAGGGCTGCTTCCTGGACAGCACCTCCCATAGCACAATGGCCCAGCTGAAAATGTCACACTTCTCCGTATACTTGGAGCCTTCGAAGACCTCGGGCGCCATCCAAGCGGCACTGCCGCGATTATTGGTCATCATGGTCGACTTGTCCGCCACCGTGCCGAAGTCGCATATCTTCAGATTGCGTCCCTTGTTGGTCAAGAGCAGGTTCAGCGGCTTCACGTCGCGATGTATCAGGGGTTTTGGCGTCATGGCATGCAAATATGACAGACCCTAGAGAGAAAAACAAATGAAAATGTAATTAGGGAAGGTAAAAGGCTTAACTTCAAACAAATGATTATTATTTTAATTCAGGTTATGTGGAATAGCTATTGAAATTGTTCGAGTAATCATGCAAAGAATGTGATTTACCACAATTCATTTGAGTCATTATTTCACCAGATAATATCAACGAATTGGATGGACAATCTTACAGGGTTGGGCTCTACGTTAAAACCGCCCCTCGACGACTACCTACCTCTGCACATTGGCGCGCCCAGCTCATGGCGTGGGCTAGAGAATATGCCGGCTTCACCTTGCCGTGAAGGAAGTTGTGCAGCGATCCACCTTCGGCGAACTCCATTATCAGGTAGGTGGCCTGCTGGTACGAGGATATGCCGTGCAGAGCGATGATGTTCGGGTGCTTCACGCGCGACAGCTGCTTCACCTCCTTCTCGATGTCCTTCTGCTCGGCGCTGGCGAAGAACTCCTTGACGGCAACCAGCTTGTCGCGCCAAACGGCCTTGCAGACCACTCCGTAGGACCCATGGCCGACTTTCTGTGGGGGAAAAAAGGGTGGAGGTATTAGATCTGAATCCACAGTTGTACCCTTGTGCAAAACTCCTCATTACTAATACTGTTTGAATTGACTACAAGTAGAACAGACGTACGAATTGTGATGGGCAAACTTGAAATTCATTGCTTATACTGATAAGATCGTATCGTAAATCCTATCATAAATAAATATGCTGAGATATGTATACAGTCTGCAGTTTGTTTTAAAATATTTCAAACGAAATCCTAAAACGAATGTAAGCATTTAGGAATGCGTAGGTTTCAAATAAAAAAGTTTAAAATATAAAACCGTTTTGGGTTTTTCAACAGAGCTGTAACACAGCATACATCTTTAAAACAAAAAAAAAACTTTTATAGATTAAACATGCTTTTTGAAAGTGTGATAATCCGACTAACTAATGAGAATGAGCACTTGCTCTGCCCTAAATGGAACATGATTACTGCTTGTTTATCGTTTCAAGATTGCGTATACGTATACACCAATAGGAGCTCTGCACTTTGGGTATATTCCGGTTGGTATGCACACCTCTCTTAGTGTTAGCTCACTGAAGTCCACATAGGCTGCGTGCAGTGCTTCCAGCGATGCTGTGGCCATCTCCGTAGAACGCTAAGTATCCTGGTGTTCCCTACTTGCTTTTCAGATGCAGCTTCCGTTTGTCAGTGTTTTGGCTCACAAATGAGTTCTAGTTTACTAGTTGCAGTTGCATTTGGTGCGGCTGATTACCAGGTATAAAGTTCTCTGCAACTGTCCAGGTATGCCACCGATTCCTTGCCTCAAGGCTCTCTTTTATGGCGTCCAGGTGGTGCGCTATTTTGGGAGAATTATCGGGATTCCGCCTGCTTAGGCTAAGATTCCGTGGGTTCCCGATTTCATTCCTGCCTAGCTGTGTCTTTGGTTTCCTCTTGGGGACAGAGTTTCCGGAATCTTTGCAAGATCTGGACCTGGACTCATCATAAAGTTTCTTGCCTCTGCATAGATTGGGACTGGCAACTTTTACCACGTCATTTTGCGAAGATATGGTGTGTTTCGCAGTTCCCAGGAGACTTCAGATATTCTCTAGGTTCCTCAGCTGCAGGTTCCTGGACAAAGTGGTGCCTGATGCCAACCCCAGTGGATCGGTATCCGTGTTCCGCCGATTTCCAAGACACCGCGGTCTCCGTGACCTTTGCAGTCTGCCTGGTTTCACCACTCGTGCTACCGGAAGCCTTCTTCAGACGGAGATGATTGCTGTGCAGGACTGGGAATGGGACTGTGGGGTAGAATGAGCAGGCGGTGGACAGCAAGAAGGTGGCTAGAAGAGGGGGGCACGAGTTTATATCGACCAGCGGAGAGGGCCCAGTGCGCACATCACATCCTGGCCGGGATTCCTCCGGATTCCGGGCTCAATGCATGAACAGATGGCGTCTGCATCGGACGCTTCCTTGGCGGGTTCTTGCGTTCTTCGCTGTAGATATACGCCGTACTTTTCAAGTACAAACTTTTTTTTTTTTAATAATTTAACAAGACCGTCATCGATATATTAGTGCCAGCTATCGGGCGCAAGGTACGTCGATATTTTTTCTTAGCACCGTGTGGTCTCGCCGATAACGATACTAATGGTATTTGTACTTTTAATCCGAGCTACATCGTCTATCCATTTAACGGCTAGTTATTATTTGTGCGGCATATTTTCAAAAATTAGTCATCATTTTAATTCTCACACGAGATACCAATACTGCCAATAAAAATAGTGATGACATCTCGTCAGAAAAGCTGTGTCGCCCTCTGGCGCTTTGCTTGCGTCTCGGGTACACATTACCTCCGATAGATGGCACCAGTACATCCCATTTCGAGAGTTTGCAATCGTTGTTGTATTTGTATTTATATATTCTTGATCAGCGTATATTACGATATTTAAACTAAAATTATATCTATGACATAATGTTCTTAATGTCACCGGATTTTAAATTAGTAACTAATTTAATTTATGAGTTATGAATCCCAATCTTTTCAATTAAAGTCCCGCATTTGGCTGATGTGAATATCTTGTTGGGACCTTTTTTAAATATCTTTGCTTTTTCTGTGGTTGGTTTGAAAAATTATGAAATTTTGCGTTTGCACTCACACTGGCTGAGTAACGGGTATCTGATAGTCGGGGAACTTGATTATAGTTTTCTTTCTTGTTTTGATCAGGTCTTTAACTGAGATATGTCATTATTTGCCAGATTATGGCAACAATTTTAAACTGAATAAAAGAAAAATAAATAAAAGGAAATAAAAGGAAACATTTTAAAATTCAAATTGGTTTTCGATCAAGTTGGCTATGCTTTCATTTGTCACAATATTTCGTTCCGCCGGAATATTTAGTTCACTTTCGTTTCACTACTTGACTGAGAAACAAGCTCCAGAGCACAACCTAATTCAGAAATGTCGGAGAATTCGAGCGCGGAAGCAACGCCATTTGGAAACGACGAGTTGACAGAGGATCCTGAGCACCCGAGTGGATTGAAGGTGGGTTCGTAGTCCTCAGGGGCTTCTTCTTCGATAACTGAAGTTTCTTTGAATACGATAAATGTGTCCACCCAGAAGATACCTGCGAAGTTTCAGCCCCTCCTAGAGAAACTAGAGCACCTGAAAAGGGAGATGGCCCGGGAGCAGGAATTGAATGGGCTGTTCAATCGCCTCTTTGCTGCAATCCTAGCAGAAGTACATGATATATAGTATATGCGACTTCTGTTAACCTATTCCCAACATACCAATGTATTATCAAATGGTGTAATTGTTGACGCATAAATATATCATAAGCATCCCAGATATGGAGCTTCAATTAGCACATATTCTCTTTTGCATTTTCTTTTTACTTCCAAATTCCAAGTTGGTATAAACTATTACAAGTGTCAATTGAATCGTTCAACTAATTAAAGATCATCTGGCGTGGTAGATGACTTTGCAGGACTGTTTTCTTTTCATACCCGTTGAATAAAGGGACCCCTCAGTCCTCAGAGACTTCTTTTTCGATAACCGAGGCTTCGTCTTCGATAACCGTCGATCCTGAAAACATCGATGCCAATACATATATGGGATTTGTGTTGGCCTATTTCCAAATTATCAATGCACTATGGTAACATTATGGTCTTACTGTTAACATGTTAATACATGTTATGAGCAATCTTAAAATGGTTCGTTAATTAGGCCAAAACATTCTATATTTTGCCTTATTTTACATCCACATTGGTTGATTTTGTTATCCTGGCGATTCTTATTATGGAGAAGAGACCGGTTTAGAGCCTTCAAAGGAAGGGAGATCAGGATTACTGTCCAAGCTAGAAATAAAATTTTGACTCTTAACTGAGATATGCCATTTTGTGCTAGATTATGGCTGTTCTGATATAATTTGAAATTCAAATTATTTTCGATCAAGTTGGCTATGCTTTCGATTGTCATAATATTTCGTTCCTCCGGAATATTTAGTTCACTTTCGTTTCACTAGTTGACTGAGAAACAAGCTCCAGAGCACAACGTAATTCAGAAATGACGGAGAATTCAGACGCGGAAGCGGAGTCAACTGGAAACGACGAGGTCTTGACGACAGGGGATCCCGAGCAGCCAAGTGGGTCGGAGGAGGGTTCGCAGTCCTCAGATTACGACGAAGAATTCCAGCACCTCGAGGAGCAAATAAAGGACTTGGAGAGGTGGATTGCCCAGAAGAGGGAAGAGAGAAGGAATTTATTCATTCGCCTCATGAATTTATTCCTCGTTGTACTAGAGGCAAGGCTATATATGCAGAACATGTAGTATATGCGATTTCTGTTAAGCTATTCCCAACATACCAATGTATTGTCAAATGGTCTAAGTGTTGACGCACAAATATATTATGACCATCCCTGAAATGGAGCGTTAATTAGAACATTTTCTCATTTGCATTTTCTTTTTATACCCGTTACTCGCAAAGTAAAAGGGTATGAAAAGTATGTAACAGGCAGAAGGAAGCGTTTCCGACCATATAAAATATATATATTCTTGATCAGGATCAATAGCCGAGTCGATCTGGCCATGTCCGTATGAACGTCGAGAGCTCAGGAACTATAAACGCTAGATGGTTGAGATTAAGCATAGAGATAGACGCAGCGCAGGTTTGTTGCCACGCCCACTTTAACATCTACTAGCCGCACAAAACTGCCACGCCCAAACTATCGATATCCCAGAAAAATTATTAAATTTCGCGTTCGCATTTCCACTAGCTGAGTAACGGGTATCTGATAGTCGGGAAAGTCGACTATAGCATTCTCTCTTGTTTTAATTTAAAAACTTTAGTAAATCCTTTATTCCCAGATTTATGAAAAAACTTGAGATACGAGCATTGTGCTGCAATGCATAGCTTGCCAAAAGTTTAAGAAACATTTTATGAAATCTGTATCTCATTAATATGCTTCAAAAATCGGGCAGTTAGCTATTTTTAACAAGTGCCCCAGAAAATAAAGCATTTTTAATTGAAACATACCCGATACACGAGGATTGTATTGTAGATTTAAGCAGATCTTAAGTTACAAGGTTTACAAGTTAAGTCTTGCAGAGGGAATATCGATTGAGTACCTTCGATGAATACCTTCTCCAATGAACGAGCTGTCCCAGAACACCTGCGAGTCGATGACCGATATCAACAGCTGGAACTGCTTTGTCAAGCTCTACGAGCGGAACTGCAAGGACGACCAGAAGGCGTGGAAGCCGCTGGAGGCACCAGCACATTGCAGCCGAGGAGCTGCTCCAGTGAACTTCAAATGGGCTGTGTTGACAGTGGGGGAAGCCCAGAGTGAGAGTGAGAGTCCTGAATACAGGTAACCTGTTTTCAGAACCATGGACCATGGAAGAAAAGAGGACTGTGTTCTTTCTACCTGAATGTGATCATGATGTTAACATCACTCCTCGCAGCTGTATCCTTTTCGTCCTCTATCGACTTGTCGTTGGCCTTTCTGATCTTCGAGCAGAGGAGAGATGCTTCGATCTATGGCATTATCGTTAAATCCATCCTTTAATCTTTGCAAGACGTAACGCTATAGTCGAGTACCGACTATTACATACCCCCTACTAAGCTATGCGGAGTGCGAGGGAACAAAGCGACTGTTTCCGAGCTATCATATCTTAGTCATCATATCATCATAGCTTCCAAATTTAATTTTTTGTATATAACTATAAATAATGTTTTAGTAGTCCGATTTAATATTCCACAAGATGAGTATGAGTCCAATTCACGTTTTTTTCAAGTTATTTGGAAATTTGGGAGGCGCAATCAAAAAGTATTGACCAGAAAAATCAATTTTAATTCAAAATTAACACAGTATTCAAATATCTTTTGTTTGTGGGCGTTAGAGTGACCTTTGCTAAATTATAAAAATAAATAAAAAGAATGAATCTTGAGTTATAAGAGGGTTTTTGAGTTTTTTAGATTTCAAAGGACGGCCGACTGATTTATTATAGAGTTAACATTTTTGCTATATTAATAATATAGATTATTTATTATTGTTATTTATATTATTAGATACTAATAGATCATTTTTAAAAATGTCTCGGAATACTTTAAATATTATACCTTTTGTAATGTATGATTCATGCATATTTGGTATATTTGATGTATTTTTATTGTATTCGTGTTTTGAAATTCCCGACACTTGTTTGGACTTTAATCAGTTTAGATTTTTGCTCTTTGATTGCGAATAGATGGTTCTCAGGACCCATATACTTTGTATACCCCAAGTTCTTTTGGGGCAATTAAAGTAAAAGCTTGATGGAGAATTCAAACGCATCGAGATGCGAGTGTGTGGGTGAGGCTGTAAGTCGTTTTTACTTAATTACACGCAGACAGAGGACAGCGCAGGAAAAAGGACATTTGAAGCGTTGTGCATAAATGAAAATGAAATAAATTAAAATAAGTGTCGAAGCTAAAGGCAAAGGCAAAGGCAAAAAGGACCAAAGGACGTTGGCTTTTCGAGTGTGTGGGTAGTAATCTTATGCGTCGCATGTGAATGCTTTCCCTGCTTTCCCACACACACACACACACACGCACACGTAAATCTCTCTAATGTGCATGCATTTGTAAAGTTCGAGTATCCTTTTTTTGCTGCTCTGTTTTTTTGCCCATATATGGCTGTACATTTATTTATCTTTTTCTGGCCTCGCAGAGCGAGGGGAAAGGTCGAGAAGTCCAGTCGCGCAAAGACAAATTCATGTTGCATTCGTAGCTTAAGGATATTATTGTATCCTTTGCTTCCTTTGTGCCCGGAGCTCCTTTTTGTTTCACTTTTTGCATACTTTATTTTTATGCTGCCCCTTTTGGCTGTTGTGCCCAGCGCTTTGTTTTAAAGTCCATAGAGAATCCGAAAAATAGAAATCAAACAAGGGACACAGAACGCAACTGAACATGAAATTCAACAAGAAATGCGAAGTTAAGCTCAAATGTGAGTGATGGTAGCAAGTAAAACACTCGAAATGCCGATGCCCTCTACTTGGATTCGAGTATTCCGAGTACATGCTAAATATTTGTATTTTAGAAAATAAATTTTTGATCGCTTTGATATTTTTTAGATTTTAGTTGCCATTATTTCCGCTTCCAATTGATTTATTCGCAATGTTTCGAGCTTGTAAATTAGTAAATAAGTACAGGGTATGCAAAGGACATCTTCCACGCAGATGGATAAATATCTCACATATATGTTTTTATGTATTCCCGTGTATATAAGTACGTATGCATAATGCATGTGGGCTGATGTAAATGCAAAAATAAAACTGCGAATGGCCAACTGCGGCCGACCCGTATCCTTTGCGTCCTTGTGTGTGAGTTTAAGTGTAAGTATCCATCAGAAATGTGCGAGTTTTAGATTTATTTGTAGTTGCAGAAAAAAAGAAAAGGGAAAACGAACCGAGTAACCAAAAAGCAAGGGACTGGACGGAACTGAAAGGGATATATTCCCAGGAAAACTTTATTTTAATTTTAATGTGGGCGCTTGTAATGCAAAGTAGATGCCCAACAAAAGTTTCGTTTGGTTGGGGCTGGGGGCTATCTGGAATATGTGCACATCTACATCTACACATTCCCACTCACATGGGGGTGAATCCAGAGATGGAGCAGGTGTCCTGGCCGCCGTTCGATTGCCAGGACCCGACTGCCAGGACCTCATCTTAATGGGCTTGCCGCACTTTTACAAATTGGCTCAATTGCAAGTTTATGCGTTGTCCACGATTGGATGCCCCATGCCCCGTGCTCCTCACTCCACCTATTCCTTCATCCCGATCCCAAACTAATGACGCCATATGTGCCCAGGACTCGTTAACCTTTTCTGATTCGATTTCTCAGTCTGCTGGCAACTTTGGCAACGTTCCAGATTGCGAATTCGTGGCAGGATTGAAAATACTGCATAAAATGTAAATAAATTCATGTTTTCCCATTTCAATTTAAGAATGTAAGTACTAATGCAATGATTTCATCAAAATGAAATATATTATACCATAAAATCATTATGGGTCATTTTGAAAAATATAAATATAAACTAATATAATATAAAGAAAAATTAAATTAATATTTTAATAATATCTTATTTTATAGGTAATTCGCCAAGTCTCGTGAAACCCAGAACCGTTTGAATTGTCTCCGTTTCCGTTTCTGTTTCAGCCATTGTTATGGGGTATCATGGCAAAAAATTGTATTACACCTCAATAACAACACCAGGACATGACTGAGGCGATTTTCCGGGGGGAACGAGCGAGGGCCACCGGAAGGGGACAACCCATCCCCCACCCCCCTGACCCCTTCGCCCACGCCCATGTCTGCTAAGTATGTGTGACAAGTGATGCGTGTTTTGTTGCGGCCACTGTCCGAGTTCCTCCTTAAGTGATGTCCTTTTTTATGGACTAGACGGCCACGTCCTGCTGCTCCACGGCCACTCCCCCAATTTTTGCAGCAACTTTTTTTCATGCTTAATTGAATGGGTCAGTCATGGGCCGTTGTCCGGTTGCCCACACGGTTGCCATAAGCGCTGTCCACCCGGAAATGTTCAATTCAATTTTTTATTGAGCCCTTTGCCGCACTAGCGCTGCCAACTTGGCGGTTTTCTAGCTTATAAATATGTGTCGCCATCTAGAAAATATAAACATTAATAATTACTGCGTTTATGCCATGCGAATTCATGATTCAACGAAAGCGTGAAAGCCAGGTCTATGCAACACAGCCAAATTCATGCTTTCAATTTGTCTACGTTGATAGGAAACAAGAAACGCTGGAATTATTGTTTAAAAAATGTATATTCTATTATGTAAACAAAATAATAAGCATACTGCGTGAAATCTGCACCGCATAAACACAGTAAAAGTCAACGTTTGTGGGCTAAAGAAATCGTGAAATGCTGTTCATGCATACTTTTCATGAAATGAATTAAAAAGCGTAGATGCAGTGAATGATGAATGCCACCCACTTATGAAGTTAAACTAATTTAAATATTAAATAATACTAATAAAACATTATTAGTTAATGGAAACTGTCAAATTTCGTTTGGTATTGGTATTTCGTTTTGGAATATTTTAGAATCTTTTTCAAAGTTTATCATTATAATAAATTATCATTTATTTTTTAACCTTTTGGTTATTTTCGGTAGAGTTATAGCTATTTTCTAGTACATGACCACCACTGGTCCCTTGTCTTTTTCACCCATGTGGTTATTGAATATCGAGCACGTTTCGTCCTTTATCCACTGTGCCCACTCCAGTTCGGAATCCCTCCTTTGTAATTCCTTGACGCTTCTGGTCATTATTAAGGTTATCTGCCGCTTATTATTATCCCGATGGTTATTGTCATCCGGCTGTAGACCTCTTAGCCTCCAATTCGGGTTTCCATGGCCGGCCATATCCATGTCTGTGGCCATTAGGACAAGTATGGATCTCGGTTCTTAGCTATGCTTAGCACGCACCAACAACGTTTTCGTGAGTAGCTTTTTTATGGATTTTGTGCTCGAAACGTGAAGTAAACGTGTCTTGGGATATCCTGGAAGAGTTACTACCACATTGGGCGTGTATGTTGGTACTTCTGAGAGAGATTTAAAATAATAAAATCTACAAAAAAGAAAGAAAGGCATTTCTTTAGATTCATCGAGCAAGTACTTGCCGCACCAATATAATAGAGTAATGCCATATGTGTCCTATTAATGCCAATACCTTTGTCACAACAACTCATAAAATGATTTGAGTTATGGGATCGGAAACTAAGCAACTTGCAACACTTCACCCCACACACAACCAACCAAGCAACCACCAGAGGACTACCATATTTCGCCATATCTCATCATAAAAAACAATATAAATGGCAAAACTGCAATTTGCACAAATTTCGCTTTTTTGCTGATCTATTTCGGCGACGGCGCCCATCCAGCTGGGTCCATAAAAAGCGAAGGGAAATCATAAAACGCGGTTTACAGCTCCCATGTGTGTAATCGGCGGCGTTTAGCTCGAGGGTGAATCCAGTTGGATTGAGACATGGCGTGACCTTTGACCCCTCAGAAATATTGCCGCTCATGTGTGAGGTTTTCCGGAAAACGGAGAAAAACTGCGCAGTGCGAAGGAAAATGTAAAACAGTTTAAAATCTTACTTTGATTCTTTGATGGGCTTATAATGGCAAATGGAATAAAGTACACGCTGAAAAGAAGTGGAAATTGCTTTCTGAAAGAAGTTTCATTTTGACCAAGTTGTTAGAAACGAAAAATGCTGGCGAGATTTATTTGCCACCGTTATCCCCTTAAAAAGTAATCTGTTTATAAATTTTTGAGTGACACGTATCAACAGTCGCCGCATCCTCGCCAAATTCCAAACTTTTTCATACTCTAAAGGACTCCACTTCACACTTTGCACCTGTCCGGTATTTATCTTTGTCCTTATGCCGGTTCAAAATGGGGCGCCAGGGGTTAAAGGGTGGCCTGTGTCTCGCAAGGGGGCTGTGTGGGGTTAAGCGAGCCTGTGTGTTTGTTGGGGCAAAGTGTTATTGCACTTGAAGCGGGCTGACAAGGGTATTTGACACAAATTCGCGTAGTTTTTCAGTTTTGACACATGTCACTCAAAACAGACACACACAGGTGTCTGTGTGTGTACACTCGAAGAAATCGTATTACTTATTGTTCAATAAACGCAAATGCTTTCGAGGAAGTTATGTTTGCAAGTGCCTTAAGATTGAGATGAAACACATTTGAATGTTATCCTGATTTACTAGCTACCACCAGTATATCAGACTTTTATCCTTGAAGCTCTGAACTTAAATTTCCAGTGTAGCTGCTGTCATAGTTGTTTTTATTTTGTTGGCTCGTTGACAAATTACTTGACTTGGGGGTGTCCCCCTCCCTCCTCCTGTCCACCACTTCAGTCCCCCGATGTTTATTATTATCCCAGCGGATGTCCTCGCATGTCCTTACAACCCCGCACACCCCCTCCCAACGGAGGGAGTCCCCCTCGGACTCAGGCTAATAAATAATAAACAAACCTTGTCCCATACCGACTGGCTTCCTCTACCTACCCCCCTCCCCCTCCCTTGGTTTTTTTGTTGAGGTTGACAAATGTGTCAGAACTCAAATCCGCAACAATTAAAAGAAAAATCAACACAATGGGCAGAATGGACGGCGGTTGAAGGAGGCACACTAAGGGGTTGCGAAAAAAACAGGACTTTAATTGCATCTCATATACCCTTTTTGCGCATTTTAATCTAAACAATTATTATTAAAATTATATATTTATACTAGTTTAGTTAAATTTTAAATGAAATTTAAAGAGAAATTCTGAAAATGATACGATGTTTTCCTTATATTTCTATCGAATATTTCCTTACATATTTTGATCATTAATTAAACAAATTTGTTACATTTTCTTGGTTTTGTAAGCTTTTTGCCAAGCGAAAACTCCAATCAAACCATTTAAATTGAAAGGAAGCTTTTCAAAATCTTTCTTGAAGAGTATACCAAATATCCTGATATATTTTCTCAATCATTTTATAGCATATTTAACATTAAATCACACACTTTTATCTCAATTATGGCAATGTAATGGAATTTTTTATATATTTTTGTATTATTGTATTAAAAAATAACGCTTAAAATGCATTTGAAAATTCACACATATTGCACTGCTGTTCTAAGTAAATATTGCCCTTCCCCTTAAGTGAAGAGTGTCGCACCGTCTGTCACCTGCACCACCCACTGCCCAACCCACCCACCCACTTCAGTGGCACTTGCCACCGCTTTGCTGCCATTGTCGTTTCACTTTAGAATTATTTGCACAAAATCTTTCGGCGGCAGCAAGGATTTCTCGCTACTGTGCTTCTCGAGCTTCCGGCGACCAACTTGCTTCATAATTGTCCTTCCTCCGGCGATGGTGGAGGGGGAAGGGGGAAGGGGGGGGGCTGGTGTGTGTGGTTGAGTGGGTGGTTGGTGGGCGGCGGTGCTGGTGTCGTTGCTTAGCGGTCTTGCAACTTGAACGCCTTTCGTTGCCAGTAACTAGGGAAAAAAACGGTTCACTGAAAAACAAAACATAAACATTTCGTCTTTTTCTTAATTAGAAGATTTAATGTTTTAAGATTTAATTGAAAAGGTGAAACTATGAAATAAGTATTTAAAAATAAACTATATTTGGTAATTATATATATACAAGCTTTTTTCTCAGTGTTTAGAGCAAGAAAGCCAAGGAAACTGGAAGTGGAAAGTAAAAATCGTTATTTGTCCGCCTTTTTTCTTTCATTATTCCTCTCTCGGTTCTCATTATTATTTACCCTCTTTGGTGACGCCGCTGGGCATTTTTGGTTTATCGTTTTAATTGGCTTGGTTTCTTGGGCAGGGGCGTTGGTCTTAGGGGGGTTTGGGGGGCTCGGGGGTCTTTAAGGGCGTGGGCGCAGACGAGGCGAAAGGGTGTCATCGATAAGCTTAACGAGTGCGTCAGAGTGTGCGGCTAATGATAAGCACACAGAACTTATTCAAACTGGCGACACTGCCACACATGCGGAAATCTACTAATTAGATGCCAAAAGAAAGGAATTTAACTTGACTTTAAAACAAAAACTAAGTGAGCTTAGGTAGAAAATTGAAAGAGAAGGATATACCCCATATACATAATGGTATTATATACAACGAAGAATCTTCTAAGTTTATGTGTATTCTATTTATCTAACAATTTTACCATGAGTACGCAGATTATTAAAATTAAAATTGATATTTTAAGCATAATTACTAAATACTAGATAACTATATACTGGACATACTAGACATACTAGATGTACTAGAAATACTAGATATACTATATATATAGATCGTATATTCACAGGCGACATATGAAACCTAAACATTAGCCAATAGTTTAGGTTTTAATGATCAAGTGAAAATAATAGGACTTAAAATATATGTAAAAACAAAAAAATAGGCAGGTTCTTTTTCGACATTTAGATATTATTCATCTTTTAAGACACTTCAATTTGAGATGTGTTATTGCTAGACCTTTAAAATATTGAAATATAAATAGGTATCACCATTTGGGCTGGAGTTTGATTGATGATGACTGCCATGCTAAGTGATTCCAATTAGTAACGGCTCAAAGTGTCCCTTATTATGTTTTCTCCGGCCCGGATTTTTCGCCGTTTTCCACCATTTTCCCGTGGCTCTAGCTGGATTTTCCCGCCGCTGGCTGGCGAATTTGCCAGCGACTTGGCAATCGAAATCCGCTCATTGGCTGCATCGACTCAAGCGGAACGCGTAGTTTTGGTTGGCTGTCAAAGTGTGCGTGCCTGTGGGTGGGTGTGTGTGTGTGTGTGTGTGTGTGTGTGTGTGTGTGTGTGTGTGTGTGTGGATGTGGTTGCAATAGTGGTTGTGGTTACGCCTCTGCGTATGTGTGTGTGTATCAGTCGCCCTGTCCAATACAGATGCCTGATTAGAGGAGTTTTGATATAGTAATCGACCGCAGCGTGTAATAATTCCTGCGGTTTCATAATGCTCAACCACACAGACACACACACGGACAAACATTCTTGGTGGTGCGCAACCGCTGACACCAACACATATACACCGTGCACCACCCCTTAACCCCTGAGCCGCACACTTAACCCCCTTTTTCGAAGAAACCGCAAACTGAAGGAGGGTTGCAAAGGCCTACAAAACAACGTGTAAAGCCGAAAAAAAACCAAAAAAAAAAGAAAATATATTTATATATGTATATATAATATAAATAAGCCGAAAAACCTAAGCAAGTATTTAGCACCGCCCTGTAGGGAATTTTTTGTATATTTTCGTCGATGGGCGGGCGGCCGTGCCCTATGTGGTTGCGAATTTTTACTCACTCTTCGGGTTTTCTTGGCCGCAAATGGCAGCCACAAGACATTGGCGCTCTCTTTCTCGCGCGCAGAGGCCATCTCTTTCGCCCTGGCTTACCAATTCCTGGTTTGCCACAAAGCCGCGTCTCCAACGCTTTGCTTTCGCTTGGATTTTTCTTCGTTTTCCCATTTTGAGACGAGATGAGAACATTTTTTTGAGTCCTTTCCAAGGAGGAATTCTTTCGGGGGTTGAAGCAGGAAAAATGAAAAAACACTGAAATGCTAAGAAAAGCCTGGGAAAAAACTCAAGAAGTTCGCCCATCTCTTTCTCGCCCTCTATGCACCTCTCACTCTCGCCAGCGCCTCTGGAATTTTTTCCAGAGTGCGCCAAAAAATTGAGCGCAATTTTTCTAAGATCCGTGGTGGGTTGCCCTTTCTTCGGGGGGTGGTGTGGTGGTATGGTGGTATGTGGGCGGTGAGGTGGGCGCCGGGAGCTGGGTGGCTCGGTTGGTGGTTCTACTCTTCTCTGTCCAACTTGAAGACGTCGTTGCGGCCTTTCTGCTTGTGGTGTAGTTGACGTTTTCTGGTTTCGGTTTTCGGTTTTCGGTTTACTTTGCCCCTTGCCCTGCTCCCTCCCGCTGCCGGCGTCGCTGTCGGCTTCGACGTCGACTTCGACTGCGCTGCCAGAGGACAACCGCTGCTACTGGTTCTCGCGGTAAATGTTAAGCCAAAAAGAAGGAGAGGCGGCATCCAAGCATCCAGAACAACAACAACAGCCAAAGCTGAGGAAAAACTGCAAGAAGCGGCACAATCAAGACTCAATAAATGAAACCGCGTAGTCAACGAAGCTGTTTCACCGTGCACTACTAAAACGAAATGTTTTACCATGGTTTACTAAATTTAAAATTTACAAGATAGCATTTATGTAGTCTGCATAGTTGCTAATAACATTTTTCCGATTTCTTGCAACTTAAGATGCCAATATCCGGCTCGAGGGACCAAAATGATATGATGATAGCAAAGTTTTCGGTCCGCCAAGCCGGATGTTGCATTAAAAATAGTGCAGTTCCTTGCAATTTTCCCATTCAAATAATATTTTAATTTTATTTAAATTTAAAGATAAGAGATATTAGTGGTGTTATGTGAGCCTTCGCGTTGTTTTTGCCGAGTCATGACTGTATATACCCCCAACAGTTGAGCAAGAAGTCGACATAGACGTTCCCCTGGGGGGCGGGATGATGTTGCAGGGGGTGTTGACTGCTTTCGAGTGCCTGGGAGGTGAGGTGGTCCTGTTTCTTTTCGCCTGTGATTATGATGAGGCGTCGCCTGCGCTTCCTCGTCCTTCGCGTCCTTCGCATCCTTCGCGTCTTTCGCGTCCTCCGGCGACTTCGTGAGCTCGCTGCGTGAGACTTCGTTACTGTTGGATGCTGTGCACTAGCTCTATTCCAAATCGGGGGCCCTCAGCCGGCTTCGCGGTCGCGGTCGACGTCGCTGCCGACGTCGGTGGTCGGCGTTGCCAACCGCTCGTAGTGGTCGCGTTCATGGTTACCGCAAAAAAATAGTTTAATATCTCCGTGTCGTTTGATTCGATCGCCAGTCGCAGCCCCCGTCTATGTGTCCATGTGGCTGCGCCTCTAGGTCCCTTCACTTGTGTCTGTGCCAGTGCGTCTGTGTGCGTTAACGTGCGTGCTTGTGTGTGTGCCGGTGGCTGAAAAAAAAAAATTACAAATAATTACCGTAATTAGAAAGGCCGAAATCGAAAGAGTCTGGCCGAAATTCAATAATTTTTTTGTAGTGCTTGTGGTGCCGACGTATCAAAAATACCCGTAAAAAATAAAATTGTTTTTAAGTCCAACTAACACCAGGTGTTTGGAGAATATAAATAAGTGTTAAAACTGGGATTACGTAAGTGTGTGATAACCATGATCGCTCATAAAATACACACAGCTTGTATAAATTACAACGAATTTCGTTTTGTTTCACACACAATTTTGTCAAGTACGAATATATATCAACTAAAGTTGTTACATCCAATAAACTATCGATCTATCTGTTGATCATTGCATTAAATCTATAATTATTATTTACCGTTTTATTAACATTTCCCAACATTGTAAGGATTATAATTTTGTGTAATGAAATACTAATCAATCGAAGCAAACTTAAGAACAAGGAGCTGGGCATTAAAACTTGGCTTTAATTGCCAAGTCAATTGTTTTGATTTTCTAAGCACCACAATTTGGCATAAATGCATCTTTTTCCCACTGCCTCATTTACATTTTCTGGTCTAATTGTGTGGCTATTTCAGCCACCGAATTGTTTGTTAACCGATTATATAGACTGACTTTGGTGGCCCGATCCCCGATCCCCGATCCACGCCCCCTTCCGCTCATCTGTGGCCACATGGGCCGCCACATAGTCGCTTGGCCAGCTCATTTGGCGGGACATCTGCATTCGGCAGTTGGTAAAAAATGCACATAATCATCATACATATGGGTCCACACGTACACACATGTATTCATTTCGGAGCGGAAGTTGTAAAAAACGCGTATACGCAGCGTGTGCAAATACATGTACAGATATATATCTTTAGGTGCGATTGTGTTTGTGCAGCACTTGCGACTACAAAACAAGAAGGAAATTGCAAGGGTTCTAATAGGCCGAAGTTCTGAATACGCTATATGCTCTTTGGAAAAAATAATTAATAGCTCATAAATTATCTTATCATAATTATTTTATTAAAAACAGTTCAAATATTGATTTTAGCACATTTTACGAATTTACTTTGGCAAAAATAGGTAGCCTATACTAATGATGGCTAATGATTGGCATAAGTTCTTAGAACTTTACTTTTAAGCACATTTATCAAAATATGTGTTCTGTAACTAATTATTTAATTTTTAATTCGCAATTTTCGAAAATAATTTCGCATAACTTAGAGACCTGGCCAGTACGTAGTGAAAAATATCGTGAAAATAGTTGGTGGAAAAAAGGCGGCAACGTGAAAACAAAACGCGGCTGTGTCCGGCAACTGGTTTTTATTTAAACAAAAGCGACTGGCTGGCCAAACACAAGCCGGCAACATCTGGCGCTTTCGATAATTTCGCCCCGCTTTTTGCCATTTTTATTTGCCATTTGATGAACATAAAATGCGATTTTCCCACCGACCCACACTCGCAGTCGTACATCTTAGTTTGGGCACTGCCTACGGGTCGAAATGCCTCATTATTGGTTATGATTTTTTAATATTTAATTGAGCTGCACTCGCCGACGTCGGCTTAAATGCAAATTGTGCGCAAAGGTGTGCGGTTCGCTGCGATTGCATTCGATGCGATTCAATTCGATGCATTTCGAATCGATTCGATTCAATTCGGCTGCTTCTGTTCTCTGTTTGGTTTCCAGATAGCGATACTATGCAGCAACAGTTTCTGATTCTCATTCTGATTCCGAATCTGGATGTGCCTTTGTGTCCCCGACCTCCCGAGGTCAAAGTGCAATAATAATTGAGCTGTTGTCGCTGGCGGCAATAAACAAAAAGTGCAGCATACTTATGCGGGCTGCAAACTGGAAAACAAAGAAGCAGTGCAACAAAAGCATCGCAGCTCGTACAAAAAAGTATTATCTGTGTGTGTGTGTGTTCCAAAAAACGCTTTTGAAATAAATTACAGTGCAGCGCATTCAGTGCAATCTAGTTAATGTATCTCGTTGTACTCTTGTTTTAGGAGATTTTTCTTGTCATTTTGAAACATTTTCTGTAAAAGTATTTTTTAAGTATTTTATTCGATTTATTTTAAATGGATTTTCCCTATTTTTCACATTATATTTCATTTATCAATCGAATATCCAGAGAAATTGCTTTGGGGAACAACGTACAGACACACAAAAAATTCGCTGGCAGTCCGAATCTCACTCGCCGTCCACATTAATTTTCCAGATTGACCAAATGAGCTGACAATGATCGGATTGAAAGCGTCGACTCTTTGAGGCAGGCATTGAAATCAAACCGAAAACCCACGAAACCCGCCGGCAACTGAATCCACTGAATCCACTGAGTACTGGCAACCAAAGAGGGGCCCTGAAATACCTTGTGCCCAGCTAGCAGCTGCAATAATGCACATTTCTGCTGAGGTCAGTTCGACCACCTCAAATCAAATACAGCAACACCAGCAGCAGCAGCAACACCAGTTGTTGCAGCAGCAGCAGCAACAACAGACAGCAACAACGACCACAACGAAGCGGCGGAATGCTGAGTCCTCTGCCAGCAGCAATAACAACAATAACACTAACAATAACAACAACAGCACCACGAACAACAACAACAATAATAATAATGTTAAAACAAAGCCCGTGGACACCAGTCCCTACTTGACCCCCGAGAATCTCATCGAGCGCACCGTCGACGTCCTGCTCGCCGAACATCCTGGCGAGCTGGTCAAGACGGGGTCGCCACATGTGGTGCGTACCCATATCTCATAACTGCAAAGATTTTTACTTTAAGCAAACTAAAAAAAACCAATTGAGTGCCAACAAATAAGTGTCCAATTTCACATTAGTAGTATAAAAAGAAACTCTTTTTGGACCAGATCAAATCTGTTTTTTTCTCTTTGAGAGGAATTGCCAAGTTGGTTTGTTAAAATGTATATAAATGGTATATATTTTATACCATTTATATAGAATATAAATACAACAAGTAAATATATTTTTATTCAGGGTCTCTACCCAAGGCGATCTGCCCGTCCGTATGTCCCTCCTTATAGATTCCTGTGCGTTTGTTTGTCCGTACGATCGTCGAGATCGAGAAAACTATAATTCAAAATTATTCAATTCAAAACTGAAATTCAAAACTGAATTCACTACAATACTGTCAGGTTTAAATGAGATTATATTTAGCTTAACCTTGCCCAAATCAATATTCCCAACAGGTCTGCACCACTTTGCCTACGCACTGGCGCTCAAACAAGACTCTACCGATCGCCTTCAAGGTTTTGGCACTGGGCGAGGTCATGGATGGCACTATAGTCACCATTAGAGCCGGAAACGATGAGAACTTCTGCGGGGAGCTGAGAAACTGCACGGCAGTGATGAAAAATCAGGTGGCCAAGTTCAATGATCTGCGGTTCGTGGGCAGAAGCGGAAGGGGTGAGTGAATTGATTAAAAGGATATTGCAGAACGTCCATTTAAAAACCAGTCACAAAATTGTATCTTACCTTTAATATGTTTGTTTCTATCAAATTAACATTGTGAACATCCTTTCATTGCCGATATTTCGCCCTCTTCACTTTGCAAAGGGTATTCACGAATGATTGAGAAAATTCCGCTTGCCTGTATTCTTTAACTTTTGGTCATTACCATTTGGCATATCATTCGCGCTGATTGCTCGCTTCCTGTTCCCTGCATATTGTCACACCCAAAAGGACACCCCATGCACCGAGAAATATAATCAAAAACCCGCACACACTCACTCACACAATCACTTGCCCATATAAAGGACAACACATCAAAAGTCGCTGACAAACTTTTGTAGCCATCTTCCGTGCACTTGATCCTTGGTCCTTGGTCCTTCGTTTCGGCCAGGCATCAGCAAATAAGATAAGTAGTCTGTAGTTAATTTTTATATGTCTATTGGGGACGTCCAGGGGCGTCGACTGGGAGGGGCAGCCAGACGGCAGACAGTCTTGACAGTTGTCAATTTTGCTTGAGATTTTTTCTCGCCGCCATTATTGCTGTTCATTTCGTCAATTTATCACGAACGCAATTTAAAAATCAAATCGAGGGTGACAGACAACATACTGTGATAGAATTTTCCCTGGCCTTCATTTTTCCTATTTTCGCTTTTGGTTTTTTCTTTTCTTATTTTTTTGTTTTTTTTTTGTTGCTGGCAAATTAAATCAGCGTAACTGTTTATTCAAAGTCCCGGCAACTTTTACTTTCGCCCAAGTTATCTTTCTTGGGGATTTTTCAGGGCATGTCTAAGTGCGCGCTTTGCCGCGGCATTTGACAATTTGCTCATTAAGTTTGTCTGACCCCTCGAAAAAAGGCGGCAGAAGGCGGGCGGCGGTGGTGGGTTAAGGTCTCCTTGGGCACCCTCATCAGCGAGGTCTTCTATGGCCATCTACATCTATCCATCCATCCATCCAGCTCAGCCATTTCGGCCATCCTCTTGTTTGACATTTTTAAACGTTTCAAGTGGCAAATAATTCCTTGGGACTCACTTTGGCAAATCTTTTTTAAACATTTGATTATTCCAAGCGCCTTTTCCATACTAATTATCGGCGGAAAAAGTAGGAAAAAATGAGGCGGGCGAAGGGGCCAAGGGGGCGTGACAATTGCCAAAGGGCTGCATCAAATGTTTTACAAATGGATTTAAATTATTTAACCCGAAACGGGAACCCTTTCGGTTTTTTTTCCTCCCATTTTATTTACTTTCATTTTTTTTCGAACCCTTCTCGTTTTAATGCGCTACAAAGGGATTACGTGGGTGGAAGTCTCGCTTCGTATTATTTGCTTAATTTCAATTAGCAAACAAATGCAAATCCCTTGTACTAGGGAAAAGTAATGCAAAGCCTGCAATTGTAATTGCTGTCCGTTGAGTTCGCATCTGCACTTGTATTTGCATTTGTATTTGTGTTTGAATTCGCTACAACTAATGCCACTTGCAGTTGTCAAGGCTGCAGACGCTCCAGCGCCCTTCGGTATGCAGCAAATTTATGAGGGCCTCCATGGGTTAAGGGTGGCCGAATGGGGTGGTGGCTCGCACGAGGACAGCTCTATTGATAGTCCTGCAAAAGAGCCTTTCATTATCGCAATTGCCGGGGGAGGCCTCTCGTTCGTGGGTTTTATGGAAATCTAACGAGACTTGGATACGGAGCAAGTCACGCCTAATGAACCTCACAGATTGATCCTTAAAACTGCGATTCTTCTTTCTTTCACAGTTTCTACGAAGTTTTCTTTGAATATTTTGTTAAAGAACTGCATTGCCTTTAGTTTTCCGAAAGAGAATATTGTATAAGCTTCTTCTCAGGGCTTAAAATGTATGAAATCGAAGTATTTTAATTGCTTTGAAAATTATTAGTGTCTTTGGGATGTTTAGCAGTGAACTTTAAACGGAATTGGCTTTCGGAACAGCCACTGTTATATGTTGATCATCTTGTGGTTCCCTCACCGCTTTTTGCTTGAAGCCCAATTCTTTTTTTCCGCGTGCGTGCAGCACTCGTAATTTTAATGATTTGGACCACGCGGCGTATGCGTAATGCCGTTGGTTTGGGTGCAACGCAATTAGATAAAATGGCGGCATCAGCAGCTGCAATCGCAATCGCAATTGCAGGCGTGGAAAGGCGTGGAAATGGAATTGGAAAATGTGGAAATGGCAAACGGGGAAATGGAACTGCAGTTGCAGCCAAGCGGAAACTGCATAATCCACACCCACACACATGTGCACAAATGCATCGGGCTTGTTGTTGTCGACTAATGAATTACAATCACTTGGATGCCGTTTCGTCGAAAGAGATTTCTCTGCCGGGCAGGCGGGCGGCCAAGGGTTAAGGGTGAAGTGTGATGGGTTAAGGGTTCGGGGTTCGGGGTTCGGGGCTCGGGGGTCCGGCACATGTAATTATTGATGCCATATGCATGTAAATGAGAGCTGCACACTGATGCGCCAGCACTTTGAAGTGCATTACCAAAGTGCAATGCAACATCTAAGCTGCAGATAATATGTTAATTAACTGCAAGTGATTATTGCATCCTTATTGCTCAGTTAAAACCCATAGACTGGGCACTACGTAGCCCCGGAATTTTCGGGAGTGCAGTTAGTTGATTGCCAGTCAATTTTGTCAAATGCATTAGCTGATTGTTTTCGTGATCGCTTGATAGTTATACTTTAACTACTTTAAGATATACTTGAACAACTAGCACCATACTTGAGACTAGTTTTTAGTATTTTGATTGCAAATCAAAGGCCAAGTGGCTTTAAAGGACCACATATTAGAAATTGAAGATTTGATGGAAAAATGTGCAACCTGCTCCGCTTGGAGTGAATATTCCAGTGGTCTGTTTTGCTCCTCGGTTCCCCATTGAGTTCCTGTGCTTTCGAGTTGCCGAGTTCCGAGTTCGCAGTTCCGGGTTCCGCTCCTCAGTTTCTTTAAAGCTTCCGGCGTCCATTAAACTTCATTAAAAATTAAATATGCGCCCCAGCGTTGGCAGCCAGCAGCTGGAAAACTCGAATGCTGGAAAACTCGAGAACACGATGGCAGACAAACTGACAAACAGACTTGGGCGCTCGGTGGGGATTAGGGGCGTGGCACTGCCTTCTCGACTGGGACTGAAAAACCCTTTTCCAACTGACACGCATCAATTTTCAGCACAGCGCTCGAAAAATGCTCAAGACTTTTAATGAGATGAAGGTGAAATTTCATTATGAAGTTTGCCGCACTAAGATGAAGAAGCCCCCGCCGCCCGTTCCGCCCACATTTTTCGGCGAGGGGTGTGGTTGCGAGTGGTAACCTCGTTAAGCTTAATTAATAGCAGCAATGTGATAAACGCCCAGGCCAACAGCCAAAATGGTCGCCATTTTGAACCAAGGCCTCCACGAAGAGCACTGCGCGAAAATTCCTAGTCTTTTCTAATTCGAGAATGTACTTACTTGTATCACTTGAACGTAATCATTAAAAGGCAAATGAACATCGTTTTTTTCCAACAAATCTAGTACTTCTTTTAGAAGAATTACATTACTTATTTTAGTGTAAAAACTAAAATGAAAATAGCAATTGGCTTACTTAAGATGCTTACTTTACTTTAATTTACTTACAATGCAAAACTGCATATTTTGATCTATAAAAATGTGCTTAATTTCTTGATTTTATTCACAAATACTTGACTTCATAAATGCATCAGGTCTTTTCTTTAAATATTCCTTAAAAATATATTGTTTTCTTGATTTACTTTTCAAACTACTTACTTAGCGTATAAAGTGTTTTAATGTTTTAAAGCGTATGAATGTAATAAAGTTCACAACTATTATCAGTTCAATTTTGCAACTCCCCCGCTGATTTCTCTCCGTGCATCAACCAACACACACAAAACTTTTGCCCAGGTGTCAGCAACAGTCCCAAAAGACAACAACACAAACAACATCGACCGGGACAAGTTCGTTTTCTAATGAGCCAACGTCAACGTTGCCAACTCGCTGCTGCCGTTGACATTTGACAGATTTCCTAGGAGCTGCCGCTTAGATACTTTCCTGGGGGCGGGGCAGCGGCGGCCTCTACTACTTATTTAGGCACCCCAAGAGCCTCAGTCCATCGCCATCCGCCCGATGACCTCGCTAGCTGGTTATTTATATAGACTCCTTCGGGCATCGTTAGGGGAATAATAGCCGAGAGACTTCAGCCTTGGCTACCCCTACTAACCTGGCATCTTCAATGCCAGTTAGCGGATTCCTAAACGAGTCCAAGATGGGTTGCAAGTCAAGTTTGTTCAAGGCTTAAAACATTTAAAAACTGAGCCAAGCTACTAGCGCTTTTTACTTAACACTAACAATACTCGATTATAAAAAACATTCATTACATTCACATAATTAAACATATCTCAAAGCAATATTTCAAAACTGTAAGCCACGTAAGTTCTTTTCAGTGTACGTTGGCTGGCAGAACTTTAAGTTAGTTTTATCAACCATTTAAGTTTGGGCTCCAAATCCGAATTGTAAGCTGCTTTTGGCTTGAAGCAATTAAAGGACAAGAAAAAAAGTTCTTAAAATCACGCATCAGTCATTTTAGAAACCTATAGATACGAAACAACTAAAAGATACATTTTTATAGATTGTTATAGGTTTGCTCTTTTTCCAGCAGATACTCACTTCCTTTTTTTTTTTTAATTTAATACGCCTTATTATAAATTTAACAACTGATTCAACTAATTTTTTGGAGTTTCTAGTCAGCGTGATCTGTGTGACTTTATCTTTCGTTTTTCCGGGGGCTTAACTTAACTTAATGCTCCTTGTACATACATTTTTTTTGGTGGGCGAGTAAACAGTTGAATTTTCTTTGCCGTTTGTTTGCTTGTTTGCCTGTTGCCAGTTGGCTCATAATGTTTGTTTGAACACTGTGGGTGTGTTTGCGTATGTGTGTTGGCCTTAAATTCCTTGTCGCTAAAGCATTTTGGCCAGTTTCGCTGGCGGATGAGACGGAGTTCCAGTCAAAGGCGGTGGCGAGCGAGCGTTGCAAATATTTGCCGAGGGACAAGTATGCGCAATTAAAATTTGATTTAATACAAATGCACACACACATACAGACACAGACACGGACACAGACACAGATACAAATACGGAGACACACACAAGGACAGGGACTTGTGTTTGTTTGCATTCGTATTTGCCTGTTTGCTGGTGGCACACAGTATCCAATTTCGGAAATTACTTGCGCATCATCGGTCGGAAATTCCTTGAGTATCGAATGGAATTTAATTGAAGTCACGAGTTCTCACAAAATTCATGCAATCCGTACACAGACACACACTCCACATACAGCTTGCATAAATAAATCAGATGGCACATTAACACTTCTTCGCCCGTGGGGGTTGTTCCTGCCTTACATTCTACTTGCGTTTGATGTTGAATTTTTAATTTTCATTAAGCAGCCGCCGCCAGCCCTTATGACAGGTTTTTTCCGAGCCCACCCCCACCCGCGATTTTCCATGGGGTTGCTAACTTCCGGTTGGTGTTGCCGCACGCACACACACAACTTCTAGTCATTTGTGTGTTTGCCGTGTGCTTAATTGATATTTGTATAATGAAATGTGTCACAGGATTTTCCTGCCCGCATCATCGGGCCTGAGAAACAGCAGAAGGAGTTCCCAAAAACCCCAACTGGCCCTCAAGATTTGTTGACACTTTCATGGTTTCTTAATTGTAAAATTCCAATTTGATCAGGAGAGCGTCAAAAAGCTGGGAAATATTTCATAATCCAAAAGTAGCCATAGCGATGGTATATCTACGCAACAATTACCATTTTCCATTTAAAGTCTCAATAAATTATATGTGCTCTTTTAATAAAGCATACAATGTATTATAGGATAGTTTAAACAAACAGCATTTAATCTCTTGATTAGGTTAGCCAAACTATTTTTTACTTTTACTCAACGAAGAAGTTAAAAAGGGGGTCAGTTTTCAATACCTTCTCGCATTCTCGAAAAACCCAAGTAAAAATTCCCAGAGAATTTCGTGTTATCTTAACTATTTGCACTTACTCATTTAATGTATTAAACTATATTTTATTTAGCTGAGATGTCAGAAATGGAGTCAGTTTTCTACACCTTCTCTATGTAAAGTAGTCTCGAATATTCATAGAAAACACTAAAGTGTCCCAGTCATTTTCGTGTTATCTTAACCTATCTGCTACCGCCTTAATTTATGTTTGCTGTTCTTATCGCAGGACATTCCAACAAATTGTGACCCAAAATGTATTTATAAGTCACGACTTTCGGATTTTCCTGGGCCAAGCGACCGCAATCAATAAATTCGCTTTATATACATATTATGCTGACCATTTTTTTGGTGTTCGTCTGGTCGGCGGCCTTATTGTTTTGCTGGATGTTTAAAATGCGATAAATTAAATTAAATAGCTCAGTCCCTTTATTTGGCTACTTACAGATTATGTGACATTTATTGTTCACGCTTAAATCTTGAAAATTGCAATTTAGCGGCCGTCCTTTGTGTGGGCGGTGGGCGTTGGGCGGTGGGCGGTGTCTGAATGGTGGTGGGTGTCTGGTGGGTCAGTGGGTGGGGCTGGCTTATCAGCTAGCCCCAAGGACAGAATTATGTCCTTGTCGCCATCGTCTTTGTCGCGTTTATTTTCTTTCCGCCTCCTCCTCCGCCTCTTAATTTTCCTTTTCCCCGATTTCTTTTTCGCCGGATCTTGGCCGATTTTTCTGCTGATGCTGACGATGCCGCCGCACAGTTGTCTCGAGTTTCCGTTTTAATAAACGTCGATTCCGGCTTCCTGTTTGGCAGCATTGCGTGTATCTCGGGACCCCGGCGTTTCGTCAACCAACCCCGCCAATGGAGAACGGCGAAGGCCGTAATTGCAGGCAGCGTCTGGGACTCGGTCTCATTTTCCCGCTCGTCTACGGCTGTGTCTTCATTTATTGCCAATATAATTTCTGACTTGGCTGGAAATTTAATTTCCTTTTTCGGCATGTGAGAAAGTTGTTCCATCGCCATTTCGCCCGGCGGCCATGTAACATAAATCCAAAAATCCAGCAATCCACCATCGACTTGGGCGCAACAACAAAAAGAAGCGGATGTCAACACAGCGCGCAGCCAAGAAGTTGCGCCAAAAAGGGTTACAATTTATGATTATTAAACCGAAACCGAGTGAAACCAAAACGCATCCCACTCTCATTATTTTTAAATCCACCCTCGCGAAGAGAAAGCGCCTCGGGCGAAAGTCCCATTTCCAAGGGCCAAAATTCAAGAGTGCAGATTCAAAGCATAATAATAATAACTCAATATTTAATTATTTCTTTTGGGAAATACAACACCATTTGTTGCAGGAATTTTAGATTTAAAAATTTGGTTCAAAAATAGTTTCATGACAAACATCTACAGTTTAAGAATGAAAAACGCTTGAAGCGACAGTGGCAACATCAACAAGCAACAAAATGTCTGAACGCAGTTTTAACTTGGCCAAGTCAAAGGAAAAGAGCAACCGGCCGCTCAACACAAACTGTGTATTTTCGCTATAAAATAAACATATGAATATTTATGGATGGAGCTCATGGATCTCAGTGCCTTTGGGGAGTCAAAGTGGAGCTTATGCAAATAAACTGCCAAGAAAGAGAGACTTTCGACTGGACCCAACGAACTGGGCGAATTGCAATGCCAAGATATTTTTCGGAGGCCCAGGGCAAAGTTTCGAGCATGTGTGGGTGGAGAAGCAGGCTAGGAAGGCTGAGAAGGCGGAATTCCGACTCCACCGACATTTGATCCCCTGGAAATGGTCGATGAGGCCCGGCCATTAAGCAAATTCACTGGCATTAGGCAAAGTGTTGAAATTATGATCTGTTAAGTGTCTAAATACGAGCACTCGGCTTTGGCATGGGCGTGTCCTTCAGCTCAGTTGAGTTGAGTTGAGTGGAGTGAAGTGGAGTTGGGCTGTGCGTCCTGGGGGTTGAATCCCTGTTCCGCATCCTGCTGTATTTAAAATGTCATTTTGTTGTCAACCTCAGACTTCTTGTCTTATGTCAAATTATAATTATGGCGCCATGCTACTAACGACATTAACGCCGCACAAGGCAGTGGCAGTGGCAGCCATTAAATTGCCTAAGCATACGAACCCTTGTCGGTGTCCTTGCTGTCCTGGATCCACCCAACCACCCAACCAGCCAGCCATCCGCCCCCTTTTTGGGGGCAGGTCTGCCTTCATTATCAGCATCGAAAGTTAAAATGCAGGCAAAGGCTTTGGCTTCTGCTCTGCACTGCCAGCAAATGAAACATTTTTGTTGTGTAAGGTTAAACGTTTCAAAAACTTTGTTTTAAAATCACTTAGCGCCCAGCACACACACACACACATTGGGGTCCACATAAATGAGTTACAGTGGAATTAATGCCATTGATTTTAAAGAGATAAAATTCAAAACAGCAGCATAAAAATGTGTGATATAGTAAAACTTGTATCTTTGCATTAGTTTAAGTATTGTATTATAAATATTCAATGATAATTTCGTTTAGTTATGAAATATTATTACAAAACTTTAAATACTATACCCGTTTGCAGTTCTTAACCGTTTTGATCTACTGCTCACCTTTGCGTCCACTGTGTTCCCACACACACACACACACACACATGTCGCAGTTGGGTCCTGTTAAAAGGGTGCAGACTTTGTCCACATCGCCACCGAGACGCCTCGTCCCGCGGCGCCACCCTCGATTTTCCCAGCCCTTTTTCCGCATTTTCCAACTCCTTTTCCGTCGTCGTCCTTGTCGTCGCCTTTTGCAAAGTGGTGATAATTTCTGCTTTGTTGCGAAAATGACAACATTTTAACCCGGCACACACAGTAGCCGCCCACTGCCACCCACTTGGCTTTGCCCCCCTTTTCCCACGAACCAGCCGTTTCCCTCGAAATTCTCAACACCTCCTTGCCACTCACAAATTTTCCACTTGCAATGGACGCGACTTGTGTCGACTTTTAATGGTTTTTCATCTTATTAGCAGGCAAAAGTTCTTTGTCGCCGTTGTTGTGCATGCCACGCCCCCTGGAAAATGACACAAAACGGAGGGGGCGGGGGTCGGTGATGCCTGGTGGAAAATGGCTAGCAGCTACAGATTTATTTGCAATTCTTGCTCATTTGGCAAAACACAAAAGCGAGCCAAAATAATAAAGAAAAAAACTAAAAACAAAAATAGACGACGCCAAAGTCTTTTGTCTTTAGCCACTTTGCGAGCCTTCTCTGGTTACTCCTTCTTGTTGACTTGGAACCCCCCGTCTCAGCACTAAACCGACCCCCCATCACCACATCGGGATTTTCCATTTCCCACCCACTTTTCCAGCTTGTTGCTCTGCTCTGCTGTTGCTGAGGGCGCATAATTAAAAAAGTTTCATTTCATTTTGTTGGGTTTCTTGGTTCGTTTCGCCTGTGTTTATGTTCATTTGTTTTCTTGCGTGGGTTTCTGGGGTTTTCCCCCACTTTTCCGCTGTCCCGCTTTCCCGCCTGCCCGCTTTTCCACTTCTCAGTGAAAATTCAGACGTCGTCAGTTTGTTTGCTGCCCTTTGTCTTAATGATTACCGCCTTCTTGCGTTTTTTGCATGCTTCGTTTAATTTAATATTAATCTAAGAAGTTTGTTTGTTTTTTATGTGTTCCTATTTGGTTGTAGACCAGAAAGCTGCAAATGACTTGAAATTATTCGTCGGCTGGGGGGGATTATGAGGCCGTATGACCAAGAAAATTTGCATAACAGATCATCGAGTCTTGGAGGAAATGTTCATTATGATCCACTCATATGAATGTGGGAATTGGTTCGAGTAAGAATACTCACAGTGGGAATAGATATTAGATCTTCGATACTTCTACATTGCAGCCCTGATTAAAATGCAACCCTAGATCGATAGCTTCGATAGAAAGGGAGCGAGCGTAGAGTGAAGGAGAGTCGAGTGAAGTTGTTGCCAAGAGCGGTTGTTCCTAAATCTAAATAATAAAATGTGAAGTCTTGAAGAACATAAATGATTTGTTACTATTTACTATTACTATTACTATTACTATTGTTACTATTGTTACTATTCGTTTAATAAAAACTATATGAACAAAGAACTAGATGAATGGTAAAATCCTGAGCATAATGGTGGTGGGTTAAATGGGTTAACAATTATTTATCAATAGTAAATACTGCAAAAATAATTTCTATTTTCTTATATAGTTTTCGCTTAAAAGTTGAACATTCCCCTCTACGTTTTTCACCCTTGTTGATTAACTCAAGCACATTGGCATTTAAAATGTTTGGCAAATGAATTTTAAATTCGCGCGTCTGGGAGTTCCACCTTATGGATATTTCAAATATGCAGCGCCCCAGTTTTTCGGGGGTGAGTTCCTTTGTCGGGCTGTGCAGGGTTAAGGGTCGCTGGGTGAAGGGCACGAGATCTGGGACTTGCTATATGGGATTTGGGCTATGGAATACGGAATACGACGGAATACGGTCCAGACAACGCCACAATAGTTGGCATGTCAAAGTCGCCGCATGCTACTTAATATTGCATTGGCCGCGAAGGAAGTGCACATAGTTGCGTTCCCGATTCCCGATTCGCAAAACCCGACTCACCCCTGCCTGACATTACCCCCATGATCCCCATGGCTCGCAGCATCCTGCACTCGTTCATTCATTTATGCGCTCCGCTCTGGAAATGTGCAAATCTGAATATGTGCATGTCTAGATGTGGGTGTGTGTGGGTTTTATGAAGCTTTCACAACTCCGTCGGGGGTTAATTTTCGCGAAAAACATTGCCGCTGCCCGTTTCCATTTTTACATTCCCATTCGAAATTCCGCACTTTAATTTCCATGTGCAGTTCGGCGGCCAATCTCCCACTAGAACCCACTAGAACCCCTGCCACTTCGGCCATGGAAACCCAAAGGGTCATGGCAAATCTATAAATTCGCAGCATAATTTGCAGCTGCCGCGGGAGTGCCAAAAAGAGTGGGTGGCAAGTGGGTGGGAGAAGGTGGTTTGGATAGGTGGTGGTGTGCATTTCTGACCCCTGATTGCACTGGAATGGTCGCCAAAAATTAACATTTAATATTTTGCACGGGCTGGCTGCTTGAAGTGGTTTTAAGGTTTATTTTCCTTTGCAATTCACAGGAATCGTGTTAAAAAACTGAAATTAAGATGAATATTGGAGCTGCAAACAGTAAATTAATTCGAATTAATAAGGATTTTCTAGTGGATTTTATTTAAAAAATCACTTGTACTGAGTCTTGTTTGCATAACTCGATTAAATTTTCACAAAAATGTATACGATTTTAAACGATTTATTTAATATTAAAATATTTTGCAGGCAAGAGCTTCACACTGACGATTGTCATCTCGACGAACCCCATCCAGATAGCCACCTACACCAAGGCCATCAAGGTGACCGTGGATGGGCCGAGGGAACCCAGATCGAAGGTGCGACACCAGGGATTCCATCCGTTCGCCTTTGGGCCACAACGTTTCGGACCGGATCCACTTATGGCCGGATTGCCCTTCAAGTTGCCAGGTAAGCGGAACAGGTGGAGGATTCCGGGGGAATCGGATTCGGAAGGCTTAAGCGATAACATTGCCGCCACACTGAGAGAAATTCAGCCATTTTGATTCGTCAAAATGATTTAAGTCTCGTTAAAATATAAACAATAATAGTTTGTACAAAAACTATTCCATTACAAATAAAAGGGTTAATGGATTTCCTTAAAAAAAGGTTAAAATCGTTTGCCTGATTTAATTTAAACTTTTGTTAAGCTTGAAAATCAGTGGGAACGCCTTAATTTGACACTAAAATCGACTAAAATCTTTTTCCCGGTGCAGTGAGTTTGATGGGAGCTAAACTGGAAACTAAGCGGCTTTTGGGAAATGGCCTCAAGGGCTTGTCGCTCGTTAGACACCGAACCACACGTATCAATGTCAAATGGGCAGTCGGGGGTTAATGCCAGAGGGGTGGAGGGTTAAAGCCAGGTGAGCTTATTGCCTGTCTATTTTGGCCGCGGGCCACACGCGAAATTAGCTGTAAATAAATATACCTTTTATCCAGGGGTTAAACGAACCGAAGCCAAAATCCCGATGCCCGCGGCTTTGGGCCAACAAAAAGCTGGAAAATCGGGCTGGGATTGGCTAATGGGTTAATTAGAGATCTTTGTCTATAACCCGATAGGTCGCGGAAATACCCCTCATTATGATAAGAACCCGTTCCGAGGTTTCCATTTCCATTTGCCACGATGGCCGCGGGCTTCGTTTTCGGGCTCATCGCAAATTGAGTCGGGCTTAGTCCTTAATGAGCTGACTTGCGCTTTTATGGATTGTGGGGTTAAGGCCTCTGTCTGTTTTGGCCACTGAAAGCCGCTAGAAAAGGTGGTTTTGAATAAGAGCTTTTTTATGTTCTGGCTGACTTGGCTATCCATCTTAAGTGGTTATATTGTTAAATGTTATATTGTCAGCAAGGCAGCCAATAAATCTTTGAATCTATATCTCGTTTTTCTTGCAATGGTGTGGACAAAAAAGTTGGCTTACTTGCTTAAAGTGTGCAACCAGTCATAATTATTTAAATAATTTTTAATAAGGTAGTATATAGTTCTGTCTTGCTCTTCTAATTTATTTTTAATGTTGAAACAATTTAAAATAACTTCTAAAACAAATGCATAATGAACTTCGCTTTGGTTAGGAGTTCTTGTGGCTTTCAGACCACCACTCATTCTATTGGATTCTTAAGACCGCGCTTCATTAACACCTCGAACCATTAGCATAAATATGATGACAAATGAGACGGGGAAAGGACGAAGGACGATGGGTTGCTGTCCATGCCACCCTGCTGCCAGCTGAATGTGTGCCCTATTTATGAAAACAGAGCGAGGCACAATGGAGGCGACAATTATACAACAAAACAACAGCTTGAAAAATCCATTAAAATGATTTTAATCCTTTAACGAGTCACGAAAAGCGACTTGGAAATGCGCATCGCGGGGGTTAAACGCCAGCCCAGAAGCCCGAAAATCCAAAGCGAAAGACAAACCCAACCCTTAAGCCTTGAATTATTTTAAAGAGCCCCGCGCGACTGTTGCAACAATAAACACGCGATTCAACCAGGCTGCGAACAAGGATAACGATGGCAAGGACAATTGTCCTGGGGGGTGGCAGTTGCGTGCCAAGGAACAGTCGTCGCTTGGTGAACAAATCGGTTTTGATACGCTTTGATTTTATTAAAATTTAACAATTTCGCTATGAAATTTATGAGGCCTTCGGGTGTTTCAGCTCCCTTCGATTCGATTCCATTCCATTCAATACGATTCGCTTCGGGCAAAAGACTTACGAACCACTTGTTTCGGGCACTGTATCATTTATGAAATTGTGTGTCCTAATGGCACAAAATGCCTTGACTTCCTCAAAGTCTCTTGTATAAAAATGGGCTGGAAAATTGGAATATTCAAATTATGTTCTTGCTATTCTAGTTAAATAGAATCAATAAGAATAAAAAATCAAGCAGGCGACTTAATGATATATTTAAAAAAGTATATTCAACTTTTTTTTCAACTATTGAATAATTTTCAAAAACATATTTTTCAGAGCTCTTCAATTTTAACGGTTTCCTTAAATACTTTAATATGCAACTTAGTTTCAATGAAATTTTAGGCAAATTCGAAGATTCTCTTGAGCTCGAGACCATGTTCGCATGTTCTTGTCCAAAACCCTTGGCTGAACTGTTACCCATGTCCTGGCGCATCACTTAGAGAAATAGCTTGTGACCCCGGGGGAAATTGGCGGGGAATTCCGAGTGCCATAACCCTCACGCCCCGCCCCGCTCCGCTCGTGAGCAAAGTGACACAGCAGCTGAAAAAGTCTCAAAATTACATTAAAAACTAAAAGGACTTTGTGCCGACACATGAGTGTTGGTGTGCGTGTGTTGGTGAGTAGTTTTTTGGCATGCGGAAAACGTAGTTGACTCCTTTAACGGGATCTCGGGCTGCGTGTCAGGGAAAGTTTGCCAAATGATTAAAAGGACTCGGCAAATATGTGCGAGAGTAGTTGAGCAGTATGGTATAAAGTATATAGTGGAGCGTCCTTTTCGCCCGGAGACGATGTAACGAAATAAATATAAAATGGCGTTGTAAGCAGGGGCACATTAGTGACAAGTTTCTGCAGGGTGCCCGGCACACTGAAAGAAAATATCGCCGCAACTGGAGATCAAAGCAAAATAACAAGCAACATATTAATTGTGACAACGAAGCTCCATCGTTGAATTGCAGCAAAGTTCTATCCAAGTCTGCGGCATTGCAAATCAAATTCAAGATATGCCATTATTTATTTAAGCCGGTGCGCTTTTCCTGCCGTGCTGTTTTCCTAAATTTCCCTACTTTCCAGCACTGCCGCACATCCTTCGGAAGGTGCCACCTTCCTCTCTTTAACTGCGTGTGTGTGTGTGTGCAAAAGTGGAAAATTTGTAGCTTCCGCAGCGGATATCCTGTTTCACACACGCCTTGCTCCCCCTTCCCCTATCCATCCCCAGCCCCGCCCCTTCGCTCCTTTGATGAGCAGGGCGTGTAACTAAAAAAGTTTCGCGTTGCGTTTTTAGTGAAAATTATATTAAAATTTATGTCATAAAAACGCAGAAGGAAGGGCAAAATACAAAACAAAATGAGAAGAAAAAAAAAGCAGAAAGGCGGCGATGCGCCAATGTTGTAAATGAATTTTCTACTCGAGCTAATTTTCACGGAGTTTCAGAGGACAATGCTCGACATACGAGCATATTTTGCCAATTTAAGATTATTCATTTAAAACCCCTTTTTTGCCGGTCCGCCGTCAAAGGCGAAAGTCGAAGGCAAAGATCAAAGTGCGCTGACTCCACCCTTAAATACAAATACACGCACACACACGGCTATTCTGGTTATCCTGTTTGTTTGAGAGCTTACGCTTTTTGTGTTGAGGTTTCGGTCCAGCAAGTAAATGCCAATCGACAGAAGATCAAATCAATGAGCTCTCATTAGCTGCGTGGCTTTGAAGTCTCAGCACTGGCAGCGATACAAATTATACAAGTTAAGAACTTTCATTTGCTTATTTGTTGTTAATTCCAAGGCAGAGCAGCCATAAATTATTGTTCATTAAGATTTGCTCTCGAATAAAAGCAACAAGGTAAATGAAATATAAAAACTCAAAGCTTTCAGTGCGGCTTAACCCCTCACTGGCCCCGCCACAAACTGAGACGTCGATAACATATTCCATCATGTTCTTGCCTTTTGCTGCGGGGGTGGCTCCTGGCCTTAAAGGGTTAAACGGCGTTGCCTTTAAACAAGTTAATAAACTCGGCATCACCCTCACCAGAAAATAAATAAAAATGCCAAAAGGCAGGGAGGGAGCGAAAGAATGAGATGATTTAGTACGTATAATCAAACATGCAGACAGACGCAGAAAATTTGCACAGTCACCGGCGGGCGGTTGGGGGTTAAGGCGAGGCCTACAGCTCAATTTGCCAGACAAGAGCTAAACACATACACACGCAGGGCGGCATTTTAAAGTCATTGTCCTTGTGGGAGTCCAAGGCACTCCCTCCTCCCCCCTGCTCCGCGCTGCTCCCCCAAGGACATATTACAGCATTGATTCAATTTCATGTCAATTTACGTGTCAATGCGACACTAATACGCTGAGGGTCGTGGCCTGGGCCAAAAAAAAAAAAAACAAGTAAAAAATAAAAAGGGGCGGCTGCAAAATGGCAACATTTCATCGGGGGTTCAACAAGGTGTGCGTTTAAAATTATTTATAACATTCGCCAAAATATGTTTGCCGAAATGCCGGCGAAGGACATTTTTTCCTTCGGCTCGCTGAGAAGTATGCTACCATTTTTTTTTGGTAATCACTTGCGGACTGTTTGCGCCTTGGCCTTGAGCTGTGTGCACTGTTAAAAAAGAGTGCCAACGCTTACAATATTCTTTTATAAACAACTTAGTAATTATAAATGAAAAATGCTAGATCACCGCTACAGTGCGCTGCGTATTATAATAATAATTAATAGTAATTTATTATAATAAGTGCAGTATTTCGACATTTGTATGATTTTGCAGCAACTGCAATCAGTTTATCATTTTAATATAGTTTTATTAAGCCAAATCTTATCAAGAAAGTAACTTATTTTCTCTGCGTGCACGTGTGTTGGTGTTGGCGGCGCGGCCTTGTGTGTGTGAGCTTGGCATGCCGGGCAGCACACCCACACCACCATTGGCCCATGTCTCACTTATTGAACGCATGTGTTGACAACACTTGTGTAACGGTGAATTTGTGCGTGTGGTGTGTGTGGGTGGGCGGGTGTTTTCCAGGTGACAGGGGTGAAGTAGGCTGGATTCCGTTACCAGGGATCCCTGTCAGGAGCTTACAAAATAGCAACAAATTTGCCAAAACAATTTGCAAATCTACAACAAATACATGTAAATACTGATATGACAGACACTTTGGCTGCCAAGGGGGCGGTAGCTGTGGAAAGTGGGGGGTGTGGAGTGTGAGGAGTGTGGCGACCTTTCACCTGTGGCAAATGCCGCCGATAAGTGATTGGCAACAGCTGCCTGACTGGGAGATCTTTATTAACTTGCTCCCCTTCTTTTTTTGCCGAGGCGAAGAAAAGTGTGCGATTTGTATTTGTCTTCCAGGGTTGCCGTGTAGCCGAGAAACACAAAATTGGCGGTCGGGGATTAAAAACATATTGCCAAATTGTTAACTTATTGAGTCACGAGACTCATGGTGATGTATGCTCACTTTTTGTTTGTACGAATGTTATTTGAGATGTTAAGTATTGCGAAACTACGAAAATATATTCAAAATGTTGTATTACTGATAAATACGTTAAGTGTTTTGTAATTATCTTCGGTTCTTGAATATATGCATATGTTTTTTAGATATTTTCATTTACAAATAATAGCTAATTGCTCAATTAAACTTATGTTAATGCTAACATTCGTAATGATTACAAATAGATTTTATTGTGAAATACAGTTGTTACTTCGATTTAAAGTATTTTGATCAAATTGTATTCTTCATCATCGTATCTTTTTAGAAACGAAATATTTTGAAATTAATAGCTGAAACATTAAAAAGGTTGGTTAAAAAATATAACTTATATATTTATATTATATGTTAGATGTTATACATTTATACATTTAATAAATTCTACTGCTGTGCAAGATGGTTTTACTTTACTTTCTGACATTTATCCCAAGCGAAATTAAGCTGCATATTTAATTTTCCTCTAATTTACAATAAATACTTCCGCTTTATTCGAAACTAGTGTTGTAAAGTCAAATTTTATTAGAAAATCAATTGGTTCGTCATTAAACTCATAGTTGACAATATAAAATGGAAAATGGATCACCCGAAAGTAACGAAATGCCAGCGGCAAAAGCACAGAAGCTGCCGCGATGTCCGCGCTGAACGGAAAACAGCAACAGAATTTCCTTGCTTTCCTTATTTTCCGACCGCTGCCGGCGTCGCTTTCCCTCTGCATTTGTATATGTGCGATGGCGCTGGTGCGCAGACGTCGAGTTCTGTGCTCTCGGAAATTCGAGTGAAACTCGACCGGAGTCGAGTGAAAATGCGGGCCATGTACTTGGGCGATTTCCCCTGATTCGTCGGCGAGGCTCAAAGTGTGGAAACAGTAGCGCCACCCCCTTGCCCACCCACGGGAATCCGCCCAACCGCCCGACCGCCCGCCACCCCCTTATTTTGTGGTGAGTTAGGTAACCGGCTGGCTTTTCCTTTTTTTCGCCTACTCCTGTTTTTCCAAGGCAACGTCTTGTGGTGAGAAATTGTTGCGCGCCGCTGAGTTTTTTCCTTTGCCGTTTTTGTTTTGTTTTTCGTTTTGCTTTTCCGTTTTTCTTTTTTCTTTTTCTCTTCCAGCCGCGCCAGCAGTAGCATTTTCTTGGCCGCACTTCGGGCGCTCTGTTTCTGTTGCCTTTCGTTTTCATTGTGGGCTGCTGGGCGGCTGGGCGGCTTGGCGGCTTTTCCGGCAGTGGGCGGATTTCGCAGCCTTGGCGGCGAAATCGCATTTGCCGTCGGTGGCATAGAAATTTCAGCGCATTTGCCGACGGCAAGTCGGTGGGAGCGGGAAATCTGTTAGCGAAAGTACTTGAGATGTGTGAATTCATTAGAGGAAGATCCATACTCTAAATCGAGAAAACAAGTTTATTTCAATTATCATATTTTGATTAATTAACAAATTCTTTGAAACAATATAAGTCAGTCCGTTTCATTGTTTTTGAAATATTTCGCTTTGTTTTGCACATAATAAATATTTTCTATAAATTTGGTATTTATGTATGTTTAGCGGAAATGGTTTTTTTTTTAAGTATTTATAGTTTTATTCGGATTATACCTGAACATCAAATTGTATTTATTAGTTCTTTAGTTGAGTTGGTATTTAAATGATTTTTTAAATTAACATGTTAATAAGTTCACATGGGAATTAATAACTTAACAATATGCCATTTTTAATGTATTATAATTTGATTAACAACTATGATATCAATTAAATGTATTATGCAGTACGATATTTTTATTTGATCACAACTAAATACTCGTTTAAAATTTGTTATTTTTCAGCTTGTTTAATTTTATTTTGTTAACGGACTAAAAATGCACAAATTAGTAATTGGATTTTTTTTAAATAAAAAAAAAATAGGTCAGGAATCCTTTAAAAAAACATTAAAATCGACAACTTAATGTCCCTTTTGATATACGTTTTAAAATATCTATAATACTACGCGTAAAAATCCAAATACGCTCAGAAGAAGCTTAACAAATCCTCACAAAAAATCATCGAATCAAAAATAGCAATTGATATTAAAATTTCTGCGGATTTAGTGGGTTTCTTGGCCGCCCATCGAGTATCCAAGCATTGGTCCAATTAGCCACGACGGCAATAAGCATACGCCCTGTATGCCCGTCGCATACTTGGGCTGCCCATTCAGGCGCCCCGTTCCTCTCCCCAGCTCCTTGCCCCATGGCAACCAACCAGAATCTCCCCACATTGCGGTACCCAAAAATGGGGGCAAAAAAAGAATATGGAAGAAAGTCCAGAATAAAAGAAAGCGGAGCGGAGGAAAAAGAAAGCCGAAGCGTAGGACGTAGGACTCATGAAAGCTTTTTGCGGCGCACCAATGGCACCGTGTTATGCTCTTACACACACTACGAGGGACACACACACACACAGATAGACCCACTCATGTACAGGGGGAGGGTCCTGGGAGAGTCCTTGGAAGAGAGAGGAGCGTGGAGAGTGGGAGGCGGCTTTGAGAGTGTCCCAAATGGGAATACACTCACACAGGCTAGCCACCGACGAATGCCGTTACGTGAGGCCAAAAGGCCAAAAGGAAAGAAAATGCACAGAAAGAAGCAAAAGCAAAAACAAACAGGACGAGGGGAAAAGCGCTGGGAAAGCGGTGGAAAAGCCGAGGAATGGCAAACCCAAAACTGACACCAAAAGCGGCTAACCCTTTATCGCACATAGGGTTTCCTTACAGGACCGCATATTTAGGTTGCAGTTATGGGGTCTCCCTCTTTCTCTTTCTCGCTCTCTCGCCCTCTTCCTCTATCTCTTTCTTTCTCTCGCTGTCTCTGTTCCACTGGCCAACCCCCACCCGCCTACATCTATGGTTGTGTGTGCGCTTTGGACACAGACAGTGGCATACATATGTACATAGTTTTGGGTTACCCAAAATCGACGTGATGTTATATTATATGGAAAACACAATTTGCTCAACGGTCTGCCATCGCCATCGCCACTGCCGCCTTCGCAGTCGCAGTCGCTGCCTCTGCCGCAGTCGCCGTCGGCGTCGACGCCAACTTTAAGTAGCACTCGAAATCGTGGGCGGTAACGATTTCTATATGGGTACCAGGACCTAGAGAAACTGGCTAAAAAATGTAGGAGTTTGGAAAAAGGGGGGTTAGGAATGGTCAGGGGTGGTCAGGGGTGGCACAAAATGAGGGGCCACTGTAGGGTTAAGTGGGGGAACCCCCGACAAAGATCCTCGTGATTCTGCGGACTGTTACTATTGCCATTTTGTGTGTGCTACTACAAAATGGGATGCCAGCTGCAGAAGCTCAAGAACATGTTTTTTATAAGTATACAAACCAAAGAGAATATAATAATATTAAATAAGGAAAAACAATTAGTAATCGCGAAAATGTCTGCCTATTTGAAATAATGTTCCTTTCCGCTTGTGATTTCTTTATTATTTACCTATTATAATACTCATGGAGAGTTGCTTGAAGTGAGTTATTTGCTTTAATTAATTTATGTTAATTGCATTATCATTACTTGATTACATAACTACAAATGTTAAAGTTAAATGTTTGTAATTTAAGACCTAAGGCAAGGCAATAGCTTAGTTAAATGTTTTTAATTTGAAAGCTAAGGCAAGGGCCATACAAATTTCTGGATTGATGAGTGTGCCAATGAAAAATAAATACATTTTAAGTACTTGCGAGTTAAAAATGCCAGCGAGTGTTAAATAAATTTATGGATGTCCTTAAGACACATTTTTTGAGTACTTGCCATAGTATTGAGTGTGCAACTTCAGCACCCACTGGCATTTGCTAATGAAAACGTCTTGAAAGTCCCTTTCAGTGCGAAAGTTTGAAAGGTCCTTTGTCAGACAATAAGTCCTCAAACGAAAGTTGCCATCTCAATGACATCCGTTGCTATATGGGGCTGTATGCGGCTATATATATATACATATATATATATATATATATACGCACAACATCTATAGGTGCACACCCACCGATTGTTTTTTGCCCACCTTTGTTTTGACTGAGCAGCAAAAGTTTTCATCAAAAAGACGCCAGACATGGCGAAATGTCGAGATGATGACAACTTCCACTTGTCTTAGTTTGACCCAGTTCGCCCGCATTGTACCGATATCAATGACTATATATACACATATAGAGAGCTATGGCTACATATATAGTATGGCTATAGCTATACGTTCAGGATGCGGATGTGTGCTGTGTAGGCGGGTGGGAAAAGGAAAATGTCATGCAGCCATGCCAATCAAGTAATGCAGCAGCAGCCTGAATTTGCAAGACGCTTTTCTTCGAGACGTTGGGTGTGGGTGGAAAATCGGGCTGGAAAATTGGGTGGGAAAACGGGTCGGAGGACTGGTGCTGCAGTGGTTCGTTTGGTTGGTTCGTTGGTGTCACATTTTCGGTGAAATTTTGGTTTGCAAACTTTGGCAAAACTTGGCCAAGTATTTGGCCTCAAGTGTGTTAAAACGAGACGGAGACAAGCCAGCCAGTCCGCCGGCGAAAGAGACGGCTAGCTGGGTGCTTGAAAGAGAGAGGGAGAGTGTCTTGCATGTGAGTGTATTGTGGTCGGTCTGCCGCCGGAGAATTCGCCGCTCTACTCTACTCCTATCTTCTCAACTCTTTCTCTGTCTCTCTCTCACTCTCTCTTTGACTCAGCTACGTCTTGGCGTTTTCTTAAGCTTCGGCTCCTTGCAATCATCTGCAGTGAGAGAAATTGGCCCAAATCGGCAGAAAAGAAACGTAAATCTCATAAAAAGTAAAAGTTATCTCACATAACTGATGGCTGGATCACTGTTTTTTCTAAAGACATCCTTAAATCCCGTTCTTAAAAACATTCCTTCCTTTCTGGAATACATTGGATACATATCTTATTTGAAAGTTCTTTACTAGTTATGTGTACAAAAAGATTCCTCGCATTTAATAACAATCTTACAAGGGAAATATAACAATATTAAAGATTAAATGATAATTTACACAACGTGGCGTATACTTGATATGTTTGCAGTGCTCTTCCTTGGTCCTTTTGGCCCGTTTTTGGCTCTTTCGCCGTCGGCAATGCCTTCAGCCATCTTATTTAGCCTCTCGGGCTGCTCCGACTGCATCTTCCGTTGCGCTTCCTGGTGTGGGAGGGGGGTGTGGACATCCTGCAGGATGCCCGCAACTGTGGGCTGCCACTTGATGGCGGCCACATGGACATGGCCAAGGAGCGGCCGACAGAGACGAAGCAAATGCGAGAGCGGGACGCCACTGGCTGGGGGATAATTTTAATGAATTTATTTAGAAGCTTGTCTTGGGGCAGGTGGCTTCTCTGTACTCGCTCGTACATAAGCAGCAATGGCCGCCACTGGAAAGTGGGGTAATGGCGGCAGGGAGGTGGCCTCCCCTTAAGAGGGATTCCCTTACCAATGTTGTTTTGCTGCAACCGAAATGTGCGGCAGCATTTTTGGTCTTGCACAGTGGGCTATATGTGGTCGAGACGAGGCTTTTGGCTTTCTGCCCCTCAGCTTGGCCTTCGTTCTCCGTGCGCTTGGCTCATTTTTTCGGGCTGCGAGATTTCGGTTATTGATCTTGGCATTGCATTTGGCGCCCACAGGGGATTTGACTGGAATTATTGTTTTAACTAAAAATTATTATTTTATTATTTTAACTGAACTTCTGGTCTTAAAGGCGTTCTTCTATCTTGCACTATCCTTAATGAATGAAGTATAACTTTGTACACGATGAGTATCGCGTATACTCGTATAAACAAGAAAATCTACGTATTGTACGCTATAATATATATAATATGTGTATGACTACATCATACAGCTTCGAAGGAATGATTTAAAAATTACACAGAATGAATAAAGAAATGGCAAAGCTTTAAAAATTGATTTTTGCGAAGTTTTACGGCTTAGAAATTGGCATTTGAATTAAAAAATACGGGAATCTGTAGTTTTATATTGTATATTCATATATTTTATATTGTATTGTCCTTGCAGGATTCGCACACCATTTGGTGGGGATGCACAGCCATCTTCATGCGCCCGACTGGCGCGCCCACATGGCCTTGGGCGGTCGTCCAGCCGCCTTTACCGCCGCCCCCTTTTTTGGCCACCATGCGGCCGCTTTTCCCACCGCCAGTGGCCTGCGTGGATTGAGTGGTTAGTTGACAGGGGGATCCCGCAATGGCCTAAGCAATATATATATTAATTTCCCATTTTTTTCTGCAGGGGACAGCCAGCAGCACCAGCAGCAGCAGCAGCACTTGGCCACCGTGGGGGCGGCACATAGCACCACCAGTCCGGAGGGATCGCCGACCACCACCACCACGAGCGGTACGCAGCTGAGCGCCTTTGTCCAGCCACCGATGACGTCGTCGCCTCCGCCGGTCACCAGTTTGCAGCACGACAATAACAATAACAACAGCAACAACAACAACAGCAGCAGTCACATTGATGCGGGCTTCGAAAGCGACAGCATTTCGGTAACAGGATCGCCGCGGAAAAGCCTTGGCTCCCCTTTGACCCACGACGAGGAGGAGGCGGAGGCAGAGGCTGAAGCAGAAGCAGAAGCGGAGGCCGAGGAAGCGGAGGTGGGCGGATTGAGTCTGAATGGTGGCGGCATTCAGGGCACGCTGCACAGCGAAAGTTCCCCCGGCTCGGGTGGCGCCTTCACCGCCCTCATCCAGCGCAGTGGCAAAAATCCCACCGAATTATTCGGCGGCTTTGCCGGCGCAGGTGGAAATCACTTTGCCCCCAGCGGTCATAGTTTCAATCCCGCTCTGGCCGCCCAACTCTTCCTGCAAAGTCCCCTTTTGCCGCAATCCAGCCAGTGGCTATATACCCAGCTATATGGCAGCTACAGTGATCTCCCCTGGCTGAGGAACGCGGCGGCTGCGGCGGCCGCGAATATAAATCCCGGCCAGGAGAACCCCGGCGTTCCGCCAGTGGGCAGCAATCCCGATCACGATGGCGTTAACCTGATCAAGCGCTGTGTCACACTGATAACCCACAATCCGCCGGACGCGGAGAACGCCAATCCAAACGCCTCGCCGCCGGTCAGCTCCACCAGGCGATCGCCCTCCCCCGTGGAAACCATCGACCTGGACGACGTGAGCACCACATCGCGCTCGGCCAGCGGTTCAAGTGGCCATGGCGGCGGAGTGGGAGTGGGTGGTGCAGTGGGACCCATCAGGACGCGCACACCCAAACCGTCGGCGGATGTCTGGCGTCCCTACTAGCGGCTGGCGGCCGCCTTGCTCGGCACATGTCTGGCGGCCCAAGGTCAAGGGGGCGGCGTCGGAGGTCCCGATGAGCAGGAGGCGGAGCGGGTCACCTAGCTGGTCCACAGCGAGTGGAAATGGGCAGGAAGGGGGCGCAGCAGCGAGCTTGTGGTGTTGTGAATAGTCGCCATATCGCAGCTGGCGGGGATTGCAACTTGAATTTGTTGAGCCATTGGGTAACCCAAGCAGGATATTCAATTACAAATACGCTTTTATTGCTGTTTATTAAATGGAATAATAGAAAAGTTTAGCCAGGAATAGGAATTTCATATAATGTAATATATTTTGTTTGAAATGAAAATATAAAAAATATTTAGTTTGCATTTGATGTCCAGTTAGCACAGATTTATGTTCGCTTATCAACACTAAAAACACAAAAAACAGTAATACCAAATTAATAAATATTTCAAAAATAATGTAAGGACTTCAGCATAATTAAATTAAATGTCTCTTCCATTCTCATAAATTCTTGATGAATTCATAAATTATTATTTTTCAAAAACTGCACATATGGTTTTGAGCATATTTTATTTTATTTAAAACTCTAAAATCAATTATCAGATGCATCAGATTTATGAGAAATGATACCAAAAGTACTTCAGATGGCAAAATATCTATGTTTTGGACCAACTTCAACTTACTAGGCCTGTTTTTTTTTTAATTGTCATGCGGTTAATTGCCTATAATAATTATAACAAATTTTCAAACGGAATATCAAATAACAAATTCAAGGAGCAACACTCGCGTCAAGTAATTTTGTTTGTTTTTTTTTATGGTCAACCCTAATGTAAGTGGCTCACATATCGAATTTAAATCAATTAGCATGGCCCTAAGAATCAAATATATATAATTAGTGGAGGGCGGGCTGACATACATAATACACGAATATATACGAGATCTGTGTACATTGAACATATATATTGCTCTGTATTTCCCCCTCTTAAATGAATATTGCAACAAATTAAACATATGTAGCTCTTAAGGATATACCATTTTTTTTTGCAAGACACAAAGAACGTGAAAGTATGAACACGGATGAAATAATAATATACATTTTAAAATTTATTAAAAATAAATTTAAGCAAAGACATAAAACAAAAGCAAACTGAATACACAGACATACACAATAACACACCGATTTGTATATAAGGTACTTGAGTAGTGTGCCAAAGATTCGTTAATAAAAATTTCAACTAAAAGTAAGTGTAAGTGCTTTTTTGACGATTCAGTTGCTTTATATGAAGGCAACCTATAACTATCTGCAAAAAATGCACATACAAATGCATTATAACATGCATAATATAGGTCAGGAATGTATCTTTAAGCTTTAAGTTTATATAACGATAATGTGGTTGCATCCGCTGATGGCTGATGCTTTCAAATAATTAACTTTGCGAATAATGAAAACTAGGTGTATTATTCACCCCAAGACTGGCCCCATTTTTTGAAGCCCTCTTTAGGCGTGTGAGTGAGAGGCAAGGCGGGGATTTGGATAATCAGCGCCGCCAAGAAAAGCTTTTAAGAAAATTAATTCGCCCCCCCCGCCCAAGTCGCTTGAAGGGGTTAACACAGATATAAAGACGAAAAGGAGAATTGAATTTATTGCCGGGGAGTCTTCGGCGGAGTTTTGGCGCAAATAGAAATCTGGTCCTGTAAAAAGTTTAAATAAATGGTCAAACTTGAAAGCGAAAAAAGCCAAACAGAAAAATCCAGAAAAGGGTCTCGTCTGAAGGATAAATGGCAAGGAGTGAAGCGCAAAGGCTGGCAACTTTGAATGTGCACTCCTTACAGGGTACACTTTGGCCCAGCCGGCTTATTTAAGTCGTGGGAATATAATGAATTAGTTTGTCCACTTTTCCAGTTTTCCATCTCGTACTTAATGAGCTTGGCGGCGAACCAAAAACGCATCTCAGCGCGTTATTTTGCTTTGCGCTTTCCCGCCTTTCTTTGTCCAATGGAGCATAGAAACAATTAGCGATTGGCTTCTAAGTAAAGAAAAAATAAATGAAAAATAAGGGTCTCATTATCTAGTAAGCCTTTGGGGATTAACTTAATCGCTCGTGTTAACTTCAGATTATTTATCTTCAACAGGATTTAAAAACTGTGGCAAACTGATATTCTGCCTTTTAATATGTTTATAGCCGATATAATCCTAAGCAGTATCAATAGCCGAGACAATCTGGTCACAGACCAGATGACCATATGACCATATGAACGCTACGATCTCAGGAACTATTGAAGCTAGAGCGTTGAGATTGGTCAACAAGGATTCCAGAGGCATAGACGCCTTCAAATCGCCCACACTTTTGATTTTGTTTTATTCTCCTTCGCACTTCCACTAGCTGAGTATTGAGAAACTCGACTATAGCATACTCACTGGTTTCAATTGAACACTCTCCTGTTTCCTTTTGCCACGCACTTTTTTTCCAAGCCCCCAAAACGCATTTGTCAAGTTTTGCGACTAAGCCCGGCCATATGTGACGTCTGCCAACCCCTTTTCTCGGGAGCCCCATTATGGAGATATCATGTGTAAGTAAGGAAAGGTTTATCTAGCGTGCTCGAATCAGAAACAAATGGCAGAAAATTAACGCGGCCTTATGAGTCGGAACTGACAAATCGTCAGGCGCATCCTGACCCGGATCCCTGTCGTTAAAATCCGAAAATTAACATACTCAAATGTGAACACTTTTCGTCCCAAAAAAGGCGGCTGAAGAAATTAAAAATGAATAACCTGAAACGAAGGCAATGATGTCACGTCCTTGGGGGTAGCTTTCCGCCTTCAGCCCTCCACTTCATCGTCGTCAACACAACCTTGTCTCGTGTCACCTTTTCCGACACATCCTCCTGCCCATCGACAGCCTCGTTTTATCCTGGTCCATGGTCAATGCTCCTGCCGGTCTCAGCTGTATTTTCAGATTCTTTTGAGCCGTTGGTCACAGAGTGAGGATATTTACCGAGTAGAGAATATACATTAGATCACATTTATATTGTCAGAATATTTATATTTTACTGTTGTTTTTAATTTTAAGTCTTTTTTATAGCAGGTCTTGCAGGAATACCGCTTCGTACAATTTCAATATTAGTAGGTAGCTATTTATTTTAATTAGTTTTGAAAACTGTATTTCAGATTTCAGATTATTTGGTATAGCAAAGTATAATGGCCATAATAGGTATGCCACATTCGGTAGACTTGAACATAATTGCCTCTCTCGCAGTCTTGCCCCATAGCTATGTGGCAAAGAAATATTGAATAGGAGTCGAAAATTCCGAGCTGCCTTCCAATTTGGACTGACATTAGAAGGAGCCGGGCTCGAGGACCTGCCAGTCTGAAGACGTTGTCCTGGCTACCCGTTTCTGCCTCAAATGATGACTGGCATTTGATGGCGACAAATGTGGGTGGGCGAGTGGTGAGTGGTTGGCAATCTTAAGAAACGGCAACGACACAACCTAATAAACTGTTGCCCAGGACGACGAGCATTTGACATTGGCCGGCTTTTAGCCTCCGTCGCTGTGAGCATTTCCACCAGATTGTTGGCAACAAAGGACGAAACTTTCATATCGTGTTTGAGGTTGAACAGGTTCGAAATTAAAGCATCTGCTCCTCTGCGTGAATTTCCCATTTCCACCCATTTTCGTCTGTCGCTCAAGCGTTAAATAGAAAATTTTATGGCCACTCGTTGTGAGTGTTAGTGTCCTGGTAACACACGCACACAATTGTCCACTCCGGAGCTAAGGAGGTATGGTAATGTACATATGCAGGGGTGGAGGAAGTACACAGGATAACCGGATAACCCCATCGCCACAGGGATAATATAAGCTGTAAAGGATCATTTCAGCATTAGCAATCAAATAGGGCGCCGGCTAAATATATTACTATTTTAGCACAATTGCTAGTACCAACAAAATAGTGTTTCTTCAAGTATGTATGTTTAATAGAAAAATGTAGGGTATTCCGACATGCAAGCATACCCTCAACCCCTCCGCCAGTGTAAGGACACACACTCGAACACACATCTTTATTGCAATAAGTGGGCTTTCAATTAACATTTGCCAGCCCCCGGAAAAGCTGCAGTCCCCCCATTCAAATGCCAAGTAATTTGACTTTATGCCATTCTCAAGCGCCAAAAACTTGTGTGCTCATCAGGGGGATGGCAGACAACTTGAGGCCGACAGGATTCACCGTTTGGTGCTAATTATGCCATCATTAGAGACACCCGCCCACACACCTCCGACCGCCAGCACATGCAATAAATTTGACACCACCCCCTTTTGGATGGCATCGTGTGACGTCAGTTTATTGCAAATCGTTGGGTATTGGGGGTATATTCCGGTTATTATGACACATAGAGGCACTTGAATGCACTGCGAGAAAATGCGCACCAGAGCACCAGCTTCGCAAATAGCTTAATTCTTGGGAGTACTTCAATTTGAGTTTACTTAACTTAATCTTGGTGAAATTAATAATTGTCTAATTCATTCATTTTGATGATGAGTTATCTTACTTTTAATGTTACCAAGTGACTAAGACTTTATTTACGGTGTACACGCACGTTTGAAGGCATGTTCGCAATATTTCCCTGTGGCACTTGCCATCTAATCACAGTGCTAATTGCTCGACTTATTATTAATAAATTGCTTGATTGTTGCAGTTGCTGCATTCCACAGATTGAGAAATCAAGGGGCGGCATTTTCCGAAAACGAAAATGGAATGCCACGAATGCGAAATGGAAATGAGATAAGTTGTCTTTATCGAATCGGAATCTGAAAATTATTTCAATGGTTTTTAATTGTTGAGCTGTCGTAATTTCATATTAATTGTTTTGTGCATGAGAAATTTAAATTATAATGTTGTGCACTGCACATAATTGAAGTCGAATGAATTATTAAAATTCGATTTAAAATAAAAACGTGTCGCTCATTTTGGACGGGATTTCCGCGAAGTACAAGTGAAAGCAGCTACCAACTACCAACTACCCACTACCCACTACCCAGTGAACCAGATTCTTGCCGATTAAAGTGCAATTTTGAGCACTTGCCGTGCAATTTTCTCGATTTCACTCGGATGCCCGGCACACGGGCGCACAGGGAATGGGTTTTCTGGAAGCCAAAATAAACAACAACCAGCAGCCGGCGGCGTCACAAACTTGGTAACGGTTAGGATCGGAAAAGGGGAGAGCGGGAACTCGCGGCTGGCGGTGGAGATCGCGGAGCGGGAGCGGGAACGGAAGCGGGAACGGGAACCACAAAACATTTTGTTGGACAGCGAACGGCCGGCAAAGGACATCGAAGCGACAGCGTCGCCTGTAACATGACAGGTGGCCTGGCCGCCCACAGCCACCCGCCAACACCCGCCGCCACCCACCACCACCCATCCGCCCACTCTTCCAGCTTTGTCACAGGAACTGTTAATAATGTGCAGCGTGAGCAGGAACGGAACAGAAAATCAGCGTCATTGGCGCACCTACAACATGCGATGTTGCGGTTAGCGACACAACTTCGGGCCCGGAAAATGGAAAAGCCCCGTGCCACGGTTTTTGGGAAAAATAAAAAGGAAAACGGGGCGAAAGGCAGGTCATGAGTGACGGCGCCGCTGCGTCAGCGGCATGTAATTTTCACGGTTTTTCGCAAATACGAAAAACGAAATACGCTAGACGAAAATTCCCTCGCTCCAAAAACTGACGATCCCTTCGCTCGTTTTCCACTCCGAAACTAAACAGAAATGAGAGGGAAATTGCGCTGAAGCTGGAGTACACTGAAATGGATTATGTATCGTATTGTGTATATTTAAAAAAGTTGTGGAAATATGAAAAGATTTTATACGAATTTTTATTGATTAATTTTCAGTCGAATGTTTTAGTCAACAGCCATCTTTTGTACATAAAAATATCGCCATATAAATAATATTATTCAGATAACGCATTTTCCAAAATAGTTTTTAAGCCATTTTCCTTACTATTTTGCATACAGTTTCCCGCTGCCGCGAAAAACAACGCGAACTTCTGGACAGAGTGGGCGTGGCTGTTCTGGGGGCGGCGGAAAACAAAGGCCATCCGCAGATTCATTCCACTGTTCCCTGGCTTTTCCTTTTTTCCAAAGCAGCGTGCGTGTGTGTGTAAGAACGGAAAAGCTGGTGGAAACGCTGTTCTGCGGAAGAGGGGGTGGGAAAATGCGGGGTTCACTGGCTTTTTAGCGCCTCCAATGCAAAACTAAAATTATGCAACGCCACGCCCCCTCCTCAGCGCGTGTGTGTTTGTTGATGTGTGTGTGCGTGCATTATAGCGTGCAATTTCTGTGCTTCCTTTCCTGTGAGTGTCATTTAATGAGCGCTGCGGGTCAGGGGTTAAGGGTCAGGGCGGGGTCACAACTGGGTGGCGATGCAGTCGGACAATGCAACAACGCTTTACAATTTTCATAGGCATTCCATGCATTTTGGTCAGTTTGATGTGGGTTTTCCTTACTCAGTGTCCTGCTCCACTCCGCCTACACTGAGCGAAATCATTCAAATAGATAGAAAGCTAGCCTCGGCTAGACGAAGCAAATATGCCCTCTCAGTGATAATATATTTAAAACCGAATATATCTCCTGTATTTCGAAAAGGTGATAATGTTCAAGAATATATATAATTCTAATATGGTTGCAAATGTGTCGTTTTAGGGCGTTGCTAACTTTTGACTGGAATCAATATACCCTGCGCAAGGGAATGATGCAGAATGGAAAAAATGTGTACTCCCTTCGCTGCTATCAAGTCAACGAATCCTCGGATTCCCTATTTCGCGAGGACCAGGAACGACCGCCTCATACAAGTATTTTTCGGCGAATGCAAACACCAAAACAGGACCAAAAACGGGCCGTGGAAAATAGGGGGTCAGAAAAGCCCCCTTCCACAAAAAGCCCTGGACACCCATTGTCGTCGCTAACAATAATGAGTTCGTAATTTGATGTCGCTGCAGAAAACCCGTGGCAAGTGCCACTGACAAAAACCATAACTATTTATTGAGATGCAGGTAATATAAATTGGACAAGTTTTCGAAATAATTGTATTTGAAAGAAAGGATATATATATATATGTATTTTTCAATATACACAAAAAGGTTTAAAAGTGATCACTATACACATATTGAAAGCTTGGCTATAAATGTATTAATATTTCAAGAAAAATATTGGATTAATGACTTGATTTTGGTAAGTATTTAATGAGTATAATGTAGTCTTTAGAAATTTTGCCATTTTCTTTGCAACATTTCTCACAAAAGTCTTGCATAATCGTCGTTCATTTTGTTTGGCGTGGATTCTCGAACAGATTTGGTTGCCTTGATTAGGGAATGTTTTGTTTCTAGTGTCGGGGCTTTTCCCCACTCCCACTCCCAGTACCAAAAGCATCAAACATTACAAAAAAATATGTTAAAAAGAAACATCATCATAGGAAACCGACTCGAAACCGAAACAGCCGTTCATATGTGATTTATCAATGTCCGCTCGTCAGCAGCCATCTATCCAACTAGCCTCAGAGGTTCGGCTCCTTGCCACTCCTCTTTTCCACATTTTCACATTTCCACATTTTCAGCGTCTCCACAGCTTCCACATTTTCCACACTTCCATCCCCATTCTGTCAGCCGCACATGTTTCCTGCTTAAAATGAGGCAAGTTCGGGGCGGGTGTAAACTATTACAAGTGTGTCAATTGAATCGTTCAAATAATTAAAGATCCGATGACGTGATAGATGACTTGCAGGACTGTTTTCTTTTCATACCCGTAGAGTTACTAGATACACTAGATTCGTTAAAGGGTATGTAACATGTTGAAGAAACCGGTTCAGACCCTTCAAAAGATATATATATATATTTGATCGGCATTACTGTCCAAGCTGGAAAGAAAATTTCGGCTTTTAACTGAGATATGCCATTATCTGCCAGATTATGGCAACAATTTTGAACTGTTCTGAAATAAAAGGGAACACTTTAAAATTCAAATAGATTTTCGATCAAGTTGGCTATGCTTTCGATTGTCACAATATTTCGTTCCGCCGGAATATTTAGTTCACTTTCGTTTCACTACTTGACTGAGAAACAAGCTCCAGAGCACAACCTAATTCAGAAATGTCGGAGAATTCGAGCGCGGAAGCAACGCCATTTGGAAACGACGAGTTGACAGAGGATCCTGAGCACCCGAGTGGATTGAAGGTGGGTTCGTAGTCCTCAGGGGCTTCTTCTTCGATAACTGAAGTTTCTTTGAATACGATAAATGTGTCCACCCAGAAGATACCTGCGAAGTTTCAGCCCCTCCTAGAGAAACTAGAGCACCTGAAAAAGGAGATGGCCCGGGAGGAGGAATTGAATGGGCTGTTCAATCGCCTCTTTGCTGCAATCCTAGCAGAAGTACATGATATATAGTATATGCGACTTCTGTTCACCTATTCCCAAAATACCAATGTATTATCAAATGGTCTAAGTGTTGACGCATAAATATATCATGAGCATCCCGGATATGGAGCTTTAATTAGCACATTTTCTTTTTTCTTTCTACTTCCAAATTGCTTTGCTTTGTTAAACAGGCGTATTCTTTTTTTTAAGAAAATTAGCTGAAACAAAATTAATGATGTCTGTCATTTGATTTGATTAAAAATGTAGCCAGTCGAAGGAAATGTCACGACTTGATAGAAATTCGGCGGGACGCACGTTTTTATTTTTTTTGGTGATTTTTCTTCATTTACGTGGGGGTCTTCGATTGCCCAGACATCTTGACTGCGCCAGAAATAACATCGAAAATCGGCGGTGAGGAGGGCGGGTCACCCGAATCAAACTCAACTTAGCTAAACAAGCCTTAAACGGGAATTATCTGCCGGCCAGCACATTTAATTTCAATAAGCTCGCTTTGGTCAACTTTCCTGGGCCACCTGTGACCAATTTCGATTATGAGACTTGGCAACTTTTTTTTGCCTCCTGCTCCCCCGCTTTCCCTGATTTTCCTGCTTTTCACCATTTTTCCCCATTGCTGTTTTTGTTAACTATGTCCCCATCTTGGGTTTTTGGGTTTTTGAAGACAACCCCAGAGGCGTTGTAAATTTTCGTGCCTCATAAAATCCTCGACCATCCCTTGGACTTTCTTGCGAGTTCATTTTTTCCCGGGCTTTTCTGGTGGGCGGCGATGTGGACGTGTCCGGGAGTGGGCGGCTAATCAGCTTCCGCATTTTTATAGCCCGGACGGACGTGTAACGGAAATCGCAAGTAGCTTAGCCTAATATGCTTTGTGTTCGGCTCTTTATTTATTTATGCCACTTTCACTTTCACTTGGCTGAGGTTCGGAACTCTATGAGTTTTCCATTTTTTTTTTTTTTGGGATCAGCATTTGTTGTTGTCGGTCCGCATCATTTGTTTTGCTTGGCCTCAAATAAATCCAAATAAATAATTCATTTGCCGCCAAGTTTTTCTCAAGATTTTCGCTCATTGATTGCAGCAGGTTTTCGATAAGGCGACATTGTTTTTTTTTTGGGGGTTTGGCTTCTTCACACAATAAATGCGCGAATATCGAAATAAGGTTATGGTAAATTCTGCTTCTAAAAATACGTTTGAAACTGGGCTTAAGATTTGTAAGCGACATGAAAATAAGATTGAGGATTAAGCAATTGAACACAGAACACTTTTATGGAAAATGTGTCATAAAGCAACCACTTTCAACCCATTTAAATACAGCAAAACGACCAGTTTTGGCAGAAAAATCAATTTAGATTTTCCAAGTCATATTGGTATTTGATAACTATTTATACCCGTTATTCGTAAAGTAAAAGGGTATAGGGATTCAAGGAATTCGTTAAAAAGTATGTAACAGGCAGAATGAAGCGTCTCGACTATATAAATTATATATATTGTTGATCACGATCCATAGCCAAGTCGAACAGGCCATGTCAGTCTGTCTGTTCGTCCGTGTGAACGTCGAGATCTCAGGAACTATAAACAGAATCTAGAGACAAAGACGCAGTTTGTTAACCCATGTTGCCACACCCACCATAACGCCCACAAGCCGCACAAAATGCCACGCCCACATTTTGAACCATTTTTAAGGTTTTTCTCGTTTGATTCCCCAATATCTATTGATATCCCAGAAAAATGATGAAATTTCGCGTGCGCATTCACACTAGCTGGGTAAAGGGTATCTGATAGTCGGGGAACTAGATTATAGCATTCTCTCTTGTTTTGTATTATTTTGTATACACATTTTTTTTTTTGCATACACATACAATATGGATGTATATGCCAAGCATATTTTACTAATTTGTACGACCAGAAAAAATGGCAAAGTAAATACATAATTCATGGTGCTCGACGCGCTTGCTCTCAAGATTAGAAAAATAGTCGGCGAGCTGCAAGGATAACCCTTGATAGGAGGTTGATTGGTGTCCTGTAGGTCGTCCTGCCGGTGACTTGTTGCCCAATTGTGTGAATTATGTGCCAAGGCGTTGTCTGGCATATCAAGCAAATCGGTCTGTCTTCGAGTCCCAAACTACCCCATAAACCGATTTGCAATCGAGGTCCCTATGCGTTTCGCAAATCGCAGGCTCCAATCGCGGGCGGCAATTGGGGAAAATTAATCAAAGTGGCGATGGCTGTCCAAGGATAAAATGATTTATGGGCGAGCAAATAATTTGGACACAAAGGTAACAAATACTTTGACAATCATAAATCACAACAACACGCTCGGCCCTCTCATTCCCGCTGCCATAGACCCACCCACAAACCGCATTTGGGGGGCGTAAGAAAGATAAATGATATTAAATATAGTAGACGGAGATTCCGATTCGTATTCCGGAGGACTGCCATCCTGGCCAAGTTGTTGACCGGCCTAATGTGTGAAACATTTCATTTCAAGGCTGCCAAGCGGCCCAAACAAATTGCCTATTGAATGATTAAAGGTTCCCACAACTGAGGTCTAGGGATGGATCTAAGTATGTTTTAGTCAGAATTTTTGGTAATCCATTTACTAATAGTTATTTCTATTTACTAATACAACAATATGTTTTTGTTTTGAATTGACCAATTACTACCCATGGCACGATATAATAATCACTTAAAATATCGAATAGAACTATCGTGCGTATGGAATCCGGCGTGTCACGAACTCATCACTGGATCTTCCTCTGTTGTCCAATGAAGGTCCTTCATTTCGGGACTCGCGTGCCCGGATCATAAATCATCGGGATTGGGGAACAGGCTCAGGAACATATGAATTAGAAATCGTTACACAGCCTTCTCTCCGGTTTTTCGGGTTCCGGATTTCCTGGCCCCAGAGAAAGGGGACTTGCGCCTGTCAACGGCAGTGTCCTGGCTGCCAGGACGTGTTGACGTGCATGAAATTCTTACGGTAAAGGATTCCATTTCATTTCGTTTCATTTCATTCGTCTTTCGCTTTGCTTGGCCTGCCGCACGAGCGAATCAGGCCAAAAAAGGGAAAGGATTCTCCGACATCGCCGCACGTACATATATTGTCTATAATTTCCCAGCAATTTTGACCAAGGACTTGAGTTCCCTCACCCCCGCCAGGACTTTTAATTTTTGCCTTCTCCTCTGGTACCCTGTTTATTAGTCTGCGTTCGGCGGCTGTTCCTTGGCCATAAATCCTGCAACGTGTCTTGCATTCAATTTCCCGCCTTCGCGCGCTCCATTTTCCACCCCTCGCCGCGCTTTTCCGCAGTTTTCCACAATGTTTCGCTTACTTTTATGTCAAAGATTAAGCGAGCTTTAAGTGCTCAAGGTTTTTCCCGCCATGGCCTGAAAAACCAAAAACCATGCGCTTTCTTGGGGAGGGGGAAAAGTAGGGCATCAAAATAATATTTTTTTAATTTTCACCAACACCAACACTGAGAAAAATGCCCACTTATATTTGGCAGTAGTTGTAGGTAGCTGAGAAAGCATGCGAGTTAACAAGAAGTTAATTGAAAATTGTATACATTTCAGATTACTAATGAATATATGTGTTGAATGGATTAATTTAATTGATTTAAGCCTGCAGATGCGTCGAACACTTTCCATTCCCATTTCGCCAGCTGAAAAGGACGAAGAACGTTAGACAACAAGTCAAAACCGACAAAAGGAAATGAGTTTGCGAAGGAAAATATGAAAGGGACAACCGCGACGACAGTTAAAACGTGACGAGTCGACAATGGGGTAAAGGATCCCGCTTTTCCCGCTTTTCCCGGCGGCACCCGTTTTCCATTTTCCCAGCCATATCCTGCAGACTGTGCAAATATTTGGCATCTCCTATATTCTTGGCCAAAAGACCGGAGGCGTTTGGCTCCGGCTCCTGGATATTTGGATTATTTTTTTTTGTTTTTGTTCCTGGCTTGCCTTTATTTTTTTGCTTTTGCTGCAGCCGGCATTTTGTTGTGCTCGAGTTTTTACCGCCAACACAAGATTTAATTAAACCAAAGACTTGATTTATGAACGAAAGGATTCGATGTCCGGGCCGCCGGATTTGGGCGGGGTTGAAAAATGTCGAGTAAAAAGGAGCTGTTTTTGCAATAATGATTTGGGGATGGCTGGAAAAACCAGGAAGGCCCAAGCCAAAGCAGAAGCAGCAGCAGCAGCTGAACGGGCCGTTAAAGGCGGCATTAAACCATGCAACATATAAAGAATTGTTTTTCCCGAACTTCTCCGACGCCGGCAACAATTCCTATTGTTTTAACCCTTTTTTCCCGTCGTCCTGTTCTGTTTTGTGTGTGTTGTGTTATGTTGAGTCGTTTTTTATTTGTCCCGCCGCTGCTCGTGCGGAAGTGGAAGTGGAAGTGGAATAGGAAGTGGGATTGTGGCCTTTGCCTCGGGCATCGATTTAAGCCAACAGCGAACAAGCCAAGTAAATACGATATTCAATCGAATTTACGCTACACCAAATTGGAAATCGCTGGCTTTAAGCCAAGCAGAGCTGGTACTTAAAAAATCAAACGACTTTGGGGAGTAATTTTAATGGTATATTTAACTACATAAGAGATAACTAGCATTTATTTTGAAACATCTGCATTATTTGTACAAAAAGTTTATACAAGTTGTTCTAATAAATCAAAAAAATATTGCTAAGCTGCCATAATTAACAACCAATTCAATAAATTAGTTGTAAAATATTCCGAAGTGAATGTGGTACTTCAGCAAAACCAACAGTGATTTTCGTGAATCATTTCCACCAGTTAGCCAAACCGGATGAGGTGCCTAGGCGTCTTAACACCTGGCTGACCAACTGCACCTCGACATCATCAGTGGATCCTGTGAAGCGAATTATTTTAATAAATCTCTGCCAATCGGTGCGACTGACATCGAAGCATGTGGATTCGATTGTTAATATCTAAGTTCTGGCCACAAGGAACCGAGGGACCGAACCGATAGACCGAAGGAACAGCTGAACCGGCTGCCGTTGCCATGGCAGTCCGGCTATAGTTGAGTTTATTAATTTGATTTTGCTCAAAAGCGAAGCATTTTTCTTTTGGCCAGAGCCACAAATTGGAATACGCACTAATTGGGCGGGAAGAATTCTGGCTTTCTGGGTGGGTCAGTGCAATACTTGGCATATTTTCTCGATTGCAACATTGCTGGCGAAGTTTTCCATTCTGCCAACCGCCATGCTGGCAAAAAGTTTATAAGTATTTCCACCCCCTCTGGCTGCTCATTGTTGGCCACAACCTCAGTTTTTGCTAATTTCGAGTATTGCCATCGTAAATCTTTTCATTAAGAAAACTTTGCATAAGTTTTCCCCGCTGGTTCAGCCCCCTTTTCCCCTTTTTTCCCTTCTCTAGTGCCTCTCGGCCCTTTTTCCGTTCCTCCAGCTAGCCACTTTCCATTGCCTAGACGCCTTTTCGTCGGCTCGGCGTGTTTTCGTTATTAGTCTGATTAATTTGGCTCTTTTCATAAATTGCCAACAGCTCCCAGCCGCAGCTTCCAAGCCTCTTAGCCAGCCGACCACCTCTACCCGTCCTTCACTGAACTTTCACCCCGCAATTCAGCAGATCCCCGCAAAACGAGGGACTTGAGAAGTCGCTTTGGAAACATAAGCAACCTGTAAATACCCTTAAATTCTCTAGGAACTAATATAGATTACTTGGGGCATTTCAAGACTGAAAGTCAAGAATTGTTGCACAATTTAAATACGCAAAACACTCATAAATAAGAAATAAATTGAAATACATATTTTTATTAAAAATTTGGAAGCTTATGAATGTTTTAGCATTTTAGTAAGGAGTCCTTTGAATGAAATACTATAATATATGAACAAACTGACCTCAATAGTTGGTACACCCTTACTTTTGTCTCTATTTATAGGGCAAAACCCAGCAAAAACTCGCTATGAACCTTTTTCCGACTTTCGGACTTGTCCAGCCCCCCTTTAACCCCTCGCCGCCCTCAGATGGCAAGATATCCTTTTTGAGGAGCGGGCGGCATGAGGTAGTTAAGCAAACTCTTCAGGAACCACATCATACATTATCCTAATAAAGGATAATTCATTAGTATTTGAACTTTTTGGCATTTTTTGAAGTCTTTTGGCTGACGGACCGAGCGCCATTTTAATTGCTGACGATTTTCTCGGGCTTTTCCGGGATGCCCGTCCGCTAAAATATCTTATTGGGCATTTAATTACGTTGATTTGCGCGGCTTCTCTGCTCTTGAGTGAAATGCTTTAGTTTCGGCTTCCGCTTCAGCTTCGCTCCATCTTCAATTTTTTCTATTAAAAAATTCCGCTTCGTTTTCCATTTATTCGGTGGCAGGGGGTGGAAAATGTGGAGCTGCGTTCTGTGGAATCTGCCGCGAATGTTTATTAATAAAAAATTTCATAAAATCGATACCAAAAAATCGAGGAGACATTGAAGGCTTGGACCTTGGACCTTAAAGAGAGGCTTTAAAGTGATGTTAATCTTTACTTTTTACGCTATGAAACGAGTTCATAAAAAAGCGAAATAGTTGAAGACTTTGAAAGGTTATTACCATTTCGAGCTCATCATATCAAATATGTTATAGGGCTAAGCTTTCTGACCCAGATCCGAAACTGACGTATTGTTAAAAATTGGAATTTAATCACCATGTAGCTTAAAGTCTGATAATGCTTTCTAATTTATTATATGCACCCGCAGCCCCCTTCCCCGTTTTCTTTGCTTTTGTCGGGTAGTTTTCATTAGTGCAGTGCAGCCGCAGGACGAAGCTCTCGGCTCCTAGTTAAGTTGAGTTGAGTCGAGCTGAGCTGGCTTTGAAAAATCGACAAGGTAAAGTGGAAAAAGCGGAAAAGTGTAGCAGCCGAAAAGCGAAGGAGATGCAGAGACAGCGCACAAAGTGTGTGCGGTATCTTATTCGAAGTCCTGCGAGCCACCCAGCGCACCGCCAGCCCACCAGATCACCAGCCCCCTGGCACACCACCCACCACCCACTCGACCACCTCGTCACTCATTATGCGCTGTGGCAGTCGCTGCCTTATCCTGTCATATATTAGTATGGATTTTTAATGGATTCTGGCGTTAAACTAATGTCACAGCTCAGCTGCCGTTGTTGGTGTCTCCTCTGATGTGGTTCTCGGTGGTTGGGTGCCTCGGGGTTTCCAGTGGCAGAGTGGGTGGATGTGGGTGGTGCAGACACCAGACGGCAGGCAGGATCGTCCCGAAGTCTGTCGTTGGTCCAACATATTGTCGGTGGTTAGCGACTTGAAAGGCGATTCGTTTAAGCCCGGCAAACTATTAATTCTGCACTCAGACAGCAGGAGGTGGGAAAACTCTAGTGTGGAAAATGCGCAGCATGAGAAAGGTGGAAATAATGGGATGGAAACCTGAAGAGAACTTAATGAGATGGAATACATACATTCATTTACATATGTGTGTTTCTTTTAAATGAAAAAAACTATTCAAGGCAAATAGTTTTTTTCATTATGCTACCAATTCGATTATCATTTTCATCTACTTGAAAATGTAAAATAATGGATATTTAATGCTTAATCCTGCGTCACTTTCTTACTAACCTGCCATGATTGAGATTAACCATTAACATTAAACATTACCTTAACATTAACATTAAAAACCTTTTGTATATTTTCTGGTTGCTCCCTCCCTATTAACAATTGAATGTTGGACGTTTGGGGGCCCCCTTGACGACGGTGCCCGGGGCAAGCTGCCCAATAAATTATATTCCAATACTATGGCTTTTTTCAATTGACTTGAGCTTTTGGCCTAATTGATTGTGGAATTGGTTTCAATTCCAAATAAAGCGTACGCCTCTCTGTCAAGACAGCAGCGCCACCTAGTGGGGGAAGTTCGGAAACGCTATCTTCGCTATTGATAATGAAAAGCAGTAAACGTTCCGCAGTTGATCGATCAAAAAACTACTCTTCATTTGGTTCTGACCTGTGAACAGTGATGAGCGTCGGTCACAGGGCTGCCTCGAGTAGCAGGTATTTTTAAGTTTTAAGCTTTTGTATGTGTCAATGTGTCAATTTAACTACACAATTGAATAATAGTAAAGTCGTGGTCAAACACTATTCCTTCGAAAAAATATACGTTGTTTAGTGATTTGCAGTAGTGGATTTTGCTCATTACTGGCAGCAACACTTGTTAATGCCACATACTCAGCAACAGGGTTGCCTTGACTTACGGGGATGCCAACTCGCGTCATCGTCACGTGTCGCTTATGTATAACACTTGGGACGTTGAACTATGAATGAGAAAACCGAATAGTACAAGCAAGTAAGCTTTCTCAGTAAAATTGAATTTTGTTTCTATTATGCCATAGCACTGCTATTTTAGTGAACACCAGAATTTCTGCCTATTATGTTGTTTTAACCTATATTTTCGAAACTATTGAAGAAAAAAAAGTGAAACATTTGTTAAATTTTTTGAAATTAAATACATAATACATAATAAGGTGCCCGTGGGAATTAAACTTCCCTCACATGGCCAGACCACTGCACCATCCGCCTCTTCATCTTCTTCCTCTTCAAAAAACTAACTACAAAACTTACTATCTCCTCGGATCTCGGTAACTCGGAATTCGTATGTGTAAAGCTGTCTTTTTCCGACAGATCAGTTTATATTACGTGCTCCTATATTCCGCCAGCTTCTGAATTCCCAGAATATCAGAATCATCTGTCCGCTATCCAGTCCATCTTGAATAAACTTTCTGACAGGGACCAATTGGTAGTTCTAGGTGATTTTAATATACCTGGCACAATGTGGTCCCCAGAAAAACAATCGAATATCCTTCTCCCTTTAGCACAACACGACTTTATTGACGGCTTGCTCGACTTATCGCTGTCGCAAGTTAATTATATTCCAAATTCTCTTGGTAGACTTTTGGATCTATGTTTTGTAACAAGTCCTGAATGTGTGTTTCTGTCCAGGGTAGTACCTCTTACTCAACCTGAAGATCAATATCATCCTACTTTCGAGGTGGAAATCGACTTAGGTACGGTATTAAAAGTAAATTCAGAGAAGTCAACAAAACGAATTTTATAGCTGGCTTTAATTGGTCCGATCTTTACTCCTGCAACATAATGGCGGATGCGATTAATATGTTTTATACCGCATTTAAATCATTTTTTAACTCTTGTGTTCCGATGTACTATCCGTCAATCTCTAAACCTCCTTGGTTTAATAAAGAGTTGACACACCTAAGAAATGTAAAGTCCAGACTCTATATGAAATTTAAAAATACCGGTTCTCAGTCCATCCTTTGTAAATATTTAAGCGGTCGGTTAAACTTTACCGTGCTTAATGCTCAGTGCTACAAAAATTATTTAAACCGTTGTAAGTTCCAGTTTGCACAGGATCCGAAACAGTTTTATAATTTCGTTAGCACTAAGCGAAAAACAAGTTCTCACCCTTCCTCGCTATTTTTTGAAAAGCCGATCTATTCGCCAAGTTTTTTCAAACAACATATTCAACTTTACCTCATTCCGAACAGCCATCTTATGCGGTATCTAAGTCGAATCTAATATTTTGCCCCACTATAAACGAAAGCTCACTGCTTAACGATCTTCAGCGTGTTAAACCGGTCCATTCGCCAGGTCCCGATGGAATCCCTGGCTGTGTGCTCAGATTCTGTGATGAAGCCTTGTGCAAGCCTCTACTGAAACTGTTTACCTTATCTTTGGAATCTTCACAATTCCCTCATATATGGAAGGAGTCCTTTGTGATTCCTGTTCACAAAAAAGATAGCAAACTGGATGCAATTACAGAGGAATCTCTAAATTGTCGGCTATCCCAAAACTTTTCGAAAATGTTATCACTCCTCATTTGCAGCACCTTTGTAGATCAATCATATCACCGTGTCAACACGGTTTTATGAAACGCAGATCTACAACCACTAACCTCTTGGAGCTAACTTCTTTCGTAATAGAGGGTTTCAAAAATAATCTTCAAACAGATGTCATCTACACTGATTTTAGTAAAGCATTTGACTCTGTTAATCATTACCTTCTAATAAAAAAACTTGATCTTATAGGTTTCCCTGTTGATCTTCTAAATTGGATTTCAAGCTATCTGAATGGCAGGACACAACTTCTCTTTAAAAATTCGTTATCTTCTATTCTCCGAGTCACATCCGGTGTCCCACAAGGGAGCCATCTTGGTCCGCTTCTTTTTACCTTATTCATTCATTCATTAACGACCTCCCCTTAATAATAAAACATTCGCGTGTACTTATGTACGCAGACGATGTTAAATTATGCCTCCAGTACAAGGACACTTCTTGCCATTTGGACTTACAATCCGATCTAGACCGATTTCAAATATGGTGCCGTGATAACATATTAGACTTAAATGGCTCCAAGTGTAAAGTTATGACCTTTTGTCGTGCCAACCCAATACGCACGACTTACACTCTAAGTGGGTGCCCTCTGGACAGAATAACACGAGTTGATGATCTTGGTGTTCTTCTGGACCCAAAACTAAAATTTTCTGACCATATTTCGTCTATTGTCAATAAGGCCAGGGGTGTGCTTGGTTTTATAAAAAGGTGGTCTCAGGAATTTGAAGACCCTTACTTGATGAAAAAACCTTATTTATTTCGTTAGTCCGTCCGATTCTCGAGTACGGATCACCTGTTTGGAGTCCACAATACGCAGTCCACTCGGACCGCATTGAATCGGTCCAAAAAAACTTCTTACTTTTTGCCTTGCGGCGCCAAAATTGGGATGCAAACCATATATTACCTCCTTATTCCAGTAGACTACTTTTAATTAATTTACCATCCCTAGCTAACCGTAGAACTATGCTTGGAACAGTCTTTATTTGTAAGCTTATTCGTGGGGATGTTGAGAGTCCCGACTTGATTAGTCGGCTTAACTTCTCGGTTCCAAGTAGAGTCACTAGAAACTATATACCCCTTATCTTAAATCATTGTAGATCTAATTATGAGTTGCATGACCCTTACAGAGTTTTATGTTCTGACTATAATAGACTTTATCCTATTATCTGTAATCTTGACTCTCTGCCGCTATTAAAGCAATCGATTTTATCTTTTCTATTACATAATTAGATCCTACTAACACTAATATTTAACATAGTTATTCCACATTATATTCATTTCCTCGTTCCTATTCTATTTTTTTTAATCGCGTCTATATCTTCTCGCGAATCGAGCCGTACGATACACGGCAGCGCCCCTCGGTCGGTTGGGCGGGAGGTGTGGCCGTGGGTAAAAAAAAAAAAAAAAAAAAAAAAACGATATTATACAAAAAAATTTTCCCATTAAAACTATAAATCATAGAAATTTTTTATCTTAAACTCGCTGGTCCCAAGCACTGCTATTTTGTTGAACACAGCTGTATATAAAATGCATATGTCCCTTAGTAAAAAAAGTTATGAAGGGTTGGCGCTGTTTTTGTATTCGAATTAAGAATTCCATATTATTTCTTGCCAACATTTTGCCAAAGCATCTTCGTCAAGATTTTCGATTTAATCGTTGCCGTTTCATGGGACTCGTGCTGCTTCGTGATTCGCGTGCCATCTCTAAAAATATTGCAGTGGATTGGATATTTAATAAATTTAATATATTGTTATATTCTGCACGTCCGACGTTCCTTGGCCCAATAAACTCATGGATAACAATACAGCCGTATCTGCTCTAGATGAGTTTTGTGCAAAGACAAACAATACTCCACCAACATACCATTTTATTAACGGCGAAGACGGAGGTTTCGTTTGTAAAGTACAACTATTGGAGATAGAGGCCCTTGGAAATGGTAAATTACAAATCCCAGCCACTATTTATATTCGTATCTTAACCGCCACATGTTAATCCAATTATAGGGCGTTCGAAGCCCGAAGCCAAGCACCTGGCTGCCGCCAATATCATGCGTAAAATCCGAATGCTGCCCGGCATGCAGAGCATGACGCAGGATTTGTCGTTGGGTGATCTGGGTGAGGAAATGACCAACCTAAACCGGGACATGGAGAGGGAGCTGCGAGACTACTGCGACCGCCACAAGATGCCACTGTTCATCATTGAGGTTGAGCAGCGAGGCGGCACCCCGAGCGCCCCGGAATTCGTGGCCTCTTGCTCCATTGTTCGCTACGGAAATTCGGACAAAAAGAAGGATCCCCGTCAGCGAGCGGCCACTGAAGTGCTGGCCGTAGTCTCCAGCAATTCGGACAATTTGCGTCCGGATCAATTTCAAGTATCGAGCACAAAGAAATTGAAAGATGCTGATATAGAAGAAACTATGGAGGAATTTTAGGCATCGCGCAGAAAGAAATTCAACAGCTACTGGGATTTGTAGGGAAGGAGACCAATATATACGACGACATAATAGACTATTTTCGCACCATGTTGGTTTAATGCGTATAACATTTATTCAACTATTCTGGCTTAAAACTGCTAAACTCGGTTTATTTACACTCTGGAATGCACATATTTCATTTAATTTTACGGTTAATAAAATCTCCACCAATTCGTAGTTGGGAAACATAAAAAAAATTATTTTTTCAAGGTCTTTTAGTAAACATCTATGTTAACTTGGTACACGATTGATAGGTCTAAAAAATCCAAGCAAATAACTAAGGGAAGTGGGTAAAACAACAAAAGCTTAACACATACTTTCCGATGCCTATACCAATGTCAATCCTATTAAAATTTAAAGTATTTATTCGGTCCTAACTTATTGTTTGTAACAACTGATTATAAAATTACATACATATGTATTGCACAGTGAAATTAAAAATATTGTACATTTGCTTTTAAAAGGAAAGCTAGTAATCAATGTGTCAATTTAAGTACACAATTGAATAATAGTAAAGTCGTGGTCAAACACTATTCCTTCGAAAAAATATACGTTTGCAGTAGTGGATTTTGCTCATTACTGGCAGCAACACTTGTTAATGCCACATACTCAGCAACAGGGTTGCCTTGACTTACGGGGATGCCAACTCGCGTCATCGTCACGTGTCGCTTATGTATAACACTTGGGACGTTGAACTATGAATGAGAAAACCGAATAGTACAAGCAAGTAAGCTTTCTCAGTAAAATTGAATTTTGTTTCTATTATGCCATAGCACTGCTATTTTAGTGAACACCAGAATTTCTGCCTATTATGTTGTTTTAACCTATATTTTCGAAACTATTGAAGAAAAAAAAGTGAAACATTTGTTAAATTTTTTGAAATTAAATACATAATACATAATAAGGTGCCCGTGGGAATTAAACTTCCCTCACATGGCCAGACCACTGCACCATCCGCCTCTTCATCTTCTTCCTCTTCAAAAAACTAACTACAAAACTTACTATCTCCTATCAAAATGTTAGAGGCTTGCGTAGCAAATTAATCAAATTGTATTGTGATAGTCTTTCATTTGCATCCCATATTATAGTGCTCACAGAGACTTGGTTAAAGCCGGAGATACTTATCTCCGAAGTCTTCCCAGGTATGTGCACTATATATAGGTTTGACCGTCCCTCCAGACGGGGAGGTGGAGTCTTAATTGCGGTTAGATCTACCCTCGCGTCGGAGGAGTTACTTTTGGACGATTCCTGTAACTCGGAATTCGTATGTGTAAAGCTGTCTTTTTCCGACAGATCAGTTTATATTACGTGATCCTATATTCCGCCATCTTCTGAATTCCCAGAATATCAGAATCATCTGTCCGCTATCCAGTCCATCTTGAATAAACTTTCTGACAGGGACCAATTGGTAGTTCTAGGTGATTTTAATATACCTGGCACAATGTGGTCCCCAGAAAAACAATCGAATATCCTTCTCCCTTTAGCACAACACGACTTTATTGACGGCTTGCTCGACTTATCGCTGTCGCAAGTTAATTATATTCCAAATTCTCTTGGTAGACTTTTGGATCTATGTTTTGTAACAAGTCCTGAATGTGTGTTTCTGTCCAGGGTAGTACCTCTTACTCAACCTGAAGATCAATATCATCCTACTTTCGAGGTGGAAATCGACTTAGGTACGGTATTAAAAGTAAATTCAGAGAAGTCAACAAAACGAATTTTATAGCTGGCTTTAATTGGTCCGATCTTTACTCCTGCAACATAATGGCGGATGCGATTAATATGTTTTATACCGCATTTAAATCATTTTTTAACTCTTGTGTTCCGATGTACTATCCGTCAATCTCTAAACCTCCTTGGTTTAATAAAGAGTTGACACACCTAAGAAATGTAAAGTCCAGACTCTATATGAAATTTAAAAATACCGGTTCTCAGTCCATCCTTTGTAAATATTTAAGCGGTCGGTTAAACTTTACCGTGCTTAATGCTCAGTGCTACAAAAATTATTTAAACCGTTGTAAGTTCCAGTTTGCACAGGATCCGAAACAGTTTTATAATTTCGTTAGCACTAAGCGAAAAACAAGTTCTCACCCTTCCTCGCTATTTTTTGAAAAGCCGATCTATTCGCCAAGTTTTTTCAAACAACATATTCAACTTTACCTCATTCCGAACAGCCATCTTATGCGGTATCTAAGTCGAATCTAATATTTTGCCCCACTATAAACGAAAGCTCACTGCTTAACGATCTTCAGCGTGTTAAACCGGTCCATTCGCCAGGTCCCGATGGAATCCCTGGCTGTGTGCTCAGATTCTGTGATGAAGCCTTGTGCAAGCCTCTACTGAAACTGTTTACCTTATCTTTGGAATCTTCACAATTCCCTCATATATGGAAGGAGTCCTTTGTGATTCCTGTTCACAAAAAAGATAGCAAACTGGATGCAATTACAGAGGAATCTCTAAATTGTCGGCTATCCCAAAACTTTTCGAAAATGTTATCACTCCTCATTTGCAGCACCTTTGTAGATCAATCATATCACCGTGTCAACACGGTTTTATGAAACGCAGATCTACAACCACTAACCTCTTGGAGCTAACTTCTTTCGTAATAGAGGGTTTCAAAAATAATCTTCAAACAGATGTCATCTACACTGATTTTAGTAAAGCATTTGACTCTGTTAATCATTACCTTCTAATAAAAAAACTTGATCTTATAGGTTTCCCTGTTGATCTTCTAAATTGGATTTCAAGCTATCTGAATGGCAGGACACAACTTCTCTTTAAAAATTCGTTATCTTCTATTCTCCGAGTCACATCCGGTGTCCCACAAGGGAGCCATCTTGGTCCGCTTCTTTTTACCTTATTCATTCATTCATTAACGACCTCCCCTTAATAATAAAACATTCGCGTGTACTTATGTACGCAGACGATGTTAAATTATGCCTCCAGTACAAGGACACTTCTTGCCATTTGGACTTACAATCCGATCTAGACCGATTTCAAATATGGTGCCGTGATAACATATTAGACTTAAATGGCTCCAAGTGTAAAGTTATGACCTTTTGTCGTGCCAACCCAATACGCACGACTTACACTCTAAGTGGGTGCCCTCTGGACAGAATAACACGAGTTGATGATCTTGGTGTTCTTCTGGACCCAAAACTAAAATTTTCTGACCATATTTCGTCTATTGTCAATAAGGCCAGGGGTGTGCTTGGTTTTATAAAAAGGTGGTCTCAGGAATTTGAAGACCCTTACTTGATGAAAAAACCTTATTTATTTCGTTAGTCCGTCCGATTCTCGAGTACGGATCACCTGTTTGGAGTCCACAATACGCAGTCCACTCGGACCGCATTGAATCGGTCCAAAAAAACTTCTTACTTTTTGCCTTGCGGCGCCAAAATTGGGATGCAAACCATATATTACCTCCTTATTCCAGTAGACTACTTTTAATTAATTTACCATCCCTAGCTAACCGTAGAACTATGCTTGGAACAGTCTTTATTTGTAAGCTTATTCGTGGGGATGTTGAGAGTCCCGACTTGATTAGTCGGCTTAACTTCTCGGTTCCAAGTAGAGTCACTAGAAACTATATACCCCTTATCTTAAATCATTGTAGATCTAATTATGAGTTGCATGACCCTTACAGAGTTTTATGTTCTGACTATAATAGACTTTATCCTATTATCTGTAATCTTGACTCTCTGCCGCTATTAAAGCAACCGATTTTATCTTTTCTATTACATAATTAGATCCTACTAACACTAATATTTAACATAGTTATTCCACATTATATTCATTTCCTCGTTCCTATTCTATTTTTTTTAATCGCGTCTATATCTTCTCGCGAATCGAGCCGTACGATACACGGCAGCGCCCCTCGGTCGGTTGGGCGGGAGGTGTGGCCGTGGGTAAAAAAAAAAAAAAAAACGATATTATACAAAAAAATTTTCCCATTAAAACTATAAATCATAGAAATTTTTTATCTTAAACTCGCTGGTCCCAAGCACTGCTATTTTGTTGAACACAGCTGTATATAAAATGCATATGTCCCTTAGTAAAAAAAGTTATGAAGGGTTGGCGCTGTTTTTGTATTCGAATTACGAATTCCATATTATTTCTTGCCAACATTTTGCCAAAGCATCTTCGTCAAGATTTTCGATTTAATCGTTGCCGTTTCATGGGACTCGTGCTAATTCGTGATTCGCGTGCCATCTCTAAAAATATTGCAGTGGATTGGATATTTAATAAATTTAATATATTGTTATATTCTGCACGTCCGACGTTCCTTGGCCCAATAAACTCATGGATAACAATACAGCCGTATCTGCTCTAGATGAGTTTTGTGCAAAGACAAACAATACTCCACCAACATACCATTTTATTAACGGCGAAGACGGAGGTTTCGTTTGTAAAGTACAACTATTGGAGATAGAGGCCCTTGGAAATGGTAAATTACAAATCCCAGCCACTATTTATATTCGTATCTTAACCGCCACATGTTAATCCAATTATAGGGCGTTCGAAGCCCGAAGCCAAGCACCTGGCTGCCGCCAATATCATGCGTAAAATCCGAATGCTGCCCGGCATGCAGAGCATGACGCAGGATTTGTCGTTGGGTGATCTGGGTGAGGAAATGACCAACCTAAACCGGGACATGGAGAGGGAGCTGCGAGACTACTGCGACCGCCACAAGATGCCACTGTTCATCATTGAGGTTGAGCAGCGAGGCGGCACCCCGAGCGCCCCGGAATTCGTGGCCTCTTGCTCCATTGTTCGCTACGGAAATTCGGACAAAAAGAAGGATCCCCGTCAGCGAGCGGCCACTGAAGTGCTGGCCGTAGTCTCCAGCAATTCGGACAATTTGCGTCCGGATCAATTTCAAGTATCGAGCACAAAGAAATTGAAAGATGCTGATATAGAAGAAACTATGGAGGAATTTTAGGCATCGCGCAGAAAGAAATTCAACAGCTACTGGGATTTGTAGGGAAGGAGACCAATATATACGACGACATAATAGACTATTTTCGCACCATGTTGGTTTAATGCGTATAACATTTATTCAACTATTCTGGCTTAAAACTGCTAAACTCGGTTTATTTACACTCTGGAATGCACATATTTCATTTAATTTTACGGTTAATAAAATCTCCACCAATTCGTAGTTGGGAAACATAAAAAAAATTATTTTTTCAAGGTCTTTTAGTAAACATCTATGTTAACTTGGTACACGATTGATAGGTCTAAAAAATCCAAGCAAATAACTAAGGGAAGTGGGTAAAACAACAAAAGCTTAACACATACTTTCCGATGCCTATACCAATGTCAATCCTATTAAAATTTAAAGTATTTATTCGGTCCTAACTTATTGTTTGTAACAACTGATTATAAAATTACATACATATGTATTGCACAGTGAAATTAAAAATATTGTACATTTGCATTTAAAAGGAAAGCTAGTAATCAAAGATTTATTTGAAACTAATATTTTAAATAACTTGACTGTAAGGCCAGCTGGCAAAAATGCTGCATTTTTTTTACAAGTACAACTTTTATAGTCTAAAATAAACAAAGTGCTTCGTAGTCTTCCGCATTACTGGTGATATCATAAAAACTTTCAACAATGTATTAACAATTTCAGTGTCCAAAGTATGCAATATTCAACTCGAAAAGTTCAAACAATTGCCTTTTAATGGGTTATCTTATCTTAGTACAATATGTTAAATAACAAATCCATAACAATTTGAAAATTTTTCCTAAGAAAATGTATGTGTATAAATGAGATTGTTATTGCAAATAATTTGATAATCAATCACCATTGGATTGGAATATCTAAAATCTCATCATCTCATCGGGAAACTTTCAAATTACTAGTCAAAATAATAATATAATAAAGGAAACAATCAGGGACGTTCAAAGCTTTTTTGGGGCCCGGGGCAAAAAAAATTCAGGGCCCCCCTCCCTCCCTATTAACAATTGAATGTTCGACGTTTGGGGGCCCCTTTGACGACGGGGCCCGGGGCAAGTTGCCCCATATCCACCCACCCCCCCCCCCCCCCCCCACCCCCCAACCAACTTTCCACGCCTGAATAACAATGTCTAGTGTTGAATTTTATAGTTTTTGTATAGTTTTTGTTCTTGACTGTCTTCCTTTCATTTTCTCTGTTGGCCGCAAACATCATAATCCCTCGTCATATTTAACCCTCGAAAAGCGGTAAAATCTAGCCAAAAGAATCGGGAGGAATTCTTGACATTTCACCACTTCCCCATCAGTTGTCAGACCTTGAGACCCGGGTCCACGAATCCTTAAGTCCTTGATGCCACCACCCCCTGGGGAAGAACCTTTATCCAATGCCAGTACTTCAGCCCTCTTCCCCTCTCGCTCTGCCGCCCGCGAAGCATACGGGACGGCCATCTCACTCGCACACGCAGCCGGGCATGTGCCGAACATTTTCTTGAATAAATGTTGCGGTTAACCGCAACTTATAATTGGTCGAAATGCCTTACGCTTGCCTGCTCTCTCCGTGTGCGAGTATGTGTGTGCGCTGTGTGCCAGGACCTTCCCTTAACGGGACTTTGCGACTGCGTGAGTCTGTTGGTGACTCTGTTTATCGATGGCAGCTATCAATAAAAAATTATTCATGATTTACTGGCAGGAAGAAAAGGTGTACCTTGCGAAAAGACGAAAAAGAAAGCAGAAATAAGAGAATTGCAAGGACACGGCAGAGCTTTTGCCCTGGCGCCATCTGGCGCCTCAACGGCAAATCACGGCCCGGAAAAAAACCAGCGCAACCATTACCCAAAGGAGCTGGAAAAAATTCCATCCACAATAACAACAAGTGCCCACGTTGGGCGCCAAAAAGTTGGCTCGCATCTTGAAAGACGCTCGCTAAATGACGGGGGTTAATGTCTACGTTAGCTGTCTTCTGCGCAGACTCACGCATACACACACACACACGGGGGTCTTGTAGTCGAAGGTCCTTAAGACCAACCCGAAGTTCCCTCAGGCGGCAATCTTGCTGACTGGACGGCATTTTTCTTAAGAAAACTTTCGCAAGCTTTGAGCGCTTATTACGTTTTTTTTCGTGCACTTGCTTGCATTTTTTTTAATGCTTTTGGAAGTCCTTGGCCGCTAGATGGAGCCTGTAGTCGCAATATCAATTAAATCTTCATACCCATAATGCTGAGTTATTGATTCTTAAAGTTTCTTATCATATTCTGTATCTCAACATTTCCATTGCTCTTCATTTTGATGGCAAGCACATTTTATACTTTCAGAATTGCTTTCATTCTTCATTTTAGGCGTTCTTAACTCAGAATTCACTTTTAGTCTTATAAATTCTATGCTATGCCATGTCAAAAGTGTAAACTGCAGTCGGCATTGTCTGTTTTATGCCAACTTTTCTGCTTGTTTTTGTTGCTAATAAATAAACATGCCTAATGAAAACTAATGAATAATGTAATCATTTTCCATTTTCTAATTTTGATATTTTAATTAAAATGATTTGCAACTCGTAAAAACCACAAAACGATTTCAAATCATTTCGCTGGAGGTGAAAATGGTCAAGGGTCGGGCATGGGTTAAGCACGCGAGGAGGGGTGGAATCCCCTGAGGGGGGGAAGGGAGGTAGCTAAAATTTTATTCAAATCATATCATACATTAAAATGCTGTTGTTGCTGCTCTGTTGCGGACGCCATTTTGTTTTAAAATGATCGCATTTATATTGCAGTTGCCGAAAAATCAAAATCAAAATCATTACTCGCCCAGGACATTGTCGACATTGTGTGTTTGTGTGTGCATGTGTGTGTGTGTGTGTGTGCCCCAAACATGGCCAAAACAATATTTGTTTTGGTCAGCATATATCTTTATATATGCGTATGTAGCTCTGTGTGCAGAACTAAACATTTACAGTGGTCGCTGGTCACAATTGCACTAAAGGTTTTTAGAAACATATCATTATGAGTTTCTAAGTTGGGAAACTCGCATTTTAATAATCACTTTTTTCTTCATTGACTTAATAGCTTACTGTGGACAATAGGACATTTTCATGTTTTCACTGTCCTTGAAGACATGATGGAAATTATTTTGGTGGCCATTAGATAATGAATTCACTTAGCTTTAGTTTCGCAGCGACCACTGTCAGCATAAATATATTTATAAACGCATTCGTGTTTGTGCGCTGGCCTTTTGTGTGGTAAACGCGTTCGCTCTTTGTATGACCCTCCTCGAAAAATGGTCGCATGGTGAGGGGGATCAGGTCAAGGGGTCAGTTGGGAGGGGGGTGCTCTTTTGAATAGCTGGATGTTTGAATTTCTACGCTGTTTGCTGTTGTTGCCGCCGCTTTTGGCCAGCAAATAATACAAATATGTTGGCATATAATGAATATAATAATGCACGCGAATGCATTTTATTAAATATGAAATATGATTTTATTTTCGCCAATTGAGAATACACAAAAAAATAAATCTAATATCAAATGTGAGTGCCATGCGAATGGCAATTGCACGACGAGTGGGAAATACTCTGCCTACTTTGGACATATTGACTACTAGAAACTATTAATTGTTCAGTTTTTGTATGGTGTATCTTACTTCGAGTTATCACTGTACAGTATTTTGTATCGTTTTCCACCACATGTTTCATTTGAAAGGGTGGCAATAGTTGAGTAGAAAATTCGTTATAACTTTGATTTCGATCCGTTTCAGAAATAAAGAATGAATGGGATCTTTTCTGCTCGCTTAGATCATTTCGAGGACCGCAAAATAAAATGTTATCTGAACTCAACCGATGCCTACGAATTTTGGTCAATTATTTATTTATAATTTTTAAAAGGAAATTCAATCATGCACAAACACACCGACTGTTGCCGTCACTGTCTGACTCGCTGCTCCTTCTCGTTCGCACTCGCTAAGGTGTGAGCGGGACAGAGCTGTGCAAATGCAATCAATTTAGTAGCAAATTGCATAATTCGACTTCAATATAAATTTTCCAGCTTTTGCGCCTAAAATGTTGCAAAGTGTCGCCTCCTGTGTGTCTCGCCTCTTCCCTCTGCCCTCTCTCTCTCTATGCCCCGTCTCCCTCTGACTCTCCAGAGAGCGAGTATGTGTGTGTGTGTGTGTGTAGTCGTGCATTAAAATTAATTAGATTCGAGGGAGTAATTCCAGCGACAACCGCACGAATTAATTGATTCAAATCAATATTCGGCATTTCGGGCCATGCTCTCTATGGCTCGACACACAAAAACCCAACCAAAAACCAAACTCGAAACGTAGTCCTGCCACGCCCACGCCAGCCAGCCCCACTTCCACTACCACACCCACTCCCGCCCCCGTTTTTTGGCCGGCTTTAGCGTTACCCATAACAAACCATATTGAATACGTGCTCGAATCGTTAAGAGTTCAGTTTCAGTTTGATTTGCCTGACAGTTTTAAACCGCCGTTCAACAGTGTCCACTCTAGTACACTGAGAGAAAATTGTAGGCACACACTTAATAAGTTGCCGCGTTAATTGCTACAAATTGGCATTGAAAAAATGTTAAAAAAGCGTAAGTAATTAGAGCTCTTGGTCCACAAGCCATTCAAATGGCACTTTCCCCATTGACCCTTTATTTTCGTCAGTGCAGTTGAGCGCCGCCGACCTATTCGATACTTCCCGCGCCCCAAAAACGCCAACACGGGTCCCAAATGCTGCTGATTTCGGAACGCCTCGCAGTGCGGAATTCGCTGGAGGTGACACGCGGGCTCTAGGACCCAGATGATTGCGGCCAGTTGTGCAAGCCATATAGTTATGTGCCACATGCCATATGCCCAACTGCCATTTACCATGTGCCACCTGGCCACATAGCCGAATGCATTTGGATTAGGGCCTGCACATGCTCGGATGTATGTAAAGCGGTTGGCAAGCTGCGATTGTGGGAAAGAGATTGCTGGCCACATAATTTGCTTGGATGCGCCAATTGAACGCGTCGGTGGGTTGTGGCGCCCTAAGAAGTTCGATTGTTTTTCCAACACTGGGAACACTTTCGATTTCAAAGCAATGCTAGATTTGACTGAACTCAATGGACTGCGAATGCTTCGGCAAATGGATTCTGATGTTTGCCAATGGCTCTCAATTTCAGTGCTAGCCATCGTGATAGATGATCTACTTTAAGCACCATTCAAGTGCGCCCGACCAGAGTTCCCACCTGTCATCTCCTGGCCTGACCTTTTGACCCCCTGCCGCCGAAATTCACCGAACTGCATTCCTCGCGTTTTAACCTTTTTAACTGACCAGCAACCCAATGCAGCAGTCGAAGGGGCGGGAAAGTGGAAAAGCGGAAAAGCGGAAAAGGAAGGGAATCGGATTCAGTCAGTAGGGGCAAACAAATATAATGCCGAAAAACGGTGGATGGGCGCGTTTTTGCCTGTCAAAGCGCGAATGCCAAAAATGTGCAACGCCAGCGGAAAAGCGGAAAATGAGCAAGCAAACAAAACAAAAGCAAGGGCAGCGCAGCGCTGGAAAAAAATGGAAAACAACAATGGGAAAACCGCAACGAAGAATGTTTTCATACGCCCCATGTATCCGTGTGCCAAAAGGTGCAAAAATGTAGTAGCCGTTAAATATTTGCACGAGTAGCAGCAACAGATTTTCAAAGGCGTTTTAGGTTTGAATGGGGGCCTCCGCACGGGCAGATCTGCATAATTCTCTGCTGACCTCAGAAATCACTGCATTATTTCAATGGTCAGCGGCTGAATGGAGCGAGCAGAGCGGCGCTTTTCCAACTTTTGTCGGTTTGTTGAAAAATATTACGAGTTCCATAATTAGAAAGTTTCCTTGCGCTGCTAATTAAGGCGGCTTCCTTCCGGTTTCAAGGTACAAGGAAAAAAGGTTCCACTCCCTCCCTTATCACTCCCATATTTCCTAATTGGCATCGTAATCAAATATACACCCATATGCAAAACACACACACTCATACATAATTGAGGCGAGGGACTGGAGAAAGGGTGGCTGAAAGTTGTTCTGGGCGAAAGTCTCGACATGCCGAGCAAATGAAGCGAACAAAGATGATTTCCATTATGAGTCAGCCAATTAAAGAAGCCGGCGCAGGTGAACATTCAAAACGCTGCGAGGGCGGATCTGAAAGTACGGACTCCAAATTTCCTAAAAGAGTCTTCCCTTTATTCTTTGAAAATCGAATCGTTAATATCTTTAAAAAAGATAACTGGAGTTCAAAACGACATGCTCTCAAAGACCCATCTCTTCAAATCCACCAATATTTTATTTTTTAATTTTGAAACAATTTTTGAATAATTGTCATCTTTTCCATACCATATGCATGTCAATAGTGTGAACGGATTAACTTGATGATTGATTAACCAACTCCTTTTTTACTTTTTTGTCATCTCATCCCAAATCATCTCAACTCATCCCGAGTCCCATTGTGAGTCGTATAATTCGGTTTGCTTGTTTATCACCTTAATTAAGACCCGGCTAAAAGCGCCAGCAAATGGCTAATAAGAAACATGAATTTTATTCGTAAGACGCGCGAAGATGCAACAAATGGGGGCGAATGCGAGAACTCCACTCAACTTCCACTCCACTTGCCACTTCTCGCTTTCCACTCAACGCATCTTGGCTCATCTCGCGTCGGCCCTTAACCCCCACTGCCCCCGACATTGCCAGTAACCCCTTAACTCCTTAACCCGTTTGCTGATGGTCGCCAAGGGATTTGCTCATATGAAACGTGTTAATATGCGAGGCGGCACACGTTCCAATTGGAATGGCTGCTCTTTGGTGGGAGGTTGGGTGGTTGGGCGCTTGGGTGGTGCAAAAGAATGCCCGTTGAGAGGCGAAATCAGCGTCTCAAGTGATTTCCCCTAGCTCTTTGTTGGGCTCAGTTACACTGAGCAAAAATATGTAGCTATAATGGAAGTCGCACGACCACAAAGTAAACAGCTAATTTTTATTTACTTATAATTTCTGAGCAAATTAGATGCAGACTTCGCAGGCCTTTAAACTACTTTAAATAATGGATGATAAAAGTTTACTCTGACTTAAAAATGAATTGCAATATAATTTTTTTAAATAAATATAAAATATTTATATAATATATAAATAAGTGATATATATGTATATGTGATAAGACTATCTATTGGACTTTAAGCAACATTTTAAAGATGATTAAATGATTCAGTTTGTTGTTTGACACAGAGACCAAATATTTCAGTTGCCAGAAAAGTGATAAAGGTTTTAAGATATGTCCACTTTTCCATTTCTGGATAATTTTCGGTCTACAGATACAGAAACGGTGATCCACATTGTACCAAACATGGATAACTAGACGATACTTATTCTGCATCTTTTGCTATAAGATTGTAGCGACTTTAAAGACTTCAAGTTTAAATTGCTTCAAGTATTCAAAAAAGCAGCTACTTTCCCCTTCACACATAACATGTAAACTGCGGATGTTTCCTTTCCATTATTTCCTAAATGAAGAGCACATCCAGCATCACAATATTTCTCTCAGTGTAATCGGCGGCCTCGTGTGAGTCCAAGCGTCTGTGTGTCTTGGCGTTTGTTTGAAATTTTACCAAGCCTCGCAAGTAATGGGTAGAATTTTTAATTATTTACACTCACACACCCACCCGAATACTTGACTGCGAGCTAATTTGTTATGCGAAACATCTTTGGCATGGAAATAATTAAAAAGTTTTTTCCGGCAAGTGCCCCCACTTCGAGCCCACTGTCTGCATGTCCTTGTATCCTTGCATCCTTATATCGATCTCTTATTTATACGGCGCTCAATCCATGTGCCTTTAACCCCCCGTTCGGCTACCATTTTGCGGTTATTCCGCTTCCTCTCCGATTTGTTACGCTTCGCGTCACGAAGTCTTGTAGCTCGACTGTATTTTTATGGCCACATATGTACGTGCGGGCAGGTGAGATCCGGACGGACTCCTCTGATTTCGCCCGGTTCCGGATGGCGGACTGCTCGGTTTGCAGCTTAATTGGATGCCACAATGTGAAATAAATTGAGCAGAAAATTACGTTGCCCGCCAAATCCAAACCACACGGAATGGCATTAGAAAGAGGCGGCGAGGAGCGATGAGACGCCCAGGTGGCCAGTGGTTGTATCCGTATCCCGACCAGGTCATAAGTTTTCGATACGGCCAATTCGCCCCGACGGAGTCGTAAAACGGCTGCCTGCGAAAGGGTCAGGAAAATCGGAGGTAGCTGTCTCACAGGATTGCCCGTGAATATGATAAGAAAAACATTCGTTGTTAATTGGATTTTTTCAAAGATATCTTGTGTATGTAAAACATTAATGGCTGTTAGTTTTTAATTTCAAAGAGCTGATTAAATTAAGCGGTATCTATAAATCTGTTATTATAAACAAGATATAAATTGAAATTGATCAGCCAAAGGTTGGCAATTCCCCCCTCAAATAAATAAACTACTTTCACCATTTGTTATTATTTTTCATAATTTTATTTCATATAATTGTTGAATTTAAGATTTATTTAGATATTTTTGGTTTAGTTTTCGGTTCCTCAAATAAAATGTTTCAGTTACATTTATTTCCTTCATTACAAAGAATTCTCATTGGTTGTTGATTCTTTATTGCACAAATTGTTGGTTTAATTTCTATATATTTAAATATGCGGGTTCTTGGCTAAATTATACACATAGTTTCGGTAACTCTTTTGGGATTTCCCATTTCTCTGGTATACATCAATTACACTTTTACTTCGATCCGTTGGTAAGCGTGTGAATTCATATATATATAAATATATATGTATATATATTAAAAGAATGTGCTATCTTGGACATTTCTAACCGATTTCTTAACCCTCCTCTTCCCTTCGCGTATTACAGTGATTTTTTCGCAATTTAATTTGCTTCTTTTTTTTTTGTTTTTTACCACTTATGAACTAACAAAAAAAAATTACATTATAAGTTTTTAAGTGTCATAGATTGCGGTTGCGGGTGTGCGGTCTACCATTTAGTATACAGTTATCTCGTTATATGCATATTTATAGTTATATATTTGGTTTTCGGTTAGCTTAGATTGCACATGTTTATACACATTTAAAGGACACGCAGATCGAAGCACATGAAATGAACAGTAAACAAATTCACGAACATGGATTACGGCTTAGGAACTCAGACATACATCGGCTCTACGACCCGCCCATCAAGCAAATCCCCTCCCCCAGAATTATACTCTTTCCCACTCTTTCCCACTCTCAACACTCATATCTTACACTGAAAAAAAAAAAAACAGTACAAATCACTAAAAATCAAGTTGACTTTGGCTTCACAGTGTTTACGACTAGTTTAAAGTTTCTATGTATTTTCTTCGGTTTTGGTATTCGTTTTCTTGTTTCCGGTATTGTATCTCGGTAATGACTTATAAGCTAACATGACTAGTTTTATGGCTCGGGCTTACCACGGGCCTGGAAAAAATACAAAATACGAAATACAAAAAAAAAGTAACTCTGTTTGAAATACACGTTCTTTTCCGGCTCGTTTTATGTTCTACAAATCCATTGAAATGTTTTGGGAAGGGCATACTTTCCGCCCTTCAAATTTGCTAAGTAGTCCTGTCTTAGATTCTAGTTTATAGTTTTGACTTTTTATTTAACTATACGCTATGTGGAGGGCTTTGAAGCGCTCCGAAAAATTCTACTAAATATTGATCATTTTGGTTTTACTTTATGGTCAAATGTTATAAAAAAAACATACACACACACACACAACTTCTAGAGTTTTAAAAACAATGCTTCAGATGCCTATTAGTGGGATATGAAATGTTTGACGTCCGCTAACATTATATACAGATAAATACCTTCTTCGGATTGCCAGAGTAAAATATTTACTTTTGGACATCCAACCCTTTTGTTTGTCTCCGATAACATCTTTTTTTGCCATCTATTTACAATATATATTTTATAAAAGTGTATATGTGTACAGCGGTTCCAGTCATCGATCACCGATTGCTTTTAGTTAGGGGAAAGAGTGTTTTCTAACCGTTTTGGCATGTTAAATAGTTGATTTTTCGATTTCAAATCGATAGTTGCGATAGCATTAATACACATTGCGTGAAGAGAATATCTCGCAAGCGGAAATACGGTGATACTCATTGAAAAAGCTTAAGGCTTAAAAGATACCGACCTATCGATAAGATCGGTAATATCGGAGTTTTTCAATTGATTCCCCTTCGAAAGGTTCGCGGCAAATCGGAAATCAGCTAGCTGGACCCGCCCTTGACCCCCAACTATGTACAGATTAGAAGCCCCCAAAGCAGTTCATGCCCCCGCCCATGCCCATGCCCATACCCATGCCCATGCTCAGTCCCACGCCCACTCCCGCCCCCATTCCCACGCCCACCCCCGCCTCGTGCTGCGGCCCGCCCCCCTCGCACTATAGAACCGCTGAGCCGCACCACAGAACCTGACCTCAATAGGGCCTCCAAACGCTGCCCCCATTGTCGGTGGGATTGTGGTGGCCGCGATGGGCAGCTAAGGCGGCCACCTGCCGATTGCTGTTCCCGTCCTCGATGTTCCTCACCGAGGCGCCGCAGTTGCCGATCAGGGTCAGGTCGCCCGGATGGGTCACGCCCCCGCCGGCCATTATGTTGTGTTGCTGCCGCACGCCCACATTGCTGATGTGATCCATGACGCTCTGGAGCTCGCCGTGCACGGAGGAGTTCGGCGAGGCGTGGGCGGGCAAGGTGTGCGAGTGGAAGCCGTGGGCGGACTGATTGGCAGCGGTGTACAGCTGGGAGTACAGCAGACTGGCGGGCAGCACGGGATACAGGGAGCCATTGCATCCGGCGGCAGCGGCGGCGGCATTGCCATGTCCTCCGCCCACCACCCCGGTTCCGCCGCCGTAGGCCGAGGCCGCCGAGTGCTGCGCCTGGTTGACAATGCCCGGGAAGTTCTGATTGGCGCCCAGCATGGCGGGATTGCCCACCGCCGAGGAGGCGACGCCAGCACCACCGGCACCACTGCCCGCCGCACCACTGCCCGCATTCGAGCCCGCACCACCGTTGGCCGCCCCACCACCTGCCGTGCTGCCCAGGTTCGGTGTGTTGGTGGTCAGCAGGTCCTCCTGCACCGGCGACTCCGCCTGGGAGCTGTCCGACAGGCTCCGCGGTCCATTCTGGCTGGAGTGCACGTTGTACTCGTTGCTCGCGTTTGTGTGGTAGCGCGGCACCAGGATGGAGTTGCCGCCCGCACCACCGCCTGCACCCCCACCGCTGCCCGCTCCACCGCCGGCGGTTCCGGCTCCTGCGCTTCCGCCCCCGCTCGCTCCGTTCACCGTGGAGGAGATCGAGGTCTGGCCGCCGGCGCCCAGCAGACTGTGATGCGTCATCTGGCCACTGGTGGAGCCCACCAGGCTGCTCAAGTGCTGGTCGAGATCGCTGGCCGTCGAGTCGGGCAGCACTGCAAGAAAAGTAAGTGGGTGTTCAAAATTAAAAATTTGCTGATAAATCATCGGGCGGAGGTTCTATGGGTGCAAATTCTTAGAACGAAGCAAACAAAATTGCAAAATATTACTTATAAATAACTTAATAAATAAAGTTATCAAAGCATGCGCTTATAGAATAATGTTCATCTTTAAGATAAAGTAGCGAAGACTTACTCGGCACGCAGTCGCGATTGGTGGCTCCTCCGAAGTCCTGGTTGTTGCTCTGATCGTTGGAGGAGCAGGTGAAGCCCAGGGCCGGATTGTTGAACTGGGCGGAAGTGGGCGTGGTGCAGGATGATAGTCCGCTGCTGGCCAAATAGGGTGAATATGCTGAGGCAGCTGATCCATAGCCCCAGTGCGTGTTGCTTGCGCCTGGAAGTTACACAAATTACGAGCATTGTAGAGCACTTATTTCGGTATTTTAATTAGAAAAAAATAATAAAAAGATAAGAAATTGGAACTTAGTAGTAACTATCTGATAAAAGGCATAGAAAGCATTAAAACATTACAATCGATCGTAAAGTGGGTCGCAAATGGCACACAATAAACGAATCCCACAGGCTTTTCAAACACTAAAACACCGTATAAATACAAGATAATTGCGGATTAGCTGTAGCCCCCGACGAAGGTCGAAGGTCCTGCCCTGGCGATTTGATGGCCCATGTGGGTCGCTAATTGGAGGCCACCTCCTCCTCCTCCGCCACCTCCTCCACCACCGATTTCCGCGCATCATGCGGGACCTTTGCCGCCATTTTGCGGAGACAGGATGTAAAAAATGAGCAGGATACACGACAAACAAATCAATGGAACGGACCAGGTCCTGCCGAAAATTCAGTTCAGTTTGTTTCGGCCATTTGACCATTTGCTGTCGGGGGCTGTCGGGGGTTAAAACAGAAGCCCGGGCGCGGAGCCAGGGGAGTTGGGGCGGAAAAGAAGAGTCAACATTTTGCGGGTCGCCGGGACCCATGCACAGATAATTAGGCTTAATTAATAGCCCATTCGGAAATTATTAATTAGTTTTTATAGGCGACGGGCGCGTTTTCGTAGCCGGATATTGATTTTGTGGTGGCTTTATTAATGCTATTGGCTTAAATGTTTCTACCTCCATTAATTACGTGGCTTTTTGTGTACAATTTTCTCTGTGGGATGTGGGCTACTCTACACCGCGTCTGTCATTATCCGCGCCAGTGTGCGTGTCCTTGCGTCTGTGTGCGCGAGTGGTTAGTCCTGCCTGTTTGTTGTCACACTGATTGACTTTATTTGCGCATATTTTGGGGCCCTGAATTATTAACCAGGCACCGGACAGCGGATCTTTTTGGGGTTTTCCACGGAAAGGTGGGGGGTGGTGGGGCAAATATTTTATTTGCTCGCAATGTGCTCGTTTTTCCAATCTAATCAAATTTATCACAGAGTGGGGAAAGCAATAGGCTCAGCTCCAGTTTCGAAGTCACCTGGCATTTTGGGGCAAAAATATCGAACAGTGGGTGGAAACATCCCCCTCATCTCGATTATAAAGGAAGGATTTCCTTTAGCCCTCGATAGACCTTCAATATTCCCTTACAAAATGTTGCTTTTCCGGTTGGGTTTCATGGTTTTCCTTTTTTTTTTCGTTGCGAAATTAATAAAATATATGCCAGTAATTAAGTCAAGCAGCGACTGTCAATAAAATTTGTTAATAAATAATTCAGGATACTTTGCTTTCTGCATATTTACAATTAATTTATGGGTAATCAGTATCAACAGAAGCGTTCAGTAAACATTATTTACTCGTGTGCCGCTCCCCCCACGTACATATTTATGTGTGCTACATAATGTGGATTGCCTTTTCAGAATCCTGTAAATCGCGCAATTTGCATTTTGATTTGTGCACTGGGCTAGACAGTAAAATATTGATACAAAATGGGCGTTTTCATGGGGTTGCCGCGCGAAGGAGACGTTCAAATTGGCGGGCAATTTGCATTGATTGAGTTGCATTTTATATTTATGGCGGCTTTTTATTCACACGCGCGTTTTAAGTCCACCGGAATCGATTTGGTCAGGATCGGTAATGAAGGACAAGTGCCACAAAGTGGCAAGTGCTCCAAAAAGAATGTACAAGTATTTTGGGAAAATACTCGAAGGCACTCGATGTACATCTAAATGCAACAGACAGCGGAGTTGGAGTCTCAATTAAATTAAGGAAAATACACCATTTTTTTGCTTACTAACAGCAAAAACAAGTCCGGGTTTTAAGTTTCATTCAAGAGCGCCGCCACACCGTTTCAATCGTATGAAATATTGCCTGGGAATTTCTATTAATTTATGCGAAATTAAAATGCGCAAAAATAACGCATATAAAAAAACATACTTCAGTGCGGAAAATGCACGAGCAGACATAATTAATTGATGCGCTGAGAGCCCAAAGAAAATGAGTTCGGAATTTAAAATATTTTTTATGCACTTGAGCCAAGTTCTTTTCATGATTGCTTTCCGCAACAGTGGGTATTTGGCATTATGCATCGCATATATTGGTTAAATATCGCATGCTAGCGTTTTTATGCCTCTATCAGAACGCTTTGTCTTTGCGTTTTTCTACTTTAACATCGTTAATATGTTAATTTCATTATTTGTTGCTTTTTTAATAGCATCAAGCTCTAAAGAGAAAATCACATTTGTAGCTGTCGCCATTTTTTTAGCCCCAGGCAGCTAGTTTTTGGGGCAGGGGTCAGTGTCGTCTAGTCCGGCTTTTGTTGCTGATGTTGTTGTAATGCAATTAATTGTCAATTTAAATTGAAACATCAAACTTAATATAAATGCATTTTAAAATGTACAATTAAATTTGTTTCACCTACGCGGGCACATGTGCAAAAACAGCAAGAAAAATTGTCTCCCACAACATTAATTATTGATTTTGTTATAAATATTCTATTATTGGAGCTAGTGATGAACCCGGTGTGAAAATAAATAGTTTACCGAATTGGTTTATTACAAAATAAAAGATGTAAGAGTGTGTGATTATTAGCTTGAAATCACTAAAAAATAATGTCTGATCTTAATCCACTTCTTAGCTTATTTATAAAGTAACATATTTAATTTAGTGGGTATCAACGCCGTCGACCCATTCATAAAAAACATTCCCCATTTCGGCTTAGTTCTGAGCTGTCAAAATTGGTTTACATTCGCTTGGTTAAATGCATTAAATTTATTTGACTGCGTACTTTTTCATATAAATCATAATTTGTATGCGAAGCTCTGATTTAACAGCGCTTTTTTAGGCATTGACTTATTCCCCTTCCCCCCTCCCCCACGATCCAGTGTGTGTGTGCTTGTGTTTGACCAACGTTTATTTGTTTGTATAGTAAACTTTGGTTAAATAAAGTGGCCAACAGTTTAACAGCAACAATAACAACGAGCCCACTTAGCCCAGAAAAAGTCTATATGGCACGGTGACCCGCAACTTTACCACATTCAAATGGCTGTCCAATGCGCGAAAAAAGTGTTTAAAGTTTTTGCACTCATTAACCGGTGACGTATATATATATATATATATATATATATATATATGCAGTCAGCAATATAGGTAGTAACTAAATAAATTAATGTTTTATCGTTCGAACTAAAGACTTGAACTCCACCAATGTATTAATAATATTTGGGAATCGTTTGCTGCATATTTACAATAAGTATTGGTTGGCTTCATGCTAATCAAAGGATTAAGTGTCCTGTAGCTGTGATTTAGTTGGCCTTGCGATTCCACATTTCCCACCCAAGCGCCCTTTTACTGTACATTTACTTTCACCTGCTTTTTCCCAGTACATATAGCATTGGGAATCTTAAATTAAGTCAAGAAATATAAAATTACTCACTCTGACAATTGCCAATGGGCGGCATCCGGAAGCCGGAAAGTGGATCCGTGGAGAAGTGGAACGGTCGTTGGCCAAAGGCGAAGTGGAACTGCTGTTGCTGTCCTAAAAGGGATAACACTAAGTTTTTTTCAGTTATAATTTTCTGTCCTTAACTAAATGGTTTTATTGCACTGGAACAGCGATCGATTGCAAATATTAATCATTTATCTAGTTCAGTATTAAAGATAGTCGCATAAATGATACCTCTTTCAGCTAGAAACTCTTTGCAATTCATATACTTTCACCATTCTCAATTTGCAAGCGTTCACTGTACCATGTGTGTGTGTGTGATTGTAGGGATGACTGTATTCGTTTTTCTCTGTCTGAGTGAAAACTTAAATGACAAACACTTGATGAGTGACATTTTGTTGCTTTCGAATCACTTAAGATCTAGGGACGGGTCCTTCCCGGATTTCCAAGACCCCAAAGACCACTATCGAGAATGGATTTTGTATGTATGTGCAGGGGGTATATGTGAAAGTGAAATGACAATGGCCCAAAAAACTTTTTGGCAACCGGCGACGCTTTCGGCTAAATTTTTGGGCCGCACTAAAATCCTGCGGCGGCTGCAGTTATCTGCCAGCTTGTATTCATTATAAAATAATAACCCTTTGTCTGCAGCTTAGAGTCCTGTGTGCGCACTATCCACGCGCCCACCTCCCCTTTTTGGGCTCTGTCTGGCATTCGGGGCATATAAATCATTTCATGGATTTGAATTCGGACCGAAACCAGATTACACAGACCAGCAAAACTTTGCCCTCTCCTGCCAGCCGTCTGAGTCCTGGAACATATGCAAAGTAATGTATTTGCATCCTTATAAATATGTAACGGGCAGGCAGAGTGTGTGATAGAGCTGTCTAATGAATATTCCTTCAAGATATTCGGCATTCTGAAGTGAAGTGAAATGAAGTGAAGTATTAGCAAGGAAGTGTCCTTGCTGCATCAGCAAAATCCCGAGTAAGGACTTCAAGCGCTCGAATGTCCTGCAGTGTGAGGTGGTAATATCTCAGAAGTGCGCTCCAACTTTACTTTCAGCGATGAGCCATTCTTCAGTCAGCTATTTTTATGCAAAACAGAGACAGAAATCGAAATGGGCTGTGAACTAAAGTCTACAAAGAAGGATACATCTTTTAATTAGCCAAAGGATCTATGGGGATTTACTAAATAAATTGTTCTTCTCTAGTTGCGTTGCACAATCGCAGATAGCCTCTCATCACTGACAGCAGTGAAATCCGAATGCCCCAGCTCCGAAACTCCTCCCAAAACTACAAAACCTCTATCTTGTCTGCATCCTGAGAATTGCCTGCTGCTGCAGAACAATTTATCTATTTGGCAACTAATAAATTGCTATGCATTGTCCTGCAAATGAAATAGCCGGGCCCGAAAGGGTTCTTGGAAAAGGGCAGAAGGACCCGCCCCAGCTCGTCCTTTCCTGCAGGACATACTTACTTGTCTTGGAACGGGGTTCGCGTGGCCCATCGACAGTCACTTTGATCGCCTTGTTGTAGGTGGCTATGTGCGGTGGATTCGTTGACACGGTGATGGTTAGCGTGAAGCTTTTCCCTGGAAAAACAAGGGAAAGCGAAACAAACAAATTTATGAGATTTTCCCTGCTAATGCCTGCCACACATGCAAATCGATAAACATATTTTTGGGGTTTTCTTTCGGTGTTTTTTTGGGGGTATTGTCACATCGTAAATGTGTTGGCCATAAAACAATAATCGTTTTGGCAGGAGGTTTTCCTTTTTTCGGTGCTACTTTAACTAGTTCCTTAATCGATGCCTACGGTTTTATGATGACAGTTGCCAAAACAAATATTTATATATTAGGGGGCACCAAAACTATATACATTTTGCAGGTTGATAATAATAATAATTATTCAAAAATTATAACTCTTCAGTAATATTTTATTTGCTTAGAAATTAAATTTGTGCATGTACACATTTTTAGTGCTATACAGTCTTCCCAAACTGCATGTAGTTTCTCAGCTGTATTCCCTTGTTAAGACTCGATTCAGGTCCCTTTTCACCTTTCGAAATGCTGAATTAATTACAATTTAAACTGATTTAGTCTGTCGACCTCCCTAAAAAACCCTCCACATATGCGTATTTCGCTCCCCAAGATTTATTTCGTTTGCGCCGCAGTTTTCTTTTAATTAACTTGTTTCAGCCAGTCATTGTCAAGTGTTGCCAAGGCCTCTTTGTCCGCAGCTCCTGCCATTTTTTGTCTCCCAGGATTCAATTAAAAGCATTTCAGGCTCCTTGAGCCGCCGCCTTCCTGTGTTTTCCCGCCTTGTCTATGACAACGCGTCGTATGCGCGCTCTGGGGGCAGGAGGTTTGCTTTTTAAGTTGACAAACAAAGCGTAAATCATTTCGGCACATACAAATAAACCGCCGACGTCCCCAAACCCCCATGTGTATGTGTATGTGTTTGTATATATGGCGTATAAACGCAGACGACGAGGCTTACACATGTCTTGTGCACACTCCACTGAACCAGGACAATATCCTCCTCTACGCTTTCTTAAAAAACGAAGTCTCAAGTGGCAGCCCAAAGATGTGAAAACACTTTTGTGTTCATTTGCCAGCAAGTGCAGTTCATTGTTGCGCAATTCTTTGACACTTTTCGTGGGGTTTTCCCGGCCTAAAAGTGGGTACTGCCTCAAAAGTTTTCACATTGGCAATGGATAATCGATCATTAACGCGAGCAATTTACAGAAAAAGTAGAATGGGGCGATTTTTTCGACGGGAAATCCATATCCCAGCAAGCAGCTGGAGTTTTCTTAATGCACAGCTGAATTAAATCTTTAAGTAATTGCAAATGTTAGCAAATGTTGGAAGGCTATGATATTCACAGAAGTTTAAGTGGGAATTCACTCTTTTCTTGGGCGATTCAATTATAATCGGAGTGGCGGCTTTGACCCAATTGATTGATAATCCCACAATAATTCCCGCCCCAACCCGAAAAGCATTCATCTTAATCTCCACCGAAAGTGCGACAAATGGAAATGTCAACACTTGAGGAGCAAAACATTTCCGTGCGGGTGTGGCGGCATTTAAAATCAAATCCTGTTGACAAATAACCTGAAATCCTAGCTGGCAAATCCCCGGCAATTTACCGTTGCACAGGCGTCATAAATCAATTTGGGGGTAATGAAAGCACACACACACACGCACACGCACACGAACGCACACACCCACGTGTCGCCCAAGACACAGATACAGATACGCACACAAAACGTTTGTCAATAGATGAATATTTAAAATATACTCGTGTATTGATCAAAAAGATAGGAAACTAGTTCTAATAAATTTGTCCTTGTAAAACGTCGAGGAAGTACACATATTTTGTATGATTTTTTACTATTTCAAATGAAGCACAAAATATATCTTTTGATTAGGCAAAACAAGTATTAAGTTATTTCCCTTACTTTTAAAATATTTTGATGCTTATTTATGGCATAGCTTTTGTATTGCGATATTAAACTTCGAGTTGGCCGCACAAAAGTATCGTTTTCAAAAATGCTAAACCGTTTTATCTGAGAATCGGAGAGGCAACCCTTATTCTGAGTGGCTTCCCCATAAGTCATTGTACCACTTCACTTCTTGGCCAAAAAAAGACTAAGCCCTTGAAAGCTCCGAAAGCCAGGCAGTAAGTCGCTCCAACACCAAAATAAAAACATTTTGCGGCTTCTTTGGTTTTCATCTTTTTATGTTTGCGTATTTTGATTGCTTGTTGATTTCTTGTTTGTGTTTACCTGAGGGTGGATATACGCACGAATGATTGATTGCAGGTCTGGCATTTTTGAAAGAGGCAGGGATATGCTTTTTAAATATGTTTTAGAAATAGTTTTCGATGTTTGGGCTAAAATCTCAAGCCAACAATTAGAGCGCTTAAATGTGTTGTAATTTCCCACTCAGTGATGAAGTTGAAAGCCTTTTTTAGATAATTAGAATTAAACAGACTAGATACTACCGTTTCCAACTGTAATAGTTATTTAATTAGAAGTACATTTAGTCTGGCAAAATTGCATTTAATTGCTTTTGGGGGCTCTGGCTGCGTTTTTTATAGCTTCTAAGTTGCAGTAAATCGGCACCACACCTACGGGGCGTATGAGTGATTTACATATCATCCGCCACCGTGGCCGCTGCCGCCATTTTGTTTAACTGCCGTCGCTGCTGCAGCTCCCGTCTAATTACAATAACAAATGCATGGCACATAGGCGGATACCCCAACACCCCTTCCAACCTCATCCCCAGCCCCCATCCTGTCATGCAATTTAATTACCCGGCCATCGATTTATTTGGCCCAACGCTAGGCTACACTTTTAATTAGCAAAGTGCCATGCACATGCACGCATGATGATGACGACAACGACGACGATGTTGATTGGAGCGGGGCGGGGTGTAGCGGTGCTGGGGGCTCTAAGGGGTTAAAGCCGGTGCCAGTTTCCGCCAGTTACGACACCCCGCCCCCAGTACTCGGTGCTTAGTCCTTAGTCCTTGGCCAGGAAAAACGCTTACCCCTAATCGAGGGCCATCCCCTTTGAGGTTTTTATTTACACAACTCTCGAGCCATTTAATACGACCGAAAACAGCCGCAGAATGAACTGAGCCAAGAACGCCAGAAATCCCAGGCCTCCGTTTCCACCGCCGAGAAAGATAAACATTCCCCAAATCTTGGCGACAGAAGAGACAACAACCCCTGGCAGAAAAAAAAGTGTGCACACCCCCTTAAAGATAAATGCCGAGCAAAAGTCGAGGCGTTAAAAAGGCAAGGAAAAAGGCAACTTTCTGCCAGCAACTGACACCTCGTCCTGTAAAAAGGACACGCCTGCCTGTGAAAAAGGAGGGAAATCAAGGAAACCATCCGGGCAACGAAGTCGTGCCAAATTGTGCACAATTTGCTTTTGGCCTGCCTTCTGTTCCTTTCAATTTTCCCTGCCCTTCCCATTTCCCATCCCCCCCTCCTCGGCGGGGCTTTGTTTTTCGCTCCAAAGTTGGTAATTGCTCGATCCTAGGATGGGGAATTTCCCAGAGGCCTTGGGAACTTTTCGGCCCGAGCAACAGGCAGACAATTGTAAAAATGCTCGGTTATCATAACTCGACTTTGGGGCTGTGGGGCAGGCATTTGATGGGTGAAATGAAACATGACGGACCACAAGGACTTCGGGCGCCAGAGACAAGCGTTGACAATTGTGTTCTTAAGCGGAGTTAAACGAGTTTGAGGAATGGGATATACCTTTTACAATTCGTTGTCGTACTAAAGTGTATTAAGCTTCAGCTATAAGCTAATTATTAAAGATACCCTGCTTGTCTTTGGTTCAAGAAACGCGATGGGAAATGCATTTATCGCTCTCGTTTTGCATTCCGCAGTGGGCCTAAATGAATGGGAAATTCCCAATTAAGGCGGCTCAATGCGGACAAGGACAAGTGGGACGCGGGAGGCATGCTGCGGAAAATGTTAAAGTGAAAAGCGAAAGATGGAGCGGAGTCCGGAAGGCAGTGATGGACGCGGACACGCATCCATTTGGCACTGGGCGAATGATGACAATGACTGCGTCCTCGGCGAGACACACACATGAGCCCCATTCTCCGCCGACGCCCCCAAAGAACCACCACCACACCATCCCACATAAACCGCTTCTGTTCCCCCTTTCGCTGGTGGAGGCTTTGGTTTTTGCGGTTCCACCGCAGCGGATGCGTAACTGCCACACCCCCTTTTCCTGACCAGGCCAAAACGACCAGCGGAATCGGGCTCAGCCCTTCCACCGTTCGGAAAGCATGCACCCCTGGCGAAAATCTTTTTCGGCCAGTCCTTGCTGATTGAATTAAGGCTTGTGTGATTGATGGCAGGCTGGGGATTTCCATGTTTTAAAATCCAATGACTACCATAAAAACTTATGCGAATTGAACACTTTATTATAATAATAATGACTCGAGATCACTAGGGATCAAAAATATATCCCGCTACAAGACTCACCATTAACAACTAAAAGTCATTCCACAGTTCACTTCACTTCCGTTACGACAGTTTATTAAACACTTTAAGACAATGTCCATACAAATGCTGACTACAAAAAATGGAACGACCTACCGAGTAATCCGCTTCTATTCGGTGAATGAAAACGATGACGACGGCGATGGTTACTGCTGATGAACTGCTGACAATTTGTGCAGCGCTTAACAAGCGGTTGAAAGGATACAAAAGGATACGAATGGGCACCAAAAAAATGAACTGAAAAAGGATGACAGCGATGCAAAAAGGCACAAAAAGTGCCCCCGAATAATACAAAGACCAAAAAGGAGGAGGGGGAGGAGGGGAAGCAGGAGCTGGCAAAACTTTTGGGCGATAATTGAACAAATTGTTTCGAGTGCAGTCGGCGGGGCGAAAGTGGAGGAAGTGGATGGGGCTTTTCAAGAGCCAATAAGAGGCCATACTTAAGGGGAACAAGTTTTAAGGACTGAGATTAACTGAAGATGGCACGGATGAACCCGGGCAAATCGACTTGATCGTGGGAAATACAAGGACGTGGTTACTCCAACCAAGATTCCATTTGAATTATTTACGCACATTCTCAATTCATCAATTCTAATTGACGTATTTACTTAGTAATGAGTAGCGCCTTTAAAGGTCATAAGGTGTGCACACCTTCTATACTGTGTATACTTTCTTATCAGACTAAAATCTAAATAGAAAATATGGAAAGAACACTTAGTTAGTTAGTTAATTGCTCAAGAATTCGCGTCTCTAGCTGCTTTATCTAACTGAATCGAACGTGTCGTTTCAAAATACATGAATATCTTAAACAAGGACTAAAGAATTCGCTTTCGTTTTAGGCTCGCTTAGCTACACTCTCTATTCGAAAGAAAATAGTTGGCGCATGAAAAATGGGAAGCTGACTTTTGGACTCACCTCTGCCGCTCCGCCCGACGAACCTGAGATCGTTGAACTTGGCCACCTGGTTCTTCATCACCGCCGTGCAGTTGCGCAGCTCCGCACAGTAGTTCTCATCGTTGCCCGCCCGCACGGTGACCATCGTTCCGTCCATGATGTCGCCCAGCGAGACGACCTTGAAGGCCACCGGCAGCGTCTTGTTGCTCCGCCAGTGGGGCGGCAGCACCGTGCAGACGAAGAGCGGACTGCTCGTGCGGATCAGCTCGCCCGGATGCTCGGTGAGGAAGTCGCCCAGCGTCCGCTCCGCCAGGATGTCCGAGGTCATCTTCGTGTAGGCCTCATTCAGGAGTTGGGCGGGCGTGGGCGGTGTGTTCTGCTCCGTGTTGCTGTTGTTGCCGCTGCTGTTGTTGTTGTTGCCGCTCGTGTTGTTGCTGCTGCCGTTCGTGTTGGTCGTGTTGTTGTTGCTGCTTGTGTTGTTGTTGTTTGCCGTATTGTTGTTGTTGTTGTTGGCATTAGATGCCGTTGAATTGCTCGATGTGGTAGTCAAATGCATTTTGTAGTTGTTGCTATTGGCGCTGTAGTGGTGATAGTGTTGCTGCTGCTGTTGCAACTGTTGCTGCTGTTGCTGCTGCTGTTGCTGCTGCTGCTGCTGTTGCTGCTGCTGCTGCTGTTGCTGCTCGAACTGCTCCAGTTGCCCTTGAGCGTGAGCCTGCACTTTTTTTAACCGCACAATTTTGTCGTCCTTTAATCGCACCTGCCTCGGAAAACAATCAAAGTTCAGGATTCGAACGCGGGTGTACCCAATGTCCTGCAAGAAGAGTTTACATTTAACATTTATTAAATACAGAATTTCGCATTAAAATGTTTATTTTATATGTAGCTTTCTTCACTGGCCTCTTAAATCTAAGTTGAAATTGGAAATCATAATGTGATTCCAAATACATGTATTTTCCCTTTTCCAAAAGGGAAAGTTAGCTTTCTTATAACTTTTAAAAATAGATGAACGTTATTATACGCACAAAACTACCTTAAATCGACTTTTTAATAATTAATTCCAATCATATTATTTATAGATTAAACCATAACACAAGCGGGATAAACATAGTTTTCATTTCGCCACTGCAGTAAATATTTTATAAAATTAAAAGTGACACTTATAAGTAACTTAAATGAAAACACACTTCGTGATTCTTGTTTCAATAGCATTCTTCCACAATCAGAATAACCCAGTGTCAGGTTTCCGCATCCGATTAGGTCATCAATCTCCTCGAGCTAAGGGCGGTAACTTCAATGGGAAACTTGCGCCCGCCACACCATAAAGTTTCCCATTTTGGCCAACGCCTGTTAATGTCTTTAAATCACGGCCCCAAAATGGCATATTACATGGGCCCACCAAAGGAAGTGATGGGAGCTGCAGGAGTGAAGGACGGCGGGATGGCGGCGTGGCAGGATGCAGGCATGTCCATGGGCATGGCCACCATAAACACAAATCAATTGTCAACCACTCGACGGGGGAAGGACTTCAGACGACTGGCAGGACTCGGATTGGCGACGGGAGTGGCGCTGGTTATGGGACTGGGAATGGGGATGGGATGCAGATTCACATCCCAGCGGAACGCAATTTGCGTTGCACTTTTCAATTTCCGGCAAAGGACTTCATCACCACCACTCTCGACGTTCGTGCAACACTATCCAAATCTAGTCGCTGCTGTGTGCCATGTGCGAGGGACCCAGGATCCAGGACCCAGGAGCCAGGACGAAGGCGGCAGGACGATGGACGATGGGCGAAGGACCAGCACACGTCACCGTAACCAGTGTCAAAATGATTGTGGACTCACGGGTGAGAAGTTGTGGTTTGATACTTGCATATTTTGTCACTTGTCGACATTCGTGCAGCACCCAAAAATCACAAGGATCACAACTGCATGCAGATACAGATGCAATCGCAAAGGTTCACGAACATTTGGAAACGACTGAGTGAAGCCGATGTGTTTTGTGAACTCATATTATTATCATTTCTTTTCAAGATAAATAAGGATTGCATTTGTTCTATGTATTTCCAAGTAATGTTTTCAAGTACTATTTCATGTAAAAATACCTCAAAAATTAATCTCTCTGGCATGTATTAGATATATTGCTTCCAGTGTGCACAAAAACTCGCCCCCATAGCGAGGAACCCGCCACTTCCTCTTCCCCACAATTCTTCCCACATTGCTGACCGATAAAAATTACTTAAAAATGCCACAGCTCATGGGTTGACTTTTGGCCAACGAACAAAAGAAAAAAATTAACACTGAACTGAAGAAAAGGCACGAAAAAATACCGTACACAAAATAACCGTCGACTGTCACACAAAGGGAAATGGTGGAAAATCTGGGGAAACGGGAAAATGGGGAAATGAGGCTGGGGGTTAACAAGCAGCGGCAACAACAAGGCGGCGCGACGCCAAAGAGGAAATCGCGGGAAAGTCCAACGGAAGCCAAACGTGTCGCCGCGAGTCCAGACAGCACACACTGGGAATTGGGCGGGGAAATAAGCGTGGGGGGGGTCGGGAAATCTAGGGGCGTGGTTAAATGGTGCCTGTTTCAGTTCCAACGTCATTTGCCTTTCATTTCGCTGGCCTGTCTTTTATTGTAAATTTACTTTATAAAGGTTATTACCGAGCTCGAGATAAAAACGAGCAGGACCAAAAAAAAAAACTGAAGGAAGTAGGTGAGATAAGCGGTAAAAGGGGGTTAAAACTGGGCCAGACCGGACTCTCAAATTAAGTTGAGGAGCCAGCTGTGGCGGGTTAATCGATGCCCTTTAGCTGGGCACTATGAGAAGCGCGGAGGGAGGCGCTTGTTTCCGCTTAAAGTCAAATATGTTAGGTTACATTTCGGAAACTTGCACACAATCAAATATCCTAGTTTAATCAAAAAAAAAACGATGCTTTCCCTTTCACGTTTTACTTTTGATCATTTTCAATTATGTATACATTACAATTGTTTTTATGGCAATTGAAATATATTAATTAAATGGAATTCATAGCAGGGTATTCAACGGCTGTGGCAGCTCAAGTGCAACATATTGACGACCAGAGGAGTGAAAAAATCAGCGACAAGTGCTCGACAAACGCGCCATAATCCGCGCTCGCCGTCACCGAAAGGTTTGCACGACTGGCAGGACTGGCAGGACTCACAGGACTCACAGGACATGGACACGCGCGGTTTGTCACCTCGTTGTTGTTGGAGAGATACATTTTTTTTGCTCGCCATTTCGGCAGCAGACTCGCCGGTCGGAGGGGCTAAATCAAAATTCATGATTACTGCTAAAACCGGGTATCAATAGACGAGCGAGGACCCCAGGGTTACACGCAAGTTTAACCCTTTGATGGCTCGCGCTCACGTTGCACCCCCCCCCCCGCCAACACATGTACGACATGTAAATTGTTTCAATTTGCGGCATTTGCCGTAAAGCTGCGCAATTTTCGACATGCCATGGATACCCATGGACCTGTCCGTCCGTCCGCCAACAACCCCATTTTGTGTGCGTGAGTGAGTGGCGTTGACCATTTTTTGTTCTACCGCCATTCGATTTTTTGCACCCATAGTTTGCCGCGTCCATCTGTTGGTCTCCCATGGAAAAATGTCAGCGGAGTGGGCTGGGCGGCAAAAAATGGCAAACCCAAATACTAAACTTGTTAAATGTTATAGCTATATGTACATATATATACATATATCGGGCGTGTGTGGATGGGCGGCTACTGGGGCTGCTACTTTGATGTAGTTAAATTTTAATTGGACTTTGGGTTTTTGCTGCCCCGTCTGTGGTATTTTTTGGCCAGCAGCAACAACAATGTGCGGCATGTGTGTGTGTTAGTTGATATTATGGCATTTGAAATTTTCGCATATTAAGTCCTAAAAAGAAGCTGAACTCATTATTAGGGGTTAAGGAAAGTCAATGGGATGTATTTGCCTTTGAGCAGCTGCATCAGTGATTAACTAACTTAGTTCATATTATTCTATTTGCACTTTTATGAGATGAGTCTGTTATGCACAAATCAAGTAAAGAGACACCTTAAAGCCACCCATCATAAAGAACATGTTAACTAATGAGAATCAAAACGTAATTATTAATTATGTCTTAAACAAAGCCTCTGTCTGCAAATACCTGTCCATTAGCAACGGGCCTTGTGAAATCTACTTGATTACCCAATAAATCCCCGTTTTAATTTCCCCACCTTACCAATCAATTTATCTTTTCCATTCGGTGCCACAGAGTTTGCCAGGGAACAAGACCCGAAATTAACAACATTTGCTAACTGAGAACAAATTAAGTCATACATTGTTTATAAGTGCTCAGAATGGGCACCACAGAAGCCCCAGGATTCGGGATTCTCGACTTCGGGTGTCTGTGTGTTCGCTTTAATGCCTAAATCAACTAAATTTGCGGGCAGCAAACTTATTTCCGGCATGCCCAGAACACTTACCCCAAACAAACCAGTCGCACGCACCCAGACACCCGGACACCCAAACAGCCGGACTCCCAGACACCCAGACACCCGGGGAATCAAGAGCCCAAGAAGGAGTGGACACCAAAATTCAACCATAAATTGATGCAGTAACACGCCCTCCAGAGAACTCGGGGCACTGCAATGCCGAGCCAGGCCCAACTGAAAAAAGCAGAAAAAAAACAAGGCTGCAGTCTTGTTGCAATCCAATGCAGTGCAATGCAATCCTTTCGTCCTGCTGCAGCCCGTCCGTCCCAAGCCCCAAAAAGCGAGCAACCAACAATGCCAAGTTTTCGGTCAACTTTCGGCCAAAACAATGCCCAATCCTGTGTGTTAACCCCTCCGTGGCCCCCTTAACCCATGTCCGCACCCCTAAAAAACACACACGGGCCACGCATCTTGTGCTCGTCCTTGGTCCTGGCTCCTCAATTTTTCAATGCGTGTGCACCGAGAAAAACGCCAGCTCGAAGATTTGATTCCAGGAAAAAGTTACTGTTACTTGCCTAAAATCGATCTTGCATGAATAATATAGTACTTAACTTTTAAGATTTATCATTACTTATATGTTCTTTCAAAAGTGAGTTGATAAATCCTTTTATGGTTGCAATGGTTTTGCAAAATGTTCCTATAATGCAAATATCAATTCGAGTACTCCCAAATCCCAAATTGGGAAGTCGCGTCCTGCGATTTCTGGCAGTGCATTGTGCGGGCACTCGTTCGGCTCTGTGTCCTTGCATCCTGCGAGTGCATCCTGCACTGCAACTGGAGATGGAGATGGTGATGGAGATACATGTGCAGGAGGAGCTGCAGCCAGAGCTTTAGCTGGAGCTGGAGCTGGAGAGCCTGGGACTTTCTCTGGTCAATTCGCGGTTTTGCTTGTCACTTAGCCGACGGCCGGCGGCGCAGCGCTGGCCATTTGATAAACGACAAACGACGAGGAGACGACAAGGACATTCCCTGGGCAGCGGGGTGGGTGTCCTTTTGAGGCGACAATGTGACGACATTTGAGCCCAACAGCAAGGGGCGCCGCTAACGGAGTGATACTGTACTGCGGCCGGGTTGCCGAGTACAGGGGGCACTCGCATTGAATTATCCCACCGAGGTGCGAGGCAGTTTGTCAGCTTGGGGTTAAACTGGCCTAAGGCCACGATTAAGTCGTGAATTCGCTTGATGTGTTAGTTGAGGTGAAGGATTGCTACGGGTACTTTAAGGGTTTTATTTTTGAAGCATTTTTTGTATGTTCGTTGGTTTATATTATGTTTCAAGCACCACTTACACATGGTTAGCATTTAACGCACACCGACTTCAAAAGTCAAGCCCTATAGGGTATTGCTAGTTCGACTTGATCTTCCTGGCACTTGTGCTCTCCATTTGCGGACGTCTGTCTGTGGGTTATGCTTAAGCTTTAAGTGGCGTAATAAGTCCAGATTGCAGCCTGTTCTGGTCGTTGTCCTGAGGTCCCGAGGACCTCAACTCAGCATCCTTGGCCAGCCGGTCGTCCTTCTTTGTTTGCCTGTGCCCGCAGAGCTGGCCGTTGGCTTTTGCTTTTAAGCCAGAAAGGACTATGAGTAGGACTACGAAAATGGGTGGCCAGAAACTGTTGGAGGCGTTTAACATTTTTGAGGCTTGATTGGATTTGGCACTGGCCTATGCGCAAAGTGAAAAATTGCATTTTGAGCAGCTGCTGCAGCACTTGCAGCACGCAGCAAGTGTTGCAACTAGCTCTTGCTGTTACTGTTGCTGTTGCTGTTGCAGCTCTTGCTGTTGTTTTTATTGTTGATGAAGTCGGCTTTGGTTTTGGTTTCATTTGGTTTTGCTGGTCAGCCTCGGCTGCGGCTGTCTGTTATTTTGAAATACTCGTTGAGTGGCTCGTTTGCGGTGAAATGCATGTGGCCACGCCCGCCATATGCAACACTTTCCCCATTTGCCGCCCCCAGGAGTCGACACAATTGTTTTTGCTCCCATCCCCGCACCTTCTTGGGCACTTTAAGCCTCTTTAAGCCACCGTCACCGTGCCATTGCAACGCTCTATTCGGCAGCGCCTTAAGTGCAATATTGCATTTCAACGGCAATTAAAACGCATTTACCGGTTACTTGACACATAACATAATTTGCATTTCCGTAGGCAAGCACTTAACCCCTCATTGCCGCCCGGGGCGTTAGATTGTTTAAATGCAGGAGCGATGCCAGGGGCAGATATTGCAATTGCAAAACAGCAGCAGCAACCGCAGACGCAGCCCCGTTGTCACCCCAGCAACTTGCAACATGCAACATGCAACTTGCAAGGCAGCCATCCTTCGTCCTGTTCGTCCTTCCGCCTTCCACCGCCTGGCTGTGTGTCTGTGTGTCACCTTCAGACAACACTGTCTATCCGGAGATTCTGCATTTCTATTGGTTGCCCTGTCAAAATATGTCTCCCCACGTCGGAAACTTTGAAAAGAATAAGTCCAGTGTGATTTTTGTTTTCGAATTTTTTTTATAAAAACAACAAGAATACAAAACAGAGAACAACTTAAGCATATAGAAAATGCATATGTAGTATTTAGAATTTAGTGTAGTGGGAAGGACTAGTTCTCTAAGAGCTCATCCATTCATTATACAAATGTATATAATGGGTAATGACATAATGATTTCTGATGTGCTATCATTTGAAAACTGTACTCCGGCAAAAGTGCTGCCCTGTTGGCCAGTGTAACACGTTATTGCCAATGTGTGGCATGTGTCGCATTCTGCAAACATCGCATAGCCAAGCCCTTGGGTAGAGCAATTGACATGCCAGTACGAGTGGTAGAGAGAGACGGGTGGAGGCGATGGGAAAGAGAGGGCTGTATGTGCCCCATTTGCACAGAGTTTGTCCAAATCACCGAGTTTAACAAATTAAATGACTTCTAGTGCGTACATTGTTTTGACACGGATGTGACCCAAGGCCCCAACTGCCCCCTCCCCCCCACCACACACCATCACGACTTTCGCCACCCCTTTAACCCCTTTGCCCGTTAACTACTTTGCCAAAAGGGTGTTAAGCCAGCGTCTGGACTTTGCCAAATTGCTGTTGATTGCTCGACACTCTTGGGAGTGCGAAAAACCCACCTGCAATGTGAAGCATTTGACAGGCCATCTCAACCGAGCCCATGCCACGCCCACCGCCCTCGTGGCACGCACATGGTGGGGGGCGGCGGTAAATTGCACTTTGCATGACATCTTGTCAACTGCAGTCAACATTCCGGTTAGCTACGGTTCGGGGTTCGGTTCGTTTTCGGTTTAATTATGGCGCAAACAGGAGCCCCAAATGCGTTTCTTTCTTTTCCACCTATTTTTAAGCAAAGGCAAAATATAGACACTCCATTGTCCCCCCTTGTTTCTGGGTGGTCTCCTTCGCCGCCTTTGATACATATCATATTTTTAACGATCTCCTGGCTTAATGTCTTTATAAATACACAAAATTATGAGCAATGATCGCTGGTCGCTGCGCTTGTTTTGTTTATATGTTTATGGCAATTAAATTCCCAGCAATAACAAACAACAAATGCACTTGATCGTCGTGCGGAGAGAAGGGAGATTTAGGGAGGTCGGAAATTGTTTATGCCTTTGTTTGCCCCAACCAAATCGGTCATAAAAAATGTGGCACAAATGCCGGGGAATTGGAGATAACTTATGCCCGCACTTTCGAATTTACGCGGAAATATGAAACATTTAATGAAACTTCGCCGTAATTGAAGATCAGTTACTTCGATCGTCAAAAAATTATTCACATTCTTTTTGTTATTATTATAAATATTTTTTAGTATAATGTGATTTTGACATTTGGCTTTGATTACATACTTCACTGATTACTTAATTTAATTGCTTTCAAATGATCAGATTTTTTACTTGCTTACTTGTTTTTACTGGGCACACTTAAGGAAGTAACCCTCTTTTCACATTCCAGCGTCGTTATCCTTGAGGATTTTTAAATATAAATTAAAGAAGTCACTAGGTGCTTTACTAAAAATAGTTCTTAGCTTTAGCAAAGTCTTTGAAATGTCTTATTATTATGTAAAGGTTTGGGGGGAGGAGCCTCCGAAAAGGGGTTTTCAAGGGGCGACCGCAGTGTCTGAGTAGGAATCTTAGACTAATTCCGAGTTCATTGAGTCGAGTTGAGCAATGCTGAGGCATTTCGGTTGTCTTGGCTAAGCAAATCCCATTGGATCCCATTTCAGACAGGGTGCGGCGATGGGGGGCTTGAGTGTTCCTTCATTTGCCGCCTTTGATGATGTAAAAAAAAAAAAAAACAAAATTAAATCCCCCTTTTTTATGACTCTATTTTTCCTGAGTGGTTTTAGCCTCGCTTTTTAGCAACGCTTTTCACTCGGCCTGAGTTTTCACTCACTTGGCCACTTTGCCCTCAGTGTAATGCGCCGTTGCAGGCTCTCAATTAGCAAATTAAGGACTCGCACTCGCACATATGGAGCCCACCCACACACACAAACGCACAGGAGAACTCACTCAACCACACACATACTCATGCAAACACACACACACAGCGCACTTACACACATGCAGGCGGCAAGGGTTGAACTCCGAGTGGAGCTCCGTTCTCTCGCAAACCGTTCTTTCCCCACTTGAACGCCCCCTCTGCAGCGACCCCGCCCCCAATAAAATGCAGGCCATTGCAGTCTCAACATTGGGATACACTTGTATGGGTGTGTGTGTGTGTGTGAGTGAGTGAGTGGTCAGTTGTTGCTATTATTGGATGGGGGATGGTCTACCGATTCGGTATTCTTTCGACGCTGTTGCCAGTTTGTTTGTAGTTCTATTCATGTTCATGGTATTAAACGTATAATAAATTGATTTGGCTATTTATAGGATATTATTAGACAACTATTTTCGAAAATTCCATGTTTGAAAAACACATTTGTCATCGAAACGATCGAAGACCAAGACGAACCGAAGTCTTCCCTTGGATTCTAACTGCACCACTATCTAATCGTCTTAGGTTTAGATGGTCCTTCTCTAAAAACAGGAACTACTAAGTACTTACCGTCAACCCAGGACTTTAGCCAGTAATTATTCTTTTAATTATTAATTATTATTTAATTATTATTCCCATCGATACCAAACCTCGCCAAGTTTGCAGTGGAATTGAAAGATATCTTGCGCGACGGAGAATACTGCACATTTTTCTGAACTCTTTTCACATTTTCACCTCAGCTTAGTTTACCTTGTAACGAATTCTATTCAAGTGAACATTTTATTTTGTAACCACAAACTTAGAAAAACCTTTTAAAACATTATACTTTGATGTGCAAAGAGAACAATATAAATAACACATCAACAAAATATCCAAATTAATCAGAAGCCAATTGAGATTTTTAAGGGATTTCTCCATGGCTGCGCACATTTTGTTCCCTTGTTGCACATTTTTGCGGCCCTGATTTTATTATGCCTGCGTTGTATTATACGCACCTTTGGACACTGGGTGGCACAAGCCCGTCCATACACATTTTGCGGTGACTGTGTGTGAGGGACATTTGTGTGCAATTTTTAGTTAAATTATTTTTACACCCCGAATGGCAGACCAGAAACCAGAACACACAAAAAAATCTGGAAAACCTGAACGCAAAATTCGATGCCATGTTGAAATTGTAGAGCCCGTGGGAGGCGTTCTGTTTGCATATATATGTATATATATATATATATGTATAGTTTTTTATACGTGTGCTGCATTTTGGGGATGCAACACCCGCATTTGACCCCACATTGCCCCACTTGCCCCTCTGGCTCCATCCGCCCATTTTCCACACACACAAAGTGGCAAGTGCAGATTTGAAGTTATTACGAAAAACTAACCAACATTTTGTGGGTTTGAAGTTGTGTGGAATAATATTGGTAGACCCAAAAAGCCTGTGCTATGATTGTTGTTGTAAATATTTTTATTGCCCAGTACACGGCATACATTTTCACACATATATCAGATGATGGAGTTGCAGCTGCAATGGCAATTGATGTATTGAGTTTTGTTGCAGGGAAAAACTACCATTTGACAGGAAATAATTAACTGGCACACAGTGGCAGGAACTGTATTTCAAAATGACACATGTAGAATGGATCTTGGAGGTGATTTTGGAAATTGCATTGTTCGAAGCAAGAGGGAACGCTAGAATCTATTGCCTCGACTATCAGATACCCAATACTCGCACGCAAACAGCGCGGAAGTGCACACGGGATCCACCTAGCGGCGGGTAAATTTCTGCTCATAATTCTTTAGTGAATAGTCCGATTTGAACTATTTGTGTGCTGTAGATCGATATCGATGAGCAAAACTGAATTTCAAATCAGAATCACGACATTTTTAAGCACGAATGATTTTGAAAATTCACAGGCAAGATAAATATATTTTAATTTAAAATAAATAAATATATTTTAAGAAATCTTTCGGCTTGAGGTAGTGCCAAAATTTCCAAGATCTCAAAGTTCATCAGAAAGGACACACGCATGGAAAATCGAATGTGGCTAGAACATATCGGCTGGTTATTCTGATCACCAATATATTATAGTGTTGGAAACGCTTTATTATAGGTTAATAAATACTATTTACCAAGCACAGAACACACATTTTTTTATTTACAAGCTACAAATAAATATAATAAATAAGAAAAGTTTTTAACAGCAAACGTAGCTAAAGAGTGGAACAATAAGAAGCCCCTTCACTTATTATTATTATTATTAATATTATTATTACTACAATTTTACCACATACCACATAAACATTTGGGAAGAATACAAATTTCGAACAAAGGCTTTAACTTTGGTTAATATTTTTTATTTTATAATTTCCTGCGAGCATTATAAGGTTGCATGGAGTTAACTCTTCAGAATTATAACCATCGAAATTCGCAAACAATCAACAGCTCTTTCGGCCAAAACCGAAAAAAAAAACCAAAGGAAACTCTGGCTTAAACAACTCGGTATAATTTGTAGACCCAAACCGGGGAAAATGGCGAAAAAGAAGGTGAAAAACCGCCAAACACACACGCAAACAAAAACAAGGTCCAAACAAATGCAACAACAATTGCCGCTGTTGCATTGTGGGTAGGAAAAATTACGAAACCAAAAATCAGCAACCGAATATGTGGTTGCCACCAACAAAAGGCTCAAAACAGAGAAAACATATACCCCCAGGGGGGGGTTCATGACGGACGGGATGAGACGGTGGGGCAGGTGAGTTGTTTGGTGGTCAATTTTTTTCCCCACTGTCTGTCTGTCTGTCTGTCTGTCTGTCTGTCAAAGAAGCGAATGCAACAATGCAACAATTGCGGGGGGCAAGAGGTCGCTTTTAAGACCCCTCACCACCAATTTGTTGCTGCAATAATAAACATGAGAGAACACGCGTGTTCCGCGGGTATTTTCTCCTTTTTTCGGGATTTTTCCAACGTTCTTTTTATATTTATTTTTTACACACATATATTTCCCTTTTATCATGCCTTTTTGGGCAACGACCAGAGGTTGGTTGTCTGACAGCTGTACAAACGCAGACCGACAAACAAGGGTTAAGGGGCAGGGTCTGGTGTGGGGTTAAGTGGCGGTGGGGTGGGGGGCTTCGCTTTTCAGGACGCGTTTGGTCAGTTGGCTGGTTTCCGTTGCACACGCGGCGTATGCGTAATATGCGCACATGCAAAAAAGCAGGCAAAGGAAAATCAATAAAAAAGAAAATCGAGTGGAGAAGCGGAAAAGCAAACCAACTGCAAGGTCCATCTTGTGGACTCCCACCCCACGACTCATCCCAAGATCCACTCCCCCTTCGTACCGTCGCTTTTCCCATTTGCAAGCCATTGCAGTCAAACTTGTTGACAATCACGTGCAAGGCTTTTCCACTCCTGCACTTTGCTCCTTTTTGGGGTTTTGCATTTTGAGGCCAACATTGAGGCCACGAACTGCGGATGGGTGCCACCTCATCGCCTGGTTTCCGTGCACACACATCCCCTCGATTTCCCCCTGACTATTGCGTTTTTCATTTTCATTTTTTCGGGCCTTGTTTGTTCGCCTGGCATGTAAATTTATGACGCTGGTTAAGTAGTTGTATAATAAACTGATACCCTAGACATTGCCAAGAATCAGCAGTTGGACCAGGATCAATTGCTTGATAAGATACTTAAATTTGTGTTCAACATCCCACCAAGGAAAGTGAGTTGACTAAGACCAATCTTAAGAAGATTACTGGATTCGACAAATAATAAAACTACAATAAGTCAGTGCAAGTATGTGTTAAAATGGCAATTTGCAATTGGGAATGGCATCGCGGAATTTAGTAATCACCAGAAATGGGAAAATCGAAAGCTAAAACTAATGATAAAGCTAAGTATATTCACTACCGAATAATGAATGATTATCATTTTGCAAATTAACTATATATTTCCTAGCAGTATTAATAAACACTTCAATCGAAGCGGCTTCTTTATTCTTAATCTCCTTGCAGGGCATCCAAGAGTCGACGCTATTTGGCAAGGATCTTCCCTTACTTTTGGCCACGTTGAACTCGTTGGTTTATAGGCTTAACGAGAGGGGGGGTGGTGAGAAGGGGCTGAGGTGTGTTGAGGTGCTTTCTCTGGTTACGCATTCTGGCCAGTTTGCCGATTTTTCAACAGCTTGTTAACATTTTGTCGCCCGTCAATGGGAAAAGCGCAGGACACACACGCACTCGCTGGGAAAAGGAGTGTTACATATCTTGACAGGGAAATTCAGGTGGGGGAAAGTGCGGAGAAGTGGGGAAGAGTGGGCCGGTTGTGGGGCGGCGAAGAAAACGCGTTAATGAAGTGTTGCTTGAGAGCTCATTATGCATTTTGCTCACGTTTTTAATTTTTAATTGCATTGCAGGCTGGCCGAGCGCGAGTGTGTCCTGGTTTTCGTCCTTTCATTAAACGGCACCGCACGACGGCAAACGATTAAAATGACCGCCGAGCAGCAAATCGAATTAATTTTTGTAACGTGCAAATGGCCGGACAGCAAAAGTTTCCCGCACAAGGGAAAATCGCCGGAAAAGTTGGACGGAGCAGGGGTGAGCTGGCGAAATCGGTCCGGTGGGCCGTGCATTAAATCCTTGCTGCCACACGACACATTTAAGTTGCTGATTAAGCCTATATACTCCGCACATTATGTACTCAAGCACATAAAGATGTAATGAGTCGGGGCGACGCTGCACCTGGCCCTTGGCCACAGAAACCAGCAGCAAAAATGTTCTGGCTCCGCGCCTGAATGGCTATAATTGAAAAATTTAAAACACGATGCACCGTGGAAGCGAAGTCCCAAGGATCGCCATAGAATCATTCGAGAGGAGAATCGGGAAAGCTTTAGGATCTTATTCAACGACGACGGCCAGTCAAGCATCATGGCGATCAGCTTATTAGAAATGTATTTGGTCTTGATAAAAAAATAAGATAGAGTTATTTTTATATTTTATACCAAATATGTAAGTTACTGGCTTCAATTGCCTGAAGGATAAAAGCTAAACTTTGGGACTATCAATACAGAACAGTTTGCTATAATACTTTCAAATGAAGGTAGCGACTATTAGTGCAGGTAATTCGTTCCCTTTGCGAGTGGGAAAAAAAATCAATTTTAAATACATTCGGCAGCAAAATAAAGACTTAACAAGAAAAGCCAGATCAGCAGCAACCTCATCAGCAACTCGACAAACACGACGGCAGCATCAACAACACGGCAGCAACATCATGAGGTTGACTCATATTTTTTAATGAATATTGAGGATTAAAGGAATTTCTGCTGGATTTTCATTGAATTATGCATTTATTCCTCTTTTTCCCCCTTTTTTCTCGCTTTTTTGCTGGCCCAATCACGACCTCAGCAATGCCCAAACCATCGGCTCTTCCTGGTTGCTTGGTTCTCGCTTGGCGCTGCTTGGGTGGCCCGTGACAATGCGGTGAGGTAACATCGTACCAGAGCCGCAGTGCTGACTTGTTCACATATATCTTCGATTGCTGCTTCGTGACAATTCGCGAGATTGATTCCATACCTATTAGCTGGTCAGCTACTTTGTTGGTCGATGTATACTGACTACGAGGTTCAGTTGTCTGACCTAATACGAACGGTGAGACGACGCTCATAACCTTTTGCGCACCCACGCTCAGCACAACTGCCGTGGGTTTTGTCACATATCACTCAGCGACTGCGCGATATACAGGGAGGCACGGACTTGCAGTATTAAGTAATACGCTCTCATGCACACACATAGGGTACCACACTGCATCTTAGACGGATCCGCAGCACAATACCAGGGAGTGTCTGCGCACTATCCACGCACACAACATATTTCGCTAAAAAAGCCTCATGCGTTAATTGTTTCTTGTAAATCAATGTATGGATAAATGCAGCGCACAAGTGCAACCATCTGTCCCCGGATAAATTGGGATCCATTCAGCGCCTAGCGTTGTCCATGGGAGACAGACCATGTCCAGGCGGCCTGGCCAGAGTTAGATCATACATGATCTTGATACATCCGCGACTTTTATTGTGTGATAGATGGTGTTTATGTTTCGTAGAATTGGGCCGCCACCGCGATACATCCAGTTAGACTTATCAATACACGATATAAATATTATGCAAATATAGACACTCACAAACTAAATGCACTATACTTTTATGGATTATATTTTGCTAAGACAGAGGTGAATTTTAATCAGACGATGCACGCGCGGACCAGGACATATGACCAATACGGAATAACTGGCACGTTCTCTAGGTATCTCTCGCTAGAAGTTGAGTTGTGTATGCACTTCAATGTGATCATATGCATTATACAGCTTAGGCGATGTTGGCGTTATGTACAATACGCTATACTAGAGATGCATTGCAGGTCGTCGGCGGTTGAAAATAATAGTCATTAATGCGAGATAGAGAGTATCCGAGCGCGCATTATCGGGTTATGGTACTCGTTTTCTATTGTCATTATCAAATGTTATCCAAATTAGCGTTTCTATAAGACGACTAGTGAGATTTATTGTCTGCGCGAATGATTTTCTATTATTTTATGTCAGTCTGTATCGGCCGAACTGACTCAGCGCAACGTATTTTAAATAGTTGTACCATTCGCTGGCGCCCGTCGTAGCCTGTAGCCGCCAACTAACCAGTACTGCGGTCCATTTTTTCTGTGTGGTGTTTTATAATGTGTAATTTTTAACACAGTCTGAACTCAGTATTGCCCTTACTTTAACGATGATCTGATTAATTATATAGAGTATGTAAAATCAGATCGTTGCGTCGCTCTAGTCATACACAGAGTTCTAGAGTGTTTGAGAGATAATATAGGTCTGAAGTAATGAGAGTCGATTCTCATATTCGCCATAAGGATATAATCTAGATAGTCGGGAGGACTTACGTGTGGATGAGATAGTCGCCTTAACAGTTTTCGAGACATAAGCAGCGCCGTTCTGTAAAATTATATTGATTTGATTTTTCTCGCATTGGGAATTATCGGTGATTTTAGTGATGTTGTATGTATTTGGTGTGGCATGATCTGCTTGATTGCGGGATAGAGGTTGGGCACGAAGGAAAGATATGTTTGCACTATGTATAGTGGACTATTGGCAAAGGATCCGTACGTAGCGAGACGAGGGTCCTACGACGCTGCGTGCAAATGACTAAGCTGTTAGGCTGACCCAAAAGACGTTCGTTGTGGAGCTCTTTTGCCGCGCCTCTTCTCTCACTCCTGATTTTAATCGTAGTTCTGCTTGCATTTGTGTCACTATTGCGTGCCACTCGAAACTTTTTATAATAAATTTTATAATAAATTGAATTTTACCGTTTATATGCTATTGGTGATCATCCGTATATTTTTCTATGATTCTGTTGTTCTTATTATATATTAACTCTAGGTGTTTATGACCATGTTCATAGCAAGACTAGGTAGATGCTTAATCTATATCTCTAACTATTAATGATAATAATCATATTTTTAGTCTTCTTATTGACTATTTTTGTAGAATTAAACTTTCTGGAATAGATTACATATACTATAATATTAATCAGATTAAGCACTTATATAATCCGCAATATTTGTTCGTTCTACACTTGTGAGAGATAACAAGCTCATTGTATACGATTATATATTTCAAGTCTGCTTGTAAATATATGAGTGTTCACTCGTAGTCATATAGTTAAGAACTTCGCTATGAAGAAATATTATGTATCCTAGCTTAATATAAGAAAGCTGCAAAAGGAATTTCTTTTTTTGACGAAACCCGTTTATGCTTGCGCGAACTTCCAGCAAATCCAGCATTGCAATCGAGATGTTTGTTTCCTTAAAAAATCAAATTTCTCGAAAACCGCAAAAAACGCACATAGAGACTAAGTCATTCATGATATGAGTTAACGGTATTCTGAGCACACACACTACAACATGGCTATAAGTAACGATACTTGAACAATTATACATAAGAAGACAAATATATTTTTTGATAGTTCTACTTTGCATAATCACAGTATAGACTAGTATGGTTCATTTGTTTCTACAGAACACCTGTCTACTCGGTCGGTATAGAACCTCATGGTTGATGGTACACCGACATGCTAAATTGTAAATGTTTAGAAATAGACGCACACAATAAACAATATATTAATATCAAGAAGGTGGTTGCAGATTATACGTACTGTGCGACTATGTGCTCTAGATCATATGTCGATCTTCTACAATGTACATATTCTTTTTAGATTGTAGGAATCAATAATATACGTACTGGACCATCCGCACCTGCGATTGATTATTGATTGGGCATCATACTAAACCTGATATAATTTTGTTGATGGCTTTCTCTATTTCTTACTAGATTTGATCTCTTCAGAGCGAGTATTGACGTACCTGCTGTCTTTGTTGTTATATGACTAGATCTCTAGAGACGATCTCTAATTGTCTCGAGATAGCGACTGAGTATACGTTCTAATAATGTTTCTTGCGCCGCATAGTCTAAGCAAATGGGTGCACTACACATAGTGTAATGATGTCGACTGTGGAGGTAAGCAAATACAGCATAGGTAGCTTTAGAGCAGATGTACTATCACTCAACACGGTGTCAGTGCAATCTATTCGCATCACTGATTAGGACGCCCTTTGCCTATCTGTCATGCGGGACACATAGACAGCTGATTTAAATAGATATTTTCCTCTAAATATTGTATTAAAATTTACCTCGGATACAGCAATACTGTCAAATTAACATACTCTGTGATTAGTGATGAAAGCAACAATTATACTCGTACAAAGAAGACGCCAGAGAGAATAGAGATGTAGCCTCGCGAATTATGTTTAGTCGGTTCTTGGTTGGGCGCAGTTTTTCAGACGGTAAGCAATTAATCGTGGTGCGTTTATAGCAACCATCATGCGACGCCAGATATGCAATGCTCGATTATACGATAAATTCATGTAATAATGTGGGATTCTCAATTAGGCGGCTTATTGGGCTAGGGGTAAGTGAGCATTACAATGATATCGCATACATCAGGATTATTCAAGTTATTGGCGCATTCGCAATATTACACTTCGAAATAGAGCGTAAGAATTATCAATCTGCTGGTTAATAGTGCAAGTGCCAAACTAGAAGAAATATATGAAAAGATTTAATGTTTAAATGTTCCATTCAATTTCGCGCATATTCTCTAGAGCATAGCAATTGTATTAAAAGAAATGTTGTGTATTGGATGTTAATGAAAAACACACAGACACAATACATCGTTATAATAGAGATTTGTAATGAAAATTGACCTCTAGACATCTTGAAAACGTAAATACATTATTATACATTATTTATTTTTCTCTACTTTACTTATCACTTTCTATATTCTCTATGTCGCGATATATTTGGATGGCTAATAAATGCATGGACAAGGTTTAACATTTTTGCTTACTATTTGACACTCTAATCGCTAATTTGTATTGGTATAGGAATGTTTGGTACAACTTTCATATAGCTCGAAATGGACCGTTGGTAATATGGCTGCATTTCGCTATCGGGCATTCTACGCTTTTTCGTCGGGACAAAGGATGGTCGTGGATCGACGCAAACCTGAGACTGCTGTATGTCTGTTCTCATGACTCTAGGTCTACGCACTTCAATCATTGTTTCAAACTATGTTTCCCAGCTTTCGATTGCACGTGGTATATATATGATGTCTGTGTCTGTGGGTAACAGCGGCGACGTCGAATAGTCACCTTTATAAGTCGAGGCGACATAGCTCATAGCGCCGATCAGCCACGAGTTGGGCGCTTAGCTTTATATAGATATCGTAGTGTGAGGCTCGCCGACACAGTATTTATGGCACCAGTTGCTGCAGACTGATATTAGTGATTGTGGTCTCCATCTGACTGGCAGGACCGCTATCTGGTGGCACGAACGTTCTGCGAAGATCTGCGCAAGAGTGGACTGCGCGGGAAGCATGTGCCAGCATGGACAGTGATGTGGAAATAATAACGTGGGAAAGGAGTTTCGATCGCAAAGAGATTAGCGGCTTTTTGATTATTCTGTCGCTCTGTTGAAGAGCACTATATAATATAAATAATGAGAGGATATGGCGATTTTTTCGCATTGATGCCGGCTATGACATATGGTACATGGACATGGACGCGGACGTTGGCATGGCGGTGTGTGATAGCTGGGGGCGGCAGAGAAGTTGTTGTGGGTAAAAGGATGCTGTGCAACTACGAGACGACTTAAAGCCCCTTTACAAAAACTTATCTGCTAAACAATGGCGCGACGTCATGTAGCATGAGGCCAAACTAAATGTTGGTCGCGGTGTATACTATCGCTGACTCTTTTAATCTCTACACAGCGCACCATGGTCTGTGTCGATATACTTGCTGTGTGGAAAGATGACTGCGCACAGCGAGTAAAACATAAGACTGGTTCGTCGGAATTGTAAAAGGTACAGGTACGGACGCACATATGAATTTTATTAGCAATTTTTGCAGCAATGCGTTTTTAAGCTGATAAAGTCCGGTAATAAGTATTGACGGATGTTGCACGCAATGCAATATAACGCGGCGTCGCGGAGACGTCCAGAGCAGGTAGAGATGGACAACAACATGTGTGCGTACACATAGTCACACGTACTAAAGCTCAGTATTGTTGTCGACTACAGCAAACACCTGTGCGATCAAATAATACTGTACTTATAATAATCTCGGAATCACGACTAAACAAAATGTCCTATTATTTTTGTGGATGATAATTACATACCTGTGTCTCTTACAAGAGAGTGGTCGGGGGCGGCTAAACAGTATTGGTGGATTGAGATAGACGCGCAAAACAGGCGCGATTAGGCAAGAGTAGATATAAGGGAAACATTAGGAATAATTATGAATAGGGAATTGTTGTACAGAAAAGTTGAATTGACAGCGGCTGGATTTAATATAATAGATTCATGCTAGAGTTTGATAAATATCTTAACTTCTCTCGGGCTGTGAAGCAATCAAAAGCATAGACTTTGATAGATACGTTCATTTATATGCTTTCGAGAAGCTGCTTAGTAGTTTACATTTTCACTCATTCAGATAAGACTAAACTCAGTCCGTAGATCATGAAATCGTATGTTGTTTGCAATTGCATTATTCACGACCGACTCTATATTAGTTGCATTAAAACAGATGCGCAATTCGTGAGGTCAAAATTGCGTGCAACTCGATCATTGATGTGATGCCGTTGGGCCTGTATTCGGTTGACCTAGAAAACGCAGTAGAAATTTTGGTACATTAAACAAGGTTTATGTTTATTTGGATGCCAAATGACTGTCGTGATTGGTTTGTATCTGTCTCGATCTACAGTGTAATCTGTATAGCTGGTGGTTTATGCAGTGGATAAATGGGAGATATATCTATGAGATTTGGACCATATGTTCCAAAAGGATGATTATGGCAATTCTGCTAGACCTCGAAGTTAATTCTTATCACATTACGCGAGTGAAAGGAAAATATAGCTAGCACGTAATGTATAGGACGAGGCTTTGGTGAATTCTGTTTTCCTCATCAGCATCCGCGAGGGCAGAGTTGTGATCGCACTCGTCTAGATACTGTCGGTTCTAATGTTGTCAAAGAATCGCCAATATCACTTCAAGGTGCAATAGATAAAAGATAATTAATCATTAAGACTTTAGGCGAAAAATGTCGCGGTGGTCGAACTTTCGCAGTTTGTGTACTACCATATCGAGCACAGAGCAAGTAGGAAACCTAACGCAGCTCTTAAAAACGTATTCTCTGAATAATTAACTGAAGATTGAAGTTTAATAGGGTGTGTATAAATACATTGTCATGACTATACAAATGAAACTTTCAGGACTGTCGGCATTGGCGTATTATGTGTGACAAGCGCCAAGAATTTAAAAGCATATGACAGAGTATCTGAGCGGTATATGATGAGTAAGGAGGGGCGAACGGATATAGTATATTCTCATCTGCTCTGTATGTTAATTTATACAATAAAGGAGGCGATCCCTACTGTGCTGGAGTAATTTGGCTGTGCAGATTAAGATATGTAGTAGTTGTTGGTGTTGTGTCGCATTTGATCTTGACAGAGACCGACTATATCGCACTGCTGACTATGATAGTTAGTGCGCTCGTGTGATAGATTACCTTTGAACTAGCTGACAGCTCCACTTTTACTATACGAATTGATCGTCGCTCTAGACAATACATCATAGATTTTGGTGCTAGTTGCTATGAGATCTTATTTTACGTTACGTATGCATGGTTTTTCTCTCATCTCTGTGCAGATGTCCAATGGCGGATTGAGCTGATCTGCATAATGTTCCCGTATTTGCAAATAACTTGCTAGGTAAAGATGGCAAAAATCGTCTCTAAAACGGACTCGTCACTGTGTTGTGTTCACTCTAGATTCGTTTAGCACAGACTGCCTGCTCTGATTGCAAGGGCTGGGTTGAACTCGCGCTTCTCTCAGACATTGATCGATACGAGGACAGCCGGATATACGGTCATTGGCACACGTATTGGCGCAGCTAGCTACATTGTCTCAGGCAACATGTGCGTACGGGCACTATTTGCGCTGCGAGTTAAGGTGCAGTCTGGATAGTCTGTGATATCTCCGCTCTAGAATATCAAGGCACGAATCGAGTCTCTATTTTATTTCTGATTTAGGGACGCAACTATGTTGTGCTTTCTGAAGGAGAGATATCTGTTTACGTGCGCGTTATAGTGCATGTATATGTCGTATAACTCGTGTGGTTTCTATTTTCAAGAAAGCAATTTTAACTACCTAGACTGGCATGACTTTATTTGTCTAGTCTATTTCTATATACCTAGTTACGAATGATATATCGTGATTAATTGTCTCTGTGAGCATGTGTAATATATATACAGTTGTATTGGAAGAAACACTATTTCTCACTTGTTTCGATCTCGTGAATGAGTAACACTTTGACTCTCTTCTAGAGTATAAACTGTGTTGACATTATTTGTTTATGTAATTGAAATTTTTAGAATTAGCGCAACTTTGGATTGATGCCTGGTTAATCTAGTTGTGTGTACAACTGCTTACTCATTTTTTGTACCGAGTGATGATCTGACACGCTTGCCGAATCCTGTGCCTAATACGATGTCTGATTAGATAATATGGCTGCATTAACCCAAAGAACGTTAAAACCGGGCTTAGACACACTGGGTATCGCTCAAGTGAAATTTACCCTAGTATTGATAACGAACTCTGTTAAGGTTCAAGATAGCTGATTGAGTGTATCTAGTCTATATTTTAAAAGTGTTTTTCGCTTTTGGAGTTGAGACCTGCTTTTTTCGCTTCGTAGAATGCATTTCAATGTCTAGTTTTTTTCAGTGTGTGTTTGTTTGCGATTAGTTAGTAATATGGAATGTAGAAACTCGATGAGGTAAATTTTTCTCCACAGAGATGCTCTCTGCAACACTATTTGATAGAGAAGAGTACCCAGTGATAGATATCTATTATAACGAAGAGTTCTTCTGCCTTCGTTCGATGCCTATAAGTTGATTTGGTTTTTTGTTGGTATTTAGTGTTACGGGTTAGTTTGCTGGGTTTAGTTTATGTCTACTCAGACAATCGAGGCATTCTGCGCCCACGCATCCATTGATTAGGAAGATGCCCCCTCTCAAACGTTGTAGTCTGGGCTTTGACAGGGACAAGTGACTTTTATACACTCAGAGCTCGCCATCTTGCAGAAGCGCACATCGTCTTTGTGACGTTGGGTCTCATTGTTCTGTATTCTGCATAGTCTTTGGACTTACTCTACATATGCGGATAATCATTTATAGATTTCTTGTTCACACTCATACGTTTGTTGGTGGGGCGCATCTGGGTGGTTACACCTCCGCTTCAGAATAATACAAAATTCTTGGTCGAGATAAGAAACTTCGTGGTACATAAGTGGTTTCTATAGTCTGAAACGATGTCATAATTATGTTCCAAGGTATCTAGCATTCACGTCAAATGTCTAAAGATAAACAGCATTTTAGTCATACGAGAATGCGAAAAATTGGCAGCTCGAGACTATACATTGCGGCTGGGATAATTTGGTTATTTTGGCTAATTCGATACAGCGCATTGATCATGTATTGAGTCAGATACGACTCAGATTAAAAGTAGCTGATTATGATGATAGTAATTTAATCTAATTAAGGGTCATATAAATTCGCCATCTTAATAAATCATCCTGCGCGCCTGTAGCCTGCGCATTGGATTCATTCCTATATAGAGAGCACTGTCAAGTGTGGGTGTGTACCAATTTTATAAACGTGATTTCTTTTGTCTATAATGGAATAGTCTTCCTTTCCATTCGAAGTCTTTTGTGTTATGGATGTATACACTCTAGCAGAGAATGATGTTTTTATGATGTTGAGACTTCGGCACAATTGTCGTGATTTAGCACTCCTACTACTCGTAATATTACTTTTAAGTTTCGATTTGATAATTAAGTATAAGCTTTATTGCAACAATCGACGAGATATCACTCTGCAAAATAGTAGTGTATATAGAAGTTTTTCATGCATAGTAAACCAGAGATCTCGCAATAGTTCATCCAGATAATTTTCATTTTTTCTATCGCATATTATCATGATACGCATCCCTGAACATATGCTTAAATTGAGGTTGGTGTCGTGTTTTATCGTCCTTACTCGTGTACCATAACATTACGACTACTAGAGTATTGTACAAATATTTAGTTTAAAATATGCTATCACATGTGTAATACTAGTTAGTTTGATATTATTTTCCTGTAGTACTTAATTGTTGTCGACACTCAATCGCCAGTCAGTATAACTTAAACATAAATAGCTCAGATGTTTGTGCTTATAAATGCTCGCTTTTTAGAGTATCAACTAAATTTGGATTTTGATATATCTCAATGGAATTTGATCTTTTGATATGGAATCAAGTATCAGACTTAATGTATATAAGGAGAAAAATAGACGCTAGGAGTTTATATATATAGAGAATATAGTACGAAGGAAAAGATATATCTTATATAGATCACTTGAGTGAGATAAACCTCAATATATATTGATTAGGAATCATTAACTGACATCTAGACGTTGTCAGTAAGAGGAATAATAGTCCCAATTATCCAACTCTCTTATGATGACTAATCTACTATTATAGGCTATTTGTGTGGCTAACTATATTATAGAGGGTCATGTAGAACACACGTCTGTATAATTTATGGTTTAATATAGGGACTGTCGAACTATACGTTTCATTAAGTTGATCGTTGTAGATAGAGATACCAGCAGATACGTGTATACCATTTAGTAACCACCTGAACATGTATGGTAAGTCCGCTCAACAATTACGAGAGACTATTGAAGTATCTGTAGCAAAGCAGTACGTATACTCACATATTAACTATTAGTATTTTCTTTCATGTTATAGTGGCACTGAAATGTTAAGACATTACTAGATCGGCTCTCGATTGACACATGCTAGAGAATTGAAACAATATAGATGTATAAACCTTTCAACCCGCTAAAGGCTGAAAATATTTGGCTTGCGCAATTGCCTAATAGAGAAACCTTTCGTCGCTCACTAATAAAACACAGCGATGAGATGTCCCAATATGTATAATGCGCTTCTCAGAACGTAGTGGTCATAGCACTTAATAAGAGAGCAACTAAAGGCTAGTTCATATCAATATTAGTTGGTTAATTGTTTAGTAAGTGCACACGTAATTTTTGACTGTGTTCTTCAGGATATATATCAATTAGCGTGTGTGCTGATTTTATAAGTTCGCGTCGGAAAAATTTTAAGACGCAACATAAAAACCAGATGATACATTCGCAGACAGATGTACTAGGGGGCGCACATATCATATGTAGCATAATATACGCGTGTCTAATATTGTGTAGTCTATGGCAGGGGATATAACTGTGGGTTTTATTTGAAAGAATTCCAGAGCTAGAGCTTCTTGGGCGAGATCTTTTGCCCGATATGCACGATTGGCGGTCTGCTGACTTGTTGATGAGATGGAAGCAAGTTTGCCAATCTCACTCATATTGATTTGCCGATGAGTTCAATGGATTGAATTCGACGCGAAGTAAAACAGACAAGCGCGGTCTCCTCCTGTGTGAATTGGTTCGCGGATACATACCATTTGATTGACACCGTAACGAGCGTGCTGGGATAGCCGCGATCGAATGAGAAGAGACGCAAATTGCATAGTTGATCCGCGGTATGTAGCCCACAACGAAGGTATGAAACATGTCAGACTGGCGCGTAAGAGTGTCAGATCCATAGTTAAGGGCCTAGTGAGCGCTAACATGACATTCGGAGCAGCAACTAGAATGAGAACTCTAGAGCCATAACAAGAAGAGTGTCGAATATGTATTGAGACGCAAGAGACTCTGGAGAGTGATTCGCTCGACACGCGGGACTAGATCAATTCGTTGTGTGTCGGGCAATCCAGTTAACTCTGGTCAATATAGCAAGTGTTCGTTCGAGCAGCTGATGACGAAGTGAACGAGAGCTCGGTTGGAATGTAAGACTAACAATGCGCATCATCTCGTTCTATTGATGATATGCTGACGCGATGCGTGATGAGCGAACGCTGGACGGGAGTCTTACGAGTCAGACTGGCCAATCGGAACTGAAAGGTCGCCGCGATCGGACAGTGGATATAACGGCTCGGTGGAATTGATTGGTATGGCGGTCTGCGACTGCGGCGCTAAATTGAGTTGCCTGCATATCTGACATTGAGATGTCGGCGCTGTCTCGACACGCCTGCATTGCAAAAATGGTACCACAGATGGTGAACATTGCGGCACCACATTGCAAAATGATAGCGAGGGAGACCGTTGAAATCAGAAAAACTATACAGCGGACACTCGTGACGCGATAAGAGTTCTTCGACAATAGGTTTCAACTACAAAACTTTTTCAAAATTATCACAAGTACGGAGGGCAAACTATTACAGTCGATGCCGGACGGTTGTCAAGAGATCGAGACGAGACGAAAGCCGCGGCTCCCAGGAGCAGAGTAAGACAATACACAATGATTGTGATTCGCTGACGGGGCAGCTGGTACTCATTGTCAAAAAGTAAGATGTAACAAATTGGATCATGAAGTTAGTGCGTTAGCTCACAGGAACGCGGCGGCACTGCTCGCGGGCAAATGGCTAGGAGCGTAGGCGTTCAGCCATCACTCAACTGTTGGTTAAATATAGTCGGATAGTACCGACGCAAGTAGTGGGGCTAGAAGTCTGTGTGAGAAATATGGGCCTATCGTGGAAATGGGTCAGAAAATGTGCAGCGCTGTGTAAAGGATGAATTCGGTATATTTTAAATGACAGAGCCGTGGCGTGCTGGCTGCGCGCACGCTGGAAGCTAAAGAGGAGAAGAGAGAGATGAATATGGGCAAGTCACGGGAGAGAAGTCCTATAAGCAACGAGACATCATGTTGGTGGCAGCTTACTCCGCGCGCAATGATTTTAATAAATTCTGATTGATAGACTAAAGAATACCATCGCATCAGTTTAACGTGTGCCTGAAGATATACTGTATGACGATGAAATGTAAACATTCAGGCATTCTAGGTCTTTGTGGCCCTATAACCGAGAATGGTCGCGTCCAGATCAGAGGGAGATGCTTTATCTGGTCACTCGTCTCCGACGTGTATATATCTCTAATGGTTCATAAGCACTCACAGATTTAGATAATTTGTATATGTATGACTCATCATGGATACGTGTGCGTATTCTTTCAGATATCACTTGTCATAGGAGGTGCTCTACTTTTTCTTACCTGATCTACGTGTTAGATATTATATGACGCGACAGATACTATGAGCGCATGCTCATATATATCATTTCGGATCACAAGTTTTGTTGGGTGGTGGGGTATTTGAGCAATGTATAACGGAATTGCTATAGGGTGTACAAACACGTCTCTCTTATAGCATTAGGCTCGAGTTTAAGACTATTCTATTGAACGCACAATATTGAGAATACTATGATAGTAGTGGATGACGATGAGAATACGTGTAATAACTTATATAGTGTTAAGAGGTTCGCTTAGCCTCAACATTCAATTGGTATTTAGGTTCTCGACTTTGTGGGATAGTTATTAGTCGTAGTGATGGAACATAGAGGCGACGTATCGTATCTGATTTGCATGTTCGAATGTCATGGGAGCTTTGAGTACAGCAAGAGTAATCTGCAGCTTGAGTAGTTTCAACTCGTTCATATCACGCAGCGTGGTAATTAGTGAAGTATTATCCTGATGGGGTTACCACGGAATTGATATTTTAGATCCTATATTTTTATACTTCTGCGCGTCGGTTGTATACTACAGGCTAGTAGTCGATAATTTTGTTGGCCTATCGACTTCGAATCGGAATTCGCTCTGCGTAGCCAGTCGCCTTCTTCTTGCACTGGCTTCTTCTTCTCATACGGTCAATGGAGAATACAATTACTAAGATTTTTTCCAGTGAGGGGGGCAACGTTCTAGGTAGTTGTTTCTGTAAACTCGTTAAATTAAGATGTAGGCGATTCTTTTCCAGCGTCGCGTTAATGTACAGTGGCAGATATTATATCATCTAGTTCATCCACTAGCATAACTTCGAAAGTTGTGGTAGGGTTATCATGATAACATGGTATATTTTAGAAACACTCTAATCGCTTCATGTAAAATTTAAATACAGACAACGCACAAGTGTGCTTAGAGGTGTAGGACAGTCTAGGCTAGATATCATATCTAACTTGAAATAGACTATCATAGAGTTGTGCTAAAGATTTGCTCTAACTCAATCTTAATTCTCTATATAATTCTTAAGTGTATGTTGTCTGTACGATTGTCTGTCACTCAGAGAAATCTCATCGCGGAGAGACTAGCTTAGTGAGATGATATAATATGCACAACGTATTTAATGGTAGCAAACCCAACTAGCCGGAACGGGGCAGTCAACCGCATCATTTTTGTTAATTTGGTTTTTAAATGTTGGTAGTAATTTGGCCAAAGCACAGTTACATGCCTAAACTTTTGTAAAGGTATGATGAGAAGATTGTGAATGTTTAGTCTCTATCATATTATCAATAATCTCAATATACTCTGCGCTCTAAGGATCGAGATCGATCATCAATATATGTAAGCCGACCAGCCGCCAGTGTATTGAGTTGGGCAATGGTTGGCATCACTGATGCAGTTGTTTATTTGGTGAGTTGACTGCGGAGTATCTACAATATGCTAGTTATATGGTGGAGTCTTATGTATCGATATACTCTTATTGATCACAAGTAACATATTATCGATCGGTATATCGTTTACCTCTTAACAAGATACGGCAACATAATTCTCATGTAGTTGGAACCTATTTATAAACCTGGATTATTGATTCAGGTAATTGTTGCAGGTGAGGCTGTTGGCAAGGTAGAGAGACTTTCGTTCGGGTTGCTATTTCTAGCTGGGTTAAGAGAAGATCGTGGGGAGTGTGGTCACGCTGGGCAGGAGGTGGCACGCGTTGGGCATTTGACTGTGTGAGGATGACCATCATTGCTGGATTGATTCTGCAAATGGTGTCGTTTGTGTTGTGTCGTCTATGTTAGTGGTTCGACCAACTAATTACTAATAACTGAGGTTGGTGTGTGGTCTTGGATAGTTAATGATATAACGAAAACTTTGGCCTCGGGTACCTGGGGGCCCTGTAGGTCGGGAGCTCTGGTGTTCTGATCCTCTCAGGCGCCGCTTTCGTCAGTTTGTTAACAGGTTTTAGCGTTCTTTGGCGGGTGCTATCGCTGGAGGGCCCTTGCGTTTTCTGGGGTTCTGCACATCACCCGCCCACCCACATCGTATCTACTTCCTGGCAATTAATGTGTGCAACATACGCGTTTTAATTTAACGCAACGCAACGCAAACGCGACTTTCCCCAACCATTTTTCCATCCCCTCCACACTGGTTTTCCTCCTTCAGTTTGAAAACTTTTGCTGCTTTTTTGCCGTAATTTTAAATGGTTTTCCACGCACACACATGCGGGGTGGAGAAGAAGCAGTGGGTGTGGGTGGGGCGAAAGGACGTCCCGTTTTGAAAACTAAACCAACCAGTTTGGCAAGTTCCAAAAGGATTCACTTTGGGCCAGGAGTTGGCGAGGAAAAGAGGAGTGAGTCCTCGTGCGTGCGCGAATATGCGTGGCAAGGATTGGCCTGGGATGAGGATGGAATGGCGATGGTGATGAGTTGTCCTCCAGCACGTACACTGCCAGAAAAGTCACATGATTTCAATTATCCGAGATGGAAGAGCGGGCATTGCACATTAACACTACTTGAAAGTAAAGTTTTACAAAACATCAAAAATGAATTTTGATACGAACCTGAAAGTTAAGGAAGGGCATACAATTATGGAGACTGATGAAGTGGAAGTTTGTAGTTTGTAGATGTTACACCATGTCTCAGAACGCAACAAAGTAAAACAATACTAAATAAATTAACAGGCCGAATTCCTTATATTGATTCTAAATACAAGATCAAGGACATTTAATTCATATTCTCCTGCTGAATATAAATACTAAATACTATATGGAATACTATCAATGGTTATGCCCAAAGGAGTTTAAGTTATGAGTCAGATTTGTGAAGCAAACACAATTTTGTGCAGTGACTTGGCACACACATCGCACGGAGTTCAATAGCGCACTCAACCTGCGATGGTTAATGATGGACCCGGAACCGAGTCCGGGTTACGGACTACAGACTACAGACTACGGGCTACGGTTTACGGGCAAGGAGTTATGGGTCCGGATTCCCCGTCCTGGGGCCGCTTATGCAAATGGCAATGCAGCGCGCGGATTTGCATGAACATTTTGCTAAACAAAAGTAAACCAATGCACACGCAATCCGAGCGGAAAGGCGGCCAAACGAGCGGCCATTTTGCATGGAATAAGCCGGAGGATCGGAGGACTCCGGTCCGATTTTCCGGACTCAAGCCAGGTACAATTTTCCGGATGTGTGCGGTGCTCATCCCCGTTGCCAAGTGCGTAATAGTGCGGCGGCAGGGAGATCCTGATTAAGCAACCACGCATAAACATCTATTTCCAGATAAAGAAAAATCCGCAAGTTACTTAAGGAGTGTGAAAACCACTGCAGAATTAATAGGAACTTTCTGGAAAACGAGGAATTACATCGGAAATACTAACCTCAAATATTTGCAGCGAATGAAACCGTTATTTGATTATTTCACTTTTAAGATTGTGTGTGTAATTTTATGTAATATGACTTATATTTATATGGTTATAACAATGTGCATTTCGAATCTATCCAGTCAAAATAAAACCCTGTATAAATTTAAATTATTAGATCTTGTATCTCCAACACCATTTCTACTAAAATTATATTTTTATTATTATTTTTTGATCCATGATTTAATCATACACATGTTTATTATTTTACTGCAGAAAGCATTTGAGTATTTTTCGGATGAAAACCCCCAAATGGAATTCAAAAGCCTACTGATGCTGCTCTTCATCTGCTTACCGCAGGACTCTAATCCTAGACTCTTAACTCCCCTCGACCCCTCGGCGCTCCTTTGACCCCCATCTGCTTTATTTTCCTGATGGACCTCCCACGCGCTTCACTTTTGCGGCTTGTTTACATTTTGTGTGCCACGTGCCACGACAGAAAGCAATAAAAACAAGAAGAAAAGAATCACAGCCTGCCTCCAGCGCCTAACCGCTTAACCCTCCAACACCCCTGTCCCTTAACCCATGAAACACTCGCGCACAGGGGAAAAGAGCCTTGCCCAATTGCAAATTCAGTGGCAAAACGAAAGAAAAATTGTTGCACTCAATTTGCAGTTGCAACAGGGCTGTCAGGTTGCATCAAATAATACTTCATTTTACTTTTTCGGTGAATACACAAAAATGTAAGAGTTATAAGACAATTTTTAAAGAACATACATAACGAAGTCATAACTTACAATAAAACATTCAGTTATTATTAGCTCTAATTGCAGTTTCTATAAAGAACACCATTCAAAACATAACTAAATGTCACACACTTAAATCCAAGTTTTTAAATACCAATTTTAAGTTATATGCACTCAAATCATTTTAAAGTAGCTTACTCATAAAGTATGATAAAGAATGAAGTTCGATTGGAAAGTTATACTACATTGTAATATTTTTTAATGCATTTTAAGCCGTGTAGAACGTGTTTCAAGTAATTGAAAGAGCCTGGCAACTCTGAGATATATGTTTTTGCCGAGTCAGAAGCGAATCGTGCTCCGAGCTCTTAGTTCACTCAGTCGCAGTTTTCACTCGAAGCGGGTCGCCGAGCCCCTTTCCCCAACAGTTTTCCCTTTTTTCACCGGCACCCTCCTCTTTTGGCAACCCTCCCCGCGTTTTTCCTGAGCACTCCTCCACGAATTGCATTGGCGGCAGCAGGCGGAGCCGTCGCTTTTCTAGTTTATTTCTGTGCCCGGATTTTCCACTTGTTTTCGTTGTTGTTTCCTTTTTGCGATTTTTCCTCGCTCTTGCCGGCGTGTTTGTGTTTTTGTTGTGAGACGAGAAAAATGCGCTGCCATCGGATCCGCTGATTGGAAGAGGACCGACGACTCGACTCCACTCAATGCTTTAATAGTTTCTAGGGTTGCACAGGCCCACTCTCCTACGCCTTTTTCCTCCTTTTTTTCGAGGGGAGTCCCGCTGATTTGGGGATCGTTTCCCACCTTCTCGATTGCACTCGACCCTCTCATCATGCTGCACTTTGCGGCCGTGCACCACTGGCTGGTTGCATGGCATATTGTGGGTGACAATTTCGTTTTATTTTGCCACGCTTTGTCCCGGAAAAACTCTATACTCACGGGTTACCTAAAACAACTGTATAGGTTAGCTGTACTCTATCATGTTTTAAATAACTATTCGCATTCTATTGCCAATACTTATCAATATATAAACGAAGGGCAAGTCCCCAAAAGAATTTGGCCTTGTTCTCGGCACGGATCTGTATGGGAAAAATATATAAATATATATATTCATTGTTAAAGCACAGTTTACATATATATATATATAATATAATATTAAGCAAAACGATAAATATACTTAGCCAATTTACCTATAATTGTTTCACATTTATTATCCGACTGCGATAGCAGGGAAAGTGCATCGCTAGGTCGCCGCCAGATTTTCACGATTTTCCTCCGCCATTTTGGTCTATGCTGAATGCTGCTCCACTAACCTTCTCCCCGGGAAATTTCATTCATCCAATGCATTCGGTTTTTCTAGTTTTTTGCTTTCTTTTTGAATAGGGAACATGCGCAGAATTTTTTAGCCCCTTTAAACAAAATTGCAAAGTGCAGAGGGCATCATTGGGAGCGGGTAACCCTCTGTTCATTTTGCGCCCATTTTCCGCCCGCTTTTCCTGGCGAAAAATGCTAAACGAATGCCAGACAAGGTGACGCTGAGGGGGAAAAGAAAATAAATGCAATGCAATGAAAATTTTCTCCTGGCCTCGGAGTGTATGTGAGTGTGTGTGTGAGTCTGCTTGGGAAAAATAGAAAAACGAAAGTTTTCGTGATTCCCATTTGCTGTTGGCTGCTGCTCTAAGTGGCGCCCCCTGGCGGGTGGTTCGGGTTTCGGGTTGGCGGTGCGGCAGTGGTTCGGTTTCCAGCATGGCTGTGGTTGGCTGTCTCGTACCCCCAAATCCCCACCCCATCCCCACCCCATCCCCATCCCCATCCCCCGGAAAGTGCTCCTCAAGACGTCTCAGATAGACATGGCGAAAACAAAAAAAAGGGTCCAACAAAAACACAGATTATGTGCATGCATACGTATATATGTATGGACGGATTGTATATATTTATAGGGGAAATATAGAAAAAGGGGCCTTAGGTGTCGGCTGTGGTGGGCGTGGCAGAGTGCCGGGGTACGCCATCACTATTAGTACGGCATTAATTAGTTATGGCAGACGATTTTGAGGTTGCCGCGCTGCTGAAAGCTTTTTACTGTCGGTGGGGAAAAAAGAAAATCTGGGCAAAAGAAAAGCGTTGAGGTGGAGGGAGGGCAAGGGGTACATGTGTGCTACCTAGAATAAACAAAGGAAATGGAAAACCAAAAGAAAATCTTTTCGCAGCGAAAGTTTTCTGCTCGCAAATTCAACGGAAACGATCATTTACCTAGAATGTATTTAATTTGATGACGTTGAACTTGGAAAAATTTATTTGACTATTTAACTTTAATCGGTCCTTCGATATGTAGATTCTAAATTAATGTCTATGTCATTTCAGCTAATTGAAAAAATAACCATAGAACTCATTGAATGTGTCCTTAAATATCCGAAGGTTCCAAGCCTGCACCACATTTATTTTTGGATATAACATTAAACAAATGCATTTACACGTAATTAAACAAATGCGGATGGGGAAATAGAAAAGTATAATTTAAAGGGAGTTAAACAAATTCTTATGGGTACATTTTTTATGGAGTATTATAAATTACAAGATAGTTTCAGTGGTATTTCTCTTCTCTCTCTGGTATTTACTCTTTTCATAATTGCATTGCGAAACACATGGCATTTACTTGCTGTCTTCCACGACTGCCGTCTAATGTTCCAATTTTTCTGTTTTCGAAATATTTTAATTAAATATTTATCTACGCCCTCTTCGCTGTCCTTCTCACACTTGAGTGACTTTCAATTAGTTGCGCCACAACTAAGCAGTATGGCCCCCTCCTAACCCCTTGATTTCTGCACTTTATTTGCTCGTTTATTTATTTAAAAAGCAATAAATTCATGGCAAGTTTTATGCGCAAATATCTGAAAATTAAATGAGCATTTCCGGAGGGTTGGTCAAAAGATCCCCTTATTGTGTTCGAGGAAGGGGTTAAGACCCCGGTGGTCAGTAAAGGAGTTCTCAAAAATGAAGGTCCTTGGCCCTTTTGGCGGGGGGGTTGGAAATGGGGCGGCATTCTCCACTGACCGTTTCGTTCATTATCAACACCCAAAACTAAACAAAATTATTCGCCTTTGCCGGAAGTTGGCAATAAATTAGTTGGGTTCCCTGGCCGCCCCTGCCCATTTCCACCACCCCCACACCCCAATATGTGCGCACACACTCACTTACACGCGATTTTCCACACACACTTTCCCCTCATTTGCCCCATGCAAAGCGCTCTACAACTTGTCCAGACAAGCCGCCATAAAGCATTCATAAATCCCAAAGTAAACTAGAGTGAACCACCCAAAAAACGCACACATATGTATGCAAAGTGTACAGTGGAGGTCACAAAACTAGCATACGCAGTTTCAAATCCAAAGCGATTTTTTTATGTCAGCTAACTAACGTTAACTAACTGATCTCTAAAATAGTAAATTTCCTGGTTTCTGGTTTCTGATCAATCATTTTTTTCCCTTAAGTTTTCACATAGAAAATGGAAATAAAATGCAGATCCTTTGGCTTGGTGTTTTCTTTGACGCCTTTAAAAACAATCTAATTTTCACCAAGTGATTTAGTTACGTTTTTTACTTATTGTATAGTCTCATGCCGCCTTAAACGTTTTTTCTCCAGGTTGATTTCTATTAATTTGACCGCTGCTGTACGTGCACACAGTGAAAAAGCGACAGACTCGTGTGTAACATGCGGTGGCCTTTATCCATTCATCCGTTCATTCATTTAACCTCCTCCGGTTGACCATACGTCCCCTCCCCCCTGGCAACAGCAGTTTTTGTGTGTGAACCACCGTCCACATCCTGCACCACCCAAATACCACCCCCAACAACCCCACCACTGGAGCCACATAGTTTCACTTTTGTTTTCGTTTCAACTCTTCGGGGCTGCTTTCCATGTGTCTGGACTTCAGTCCACAGCCAGATTCTTCCCTTTTGTTTTTCAGGGGCGGGGAGGTCCTTGGTCCTTGGTCCTGCGTCCTTTGTCCACTTCGTTAGTTGTATTAGAGAGTTTGCGTATTTGCGGGTCATTTCGGAGATCCCTCGATTGGGGGTTAAATTAAAAGGGAAGCTGTCCACGGAATGCGGAACGAAGGTGGGCCAAAACATAATGAGTCCGAGGATAAAGGCAACTTAAAACCGGTTAATAGCAGCCAATTGCCATTCTGTTCCGCAGACAGCTAGCATATTTGGCAAGTGCCGGAAGCAATGAGACATGTCCTTGTACTTTAATAATCACTTTGCATAAGCTTACGTCCTATTTGAATTTCTCTGCCAAGTAAATTAAAGGCACGATCACGTGGCGCCATCTATTGCTGATGTGAGGATCTAAATTTACCAAAGAAAAAACCAGATCAGATATACCAAAATATCAAATATTTACATATACATAAAATAAGCTATATAAGTAAATAAAATTTGTATTTATAAAATCATTGTATGTCTTATCAATACGTAATTTTCACTTTTTCTATCCTTAGTGTGCATGATCAATTGCCACCCTCTATTTCTTAAGTTAATTTTTTTCACGCGGTACATCACAGCCAAGAAGTATACATTATTTTTTAGTCCACCGTTGCCCTCAAAAGTAGGCCACTCGATTTGAGGCATGATCCTCAGAACCGTTTCCAATTAGAAAAAAATAACTAATCCATGTTTTTCTAATAAGAATGTGTATAGAATGCATACAACTATAATCATTTCAGTTTTATAGGTCTTTCTATCGATATTATGCTTGGTGACAATATGAAATGTTATCTATACATATGAACCTGTTTAAAAATGATTTTCCTATATATCTGATTTATTTGAATTGTATTTAATTAAAAATGGAGTTTTTAAATAATATATGTACATATACCAAGTTCACAATGGCATACATGACCTAGAAAGGTTTGCAAAATATTTGAATTAGAAAAACATGAAGGCATCTTTAAAGAATCATTGAGAGAGTTTATGCTTACAAACTCTTTGGGATTTTAAATAAATTCTGTTAAATTCTCTTCATCAGATTCAATATTTTGAAAAAAGTATACATATATACTCAAACGCAAAATCATAGCCGACTTCCTCGGCTTCCACTCAGCTAGTGGAAATGCGAACTCTAAATTTAAAATTTTAAATGTCGGGTTATCGTTAGATATTGGGGAATAAAATGAGAAAATATTTAAAATTTTTCAAAAGTGTAGGCGCGGCAGCTTTGGCCGGTTTTGGGCGTTCGAGTAGGCTTGCAGCGTTGGACAGACGGACATGGCCAGTTCGACTTTTGATCCTGATGAAGAATTGAAAACGCTACCTTTTGGCTTGTACATACTTTTAAACGAATCTAGTATACCCATTTATTCGACGAGTAACGGGTATAAAAAGAGTGAAAATATGTTGCAATAAATAATAGCATTGCTAGCATATGTACTTTTGCATAAAGTTTGTGAAACTGAAATTTGTTTTGGAGATATTTCAAATCATGCTTCTTTCAGGAGCCGTCCTGAAATAATATTTCCAACGGCTAAGCCTCAAGTTAGAGCAACAAACACAGATCGGGAATTATCCGGGGCACGTTCGCCGTGCTTCGTGTGTGGGTGCAGGATATCTGCGCCAGTTGGCGGACCTTGGAATGGGGATCATAAAACCGTGGACAAAGGCGTAAGCCGAGGCCAAAGATGCGTTAATTGGCCTCCAAACGCGTGCCATTTCCTGGGTTCTGGGTCCTGGGTCCTGGGTCGCGATCCATCTATACGATCCCTATTTTCTGGCTGATCGCAATTGGGATCGTGATCCCATCGCACGCTCGTCCAGCCGGAACTGTAAACAATAAATACCAAACACCGCGCAGAGGGCGATCCTCCACTTTCCAGCAGACTCCCAGCTCGTTAATTGATTTATTATACGCCTGCGCCATCAACACGATCTGTGTGTGTATCCTTCGAGGATCACGTGTGCTTGGCCTGTGCTCCTTTGAATGGCTTTATTGGTGTTATTAAATTTCATCCGCGATGGCCCTGCGGGGGTTGTTTGCCCAACATTCCGTCAGTCGTTACAAAACTATCCTTCTTCAGTTTTTTTTTTGCTGATGCCACTCCGTTTCTCGGAACTTCTGAGGAACAATACAAAAAACTGGGCGAAAAGGAACTCGGTGGTAGGAGATTTTGGGACCCTAAGCAGGATATGCCCAACATATTTCGATTATTATTCACGAAGTATATAGGCTGGCAAATATGTATCCCCTCGTTGGTAATCCACACTATCTGGATATTTAATTTATATTATGTTAAAAAAAAGAAACACTTAAATAGCTCCTAATAATAACAATGCTTAAATGGGGCCTTTTGCCGAAAGGATATTAAGCTAAAACTCGAGAATCTGCGTAACTTGCTTATTGAATGTGAATGATTCTCATTACTATCTGCGAAATCATTGCCTAAATTAAGTGACAACAGCGTGACCAGCTTGGTAGCGATCTCTTGGCTGGGGGGACTCTTAACCAACCTTATGGTTGTCCACTTGGCGGATCCTACTTGGTCGATCCTTGGAAAAAACAATCCCTGGTGGATCCGTTACAAGGATTACCAAGACCTTATCGGCAATGTTCGCGGTGCGTCCCAGCAACGGGAAAAGTCTGCTGGGGTGACCAGATCCAGACTGGAACTTCATCTCGAAGCGAAGGCTTTTGACAAGTAACCCCAAACAAATCACATTTGCCAATTTACCAGGACTTGATAGAATAGAATAGAAATAGGAAAAAAAAACGTAATTCTTTAAAAATTCTTCATTCATTAGTTAGTCGATTGAACTGCTGGAATGTATGCGAGTTTTCGCTTTTTTGTACGCTTTACCCGTACTGTTTTTAATTAATTTCACGTCTGGCCAAACTAGTGCATTAATCAGTTGGATAAATTCGCCGGCTTGAGGCGTGCCTCGGAAAAGCCTCGGGAAAGTGCCGCAGGAAAAGCCAAAGCCGGGAAAACTCACCAACAACAAAAGCAACAACACCACGTCAAAGTCGCTGGCAATGACGTTTATAATTTGTCAAAAGTGACAGCGCGCGATGCTTCGTCCTTGCCAGCCTGTCACTCACGCCACACATGACTACCTCACGGCCACGCCCATTTTGCCCCAACAGCCACGCCCCTCCCCCAAATCGCGGGCCAGCTGTTTATCTTGACTTAAGCCAGAAAACTATGCTTGTCTTTTAATCTATGCAATTTAAAATAAGTTTTTCCAGCTGAATTTGACCGACATGTGGGGGAGAAATGGGAAAGGGAAAGCGGTCGGAAAAGCCGGGGGAAAAACGGAAGCGTGTGCTGGCTCATTAATTATGTTTGCCCTAGTGGATGGGTGGCAGACGAACTTAAGATTTGGTATCCACTTTGATGGAGCTAGCTGCTAAATCCAATTAATGGAAAACTACACACGACATGAGAAATGTGCGCTGTGCTGTTTTCAATGTATTTGGCTTACAAGCTATTAAAAGAGCTGAAATATAGAACGCATCAAAGTTTTTTTTCGGTGTACAAATCCAGGATAAAGTTACTTTGGACTGCACGTAAAAACTTAAACAACTATCTTGATATTCAAGTCTAGTAATAGGAACTAATTTATACTACATCTATATCGTCTTAGTCCAAGAATTGAATACAGGATATGTTGTGCATTTACTTTCATGTTTCTAGCATAGCTGAAGGACACCACTGCAATGGAAAGCAATCATATGGTAACCCAGATCATTAGAGCTCCCTGCCGGAATTCCATCAATCAGCGAATTGTTTTTCGTGCCCCGCCGATCACAACATTTAACGATCCGGGTCAGAAACAACAAATCATTAATTATCCGTGGGACGTCGCCGGTTTTGATATTCTATATCCAGAGTTCCGATGGAGGCTGCGCCGTGTCCTGGTCAAGTGTCCTGGGATCTACGGCACTTTTTGCTCGGTTGACCGCCGCTGCCGTTTGTCATTCAAGGGCCGGAAGCTACAAGACATTTGTGTCAGGCCGACCAGACCGCTTGGCGGCCTCAAGTGGGCGGCCACTTGAAGTGCAACAACAAACAAGGATCGGCGCAGGATACTAGGATGCAGACCCATTTCCACCGACACGGATGCCAGTCGACCACACACACGGCCACCTCGGAAGTCCAGCAAAGATCCTTTGAAGTCGCCCCCAAAACCAAAACGGAAAACCCCTTGAAATTTGCATATGTTTCCTGAAGCAGGATATAGATAACCTATAACGACATTCGCGGGCGGTTTCAGTTTAAGTTAACAGAAATATAACTGTAGCTACATTTATAAGCATACCTGCAAATTTAAGAAATAATGTAAATATAAAATAACAGAATGAAATAATAAATTCTAGTACGATAGTTCTAATAATAACGCAGAATTATGTATTTTCAGTCTCGTTAATCAGATTACATTAAATATGTATATCTAATATTTCATTTTATTTCATTTATTTTACGCTTAATGACATACACATTTTTGTGATTTCAAAATTAACAATAATAAGAGTACATGCCAAAAATTTAACCTTATCTACTTAAATATTAATATTAATATGGATAATATGATAATGAAAATAACTATACTGATTGGGGAAAAGTTATAAGTAAATGAAGAAGACCCCGTAAGCACTTGAAAACAGGTTACTACCTAAAAATTACAATTATCATTTATATGCTGGTGCATATACTCTTGACATTTAATTGAGAAATTTTGAGACAATCTTATTTATCTATTATAGATATTGGCTCGGTTATGTAAATCAGCTGTTGATTAATGCCAAGGGAGATTAAAGATTAGTTTTACTTCTTTGGTTGGCTTGATTTGTAGCAGGTTTATGTGACATTTAGCTATATCTGACCATACTGGAGAAAGTTACTCCTTGCAAAATTGAGCTGAACAGAAACATTTTGTTTTCAATGTTTAATCTAGAGTTTCTGTTTAATATCTAATACTTGAGGTATTTGTTTAAGCAAAGTAATCGGCATTCTAGCTTGGTAGCAACAACAACGTAAATATTATAACCTAAAAACTTTACAAATGTCGACTCTTAGCTAAATAAAATAAGGTTATAAAAAAATAAAATAAAAAACTGATAAGGAATTGAGTAATGATAAATGCTTAAATTAGTTAATGCAAGTCTTCACACATCAACAGAATAAAGCATACTGTTAGATGAAATTGAAAACAACAAGGACAAGGAAATCCACCCAAGCTCCCCAAAAAGAAGCGCCATGTCTTCGGGGTCGAACTTTTTACCGCCCCCAGGCACAACCCTTTCGCTTTTTAAGCCAAAGCGATGGCGCCAAAGCTTTCGCCATTTTAAATAAAAATGCGCAGCTTCCGCGGCGCTGCGATAGATGGCGCCAAACGAAGTTTGGCCTAGTGCGAAGGAAAACTTTAAGTACATATATTTAAAAGGGAAATGCACCGAATTAAAATAGGTTTATATTACTAAATATATTTCTAAATACATATATCTATATAATTTGTAAAATATATCATGAATTAAAAATATTTTGCTATACAAATATCATGCCATTTTAAACGTAAACTATTAGCACGTTGAATACATATACCTTACATTCTCAATAATTTAATGTGCTTCAGTCCAAGGTTTAAACAATCAAAAAACAAGCCGGGTCTTCTCATTATCTTTCCCTAATCAAGCTTAAACGAGAAGCGAAGTCCGACGAAACAAGAAGAACCACACACGGCTTCCACCGCAAAAGTATATGCCGAAATGTGCGTCCGAGAACGGCATGCACATCCACAAAACGAGGCACAAGCCCCACTCCCCTTTCCCACGAAAACCGCTCGAAAGCCCCCGTTCGCCATGATTTTGTGCGTGCAATTTTTGATTGCAATGGCCCAGACTTCGGCTGAAATTCGATGGGGGACTTAAACTACTCCGGCGCTGGTCCGTCCGCTCTTGCAGCGGAGAATTCGAGGGGGAGGGTTCGGTAGTGAGGGGATATTGGTTGGCTGATGGGGGATGGGGATAGGCTCACTGAACCGGAAATTGGAGGTGTGCGGCAAAACACGACGTGACGTGACATTTCCTCTTCGTCAAAATGTCAAAATGCAGCCCAACGGCAGCCGAGCGGCGACATGAATGCAAACAAAGGGCCAACTGCAACAACACGGCCATGCCATACGATATTAATGAGCATTTTAATGGTCAAATCTCTGCACTGGATGGCCGACGCGCCTGTGGGGCCTGTGGACCTGCCCAGTGGGCCAGGACTTAAAGGACATTTCGGTGGGCTTTTGGCGGTTGGTTGGGCATTGTGTTTAAGGCCTGCCTTAAGGGAATGCTACGTTTGGTCGCTTCGAAGTTAAGTTCAACGATAGTTATGTATTGCTTCCTTTAATTTCCATAATTTTATTGGAGATTGTGGGGGAACACAGTATAGATACTACTCAAAAGTTGGACCAATCGCCATTGAAACAAACTATAATTCAAGGTAAATTATCAACAAATAACTTCACGAACTGAAGCATCGCAAGCTCGAAAAACCTCAAAACAAATTATTAAGCGGTCCGTTCATGGCATTTCATTCATCCATTTGGGGCTATATTAAATCATTCCCCCACCTCGTGGGTCATTAGCTTTCAAGCCGCCATAAGTGAAGTTTCCGCAGCTATGGCCACCTCAAACACACCCACTTAGGGGCCTGGTCACACTAAGCAGTTCATTTCGGTTGAACGCGCTTGGGTTGAAAACGCATCGGATTTTGCGCCACCATAATTCGGCCCATGGATGGCTAGGCCCCGGGGTCTTAGGAGCCCAAAATGGCCAAGACGCCGACTATGGGGATCCCAAAGGCAGCGGGTTTTGGTTCCAAGTGAGTGGCCAGCGGGTTTGGTCAACCGCAACGAAGCAACATCAAATTGATTCGACCAGTCACGGTTGTTATTGTCGTTTCTGGTGTTTTTATTTTTATGGGCTGCACATTTAGCCGGTTGACGCCTGGCACGACCGAAAACGGAAAGAAACAACAAGAAAATAAAATAAAAGGCGAAACCCTTTGACAACATAATTACATAATTAGCTACCAACGGAGCCTGGTGCACAGGAGAGTTTCGAGGGTGCCACTACACCTACACCTTCTGCTAATTTTTTCCCGCTGTTTTTTCTGCGGACACTGGAAGAAATTGTATTCATTTGGGATCCGAGCACCCTTATCCATTACAAGTCACTATTTAATATTATCTTTATCTTTACAAAAAAACTTAAAGCAAAAATAATGTTTTTAGTTTAAATATACCATTAGCACAGCATTGAATAAATAAAATAATTATATTAAAAACTTTGGATTTAAATTGAAAAGTGTCGCATAAATATATATTAATTTTAGTTGCACATAATCGCTATAATATATCAATTGACTGGCTATTAACCTCAACAAACATACTCATTTGGTAAATGTACACTTAAAATGTATTAGTTATTTTTTGTTTTTGTTTGTCGCTCTGTCGATTAATTGCGTTGATTCTTCGAGCAGTGCATTGATCCTTGTCAGCTGTGCGAGCCAGGGATCGCAGGATGATTGAATGTCGGTGTTCATGACTCCAAAGGAGCCAAGTAAAAGATCGAGACGACAAGGGAGGATCATCTGTCAAGCGCATTTGGCTAAAATGCATTTAACCAAACAGAAGCAGCGAGTCTCCTTGTCTCCGGGCGAAAGGACAATGCCCCGAGGAACAGGAGCCAAATCGGAGCCGAAGGATCAATGGGAGGACACTTGGCCTAAGCGGCTTAGGCCACGGCATTCCCGTCTCAACTCGGAAGTGCCTAATGCATCATCTTGCATACGCACAAGGACCAAGGACTGGAGGAAAATCTAAAAAAAGGACAATGCAGCTAACCGTGCGCAAGCGGCTCAGCTGCGATAACGGCGGCAAAAAGGACATGGGAAAATTCATAATCCCAGCAACCTGTGGCAATGTCGCCGACATCAAGTTGCCAAGAAAACAAACAAGTTGCAGGATTGATTACTCAGCCGATTAAGAGCCGATTACCAGTGACATTCGTTCCCATGAATGAAGCGGAAAATGAGGAAAAGGAGGTCCTTGGAGCGGCAAAAGATCTGAGGAGTGGGTGTGGGACCCCGGATCACTGCCTAAATTCCTAAGCTGGCCACAAGCAGGAAAAACAATCGAAAATACCAAGCCCCCTAGGCAGAATCGGTACCTCAAAAAGGGTTGACGTGGCAAACAGGGGTTTATGAAGTCATATTAACTAGATATAAAAAAGGTGAACTACAATAAAATACAACGCTTACTATTTAACGCTGTGCATGAAAACTAGATTGTTAATCTGCAAGACCTTAAACATTTCTTTCGATATATGTAAGATTAATTAATTTTGTGACTAAACTGGAATATAAAAAACGCAATGCACAACAAATATTAACCTTCTACTGCTTTTTGATTGAATTACTAATTATATTAAATAATTATATTTAAATGCTTTCTTTTCACACGGAACCCAATTGCAAGCTGATAAACTGATGCAATAAATTTTAATTAAATTTAATTAACGACGAACCGCAAGTCTTCCTCAAGTTTTCGCGCTGAACTTTCTTCCTTGTTCCTTTCATGATAATTTACGACTTTCGTCTTAAGGGGTTAAACCTTTTTCCAGGCGTAAATGGTGATGAAAATCGCTGAAACGCCATTTAACCGCGACGGCCAGGCCATTTCCCCGAGTTTTCCCCCACTTTTTCCCCACTCCTACATTTCAGCGTTTTATGGCCCCTGCCGCGCTTGACAAAAGGCCCAGAAGCCAAATTGAAAGAAAAGTTTTAATTATTTTTAATTTTCATGATTAGTACTTTGCGTTTACACCGCCCCAGATGCGATTTCCCCGCCCGCCCACCAGAATCTCTCTCCGCGCTTGTTAATTAAGCCCAACAATAGTGGGCGGCCTTTGGGGTGATAATGATAATTTTCTCACTTTCTCCGGGGGTTGCTAAGTGGGCGGGGGGCGTGGCAGGGGGAAAATTGGTGGAGCTGCGGCATCTTCTGCTTTTGACACAAGTTAATGAGTTTCGCGCTTTTGCGCCTGCCAAATGCCACCAGTGGGTGTACTTAAAACTCCAACCAAGTACACACAGGAAAAATATACGAAGTTTGTAGGGAATTTGTTAAGATCTTAAAAATTTACAAATCCAATAGCTCCTCAAAGGGAAAATTGATCATCAATAACATTAATATTAAACTAATAGTATAATTTAAATTTATATACTTTCAAAACTTTGCGCATTGTTTGATGCTTCGAAAAATTAGTTATAGAAGACTTTAAATACTTTTCAATATATTTAAATATTTATTTTGGTGAATCAAGAAAATAGCGAATATATTTTAAATACTTAGAAAATGTCCGAACTTTCCTATCCATCAAGGAATATACCAATATTTAATAATCTTAGGCTATTCATTCTATATTGTAGCTTATTGTGTTCAAATGATTTTGAATAGTCATTTATTCTCTCAGTGCTCCATCTCTTTCACTGTGTATCCATCTATCTCTGTCTTTGTGCGGCTACCCCCAAAAAAGACGTTTTGGCTTTTTGGCAATTTTTTAATTGTTTCTTTATGCAAAGTGACAAGCTGGGCGACAGAAAGCTGCAGGAAAACAGGCGTGGAAACCCGAGGGGGTGGAAGGTGTCATTAATACCACTTGCTGTATATACCTGATAAGCCGGATGAATACCTTCCCCCTCATAAATCAGCAAATACTTAAAGCCTTTTTCGGATAACCAGATGACTGGCCATTTCTCAATGACAAAAGGTGACTGACTACTGGATGGAGGGATTTTCAATGGGCTCAAGACGAAAATAGCTGGGAAAGCGGGCGAGTTGAACAGGGAAAATGTCGGGCAGCTTAATTGAGATAGCAAATTGATTGAAAGGCCTCGATTTCTGACAAAGAACACTTAATTCAATCATGGAATTAACAGCATTCAGGAGTTTAAGTTGGAAAACTTAAGAACCTAGGAAAGGCACAAAATAACTGATACAAACCATTAATTCAAACAAGCATATTTAAAATTTAACTATAATCTTACTATCTAAAATGTTGCATTCAATCATTTGACATTATTAATAGGATCCTACCCGAAAACCCAAAACATTTCAGCTCCTTTCGAACAACTCCATTCACATTAGCCTAGTTTAGCGTCCTGTCATCGGCAAATTCCCAATAATTCTCGTAAATCTAACGCCGATTGTGTCGTCGACAATTTGTTGAACCGACATAGCAGCCGAAAAAAAGCAAAATAAATAAATAAAAATGAAATTGAATCGAGGAAAGTTCTGAGGGCGTTGCCGCCGCCTCACAAAAGAAACAAAACCGAAATACCAAAGTACTGAAAGAAAATGAAAATAAATTAGTTAGATGCCTCTCAATCTAACCGAGTAACGAACAAAAAATAGGTGTGATTCCGGGGAAATTGAGGGGCACAAAGGCGGAGAGGCAGGAAAATCGTAACAAGTCAATTTTCCACTGCCGAAACGAGATGAAAAGACCAAGGAAAACTGACCGGCTAGACAATGCGTCTGCTTTTTTCGGCCAGGTCGAAATGACCAGCAGGCGATAATAATGTGCGGGACATGTTTTTGGAAAAATGTTTACAAACACAACACCGCCTTGGTCCTGCCTCAATTTAAACCAAATCTAAACGCATTGTCCTGGATTTGGCCAAAATGCTGTACGGTTTCCCTTCCTTCGTTTTTTTTTTTTTGGTGGGGCGTGGGAAATGGTTTGCAAAATGTCTAAGAAATACATTTATATACAATTTTCAATGCGATCTACTTTTTCATATTACTTCCACTTACTTTGTTGCCTGTTTGTGAATTGATTTTCAAGAAGAATACATTCATTATTATTTGCAAGTTCTCTCCATGAAATCAAAGTTAAAATCCGAACAGCTTATTTACTCAATAAATTATTGATATATATTATTTCAAAAAAATCCTGCGGCTGGCCACAAGACATAAATCTCAGCAAAAGCGGGCGAATAAATGCGACACTATATCTAAATATTAAAACCTGTTTTTTCGACCATAAATTTAGCGCGCCTGTATGCGTAAATAAATGGCAGACGAAATCGCCGAACGCATTAATCTTGAGTAAATAATTTTCACCAACCGCCGACGGCATCGCCGAAAATGACAAAGTTTATTTGGTGGTTTTACGTGTGCGGTGGCCGAGGGATTTATTCTACATATATGATATATATCTATATATTTTTTGTGGTATATATTTTTCGTGTTTTTGCGGATCCACGCAGATGGGCGGTTTTGGGTAGTCGAGCCAAAAGTTTGCGCAAATTTGCTCATATGCCTCACTCGGCCATTGTATTTATCATTTAAATTCCCAGGCCAACTGCAAGTGAAAAAAAATCAGAAAATTTGGCAAGAACTTGGTGGAAGATGTTGTGGGATTAATGGATGTTTCCCATGTATCGAACATATGATATTTTCATTTGGACTTCAATATTCAGTGCTACTCTGCTTCAGTTAAGGTTAACCATTTAAATAAAGTAACAGCACAATTATATATTTTCGTAATTCATCGATGAAAATGCAATATACTTTTTTATGTCATTTAAATAATTTAGTAATGGCTGCATTTTAAATCTTTTCTTCACAAATTAGACGCTCCGATCATTTTTCGCCACTGAATCGAAATGAATGTGTGACGAAAGAACCATTTTGGCCAAAGAATGCAGCCCGCAGACTGCCACCCCTCCCCCTTTCCGGGCTGTTTCATCCGCCATTTTGAACGCCCCGCCCCTGTGTTGCATGCCACATTCTCACCCTGAAAAAAAGAAACATAAAATAGGAAACAAGAAAGTGCGCGCTACGCTTCGGTTGCATTTAGTTTTCAAGTACTCCCCCCTCCGAAAGTATAAAGTCCCCACCCCTGCGCATCGTAACAAGCATAAACCACCGCTCGGTGTGCATGTGTGTGTGTGCGAGTTTTTGGTTGGTGACCCAAAATGCCGCAGATGATCATCATCATCATCATCGCAGTATCACGAGCCCTACACTATATACAACCCATATACCATACGCTGGATTTTTCGGTGGTGAGTCGAGTGCCGCGTGTCACTCACTCCCGATCCCTCGATTCCTCGATTCCCTGGCAATAGTTTCCCGACTATAATAATAGGCAGGAGGACTTGACAAAAAAAAGCAGCGAGGAATACGAATATCCACTAGAGAAGTATCCATAAATAATGAGCAGGGAGCTGCGACTTCAGAAGGAGATCAACGGCCCAGAGATACACTACAAAAGCGTGGAAACTCAAAAAAATGTTAATAGATTAAAGTACTTTGTGTTAAGTATATATGTTGAGATATAAAATAGCAACTATTTTCATGAATTGTTCAAGAATTGTATACATATAGATTAAAATAATTATTTTTGAGCTATAGAATTTACTTACGTTTATTGGATTATACTACATAGTTTCCAAAAATGGCCGCCACAATTTCGAAATCAAGGTTGTATGTTTGTTTTTGACTCAAAACCAAATCCATGACTAATACCCTACCTATTTGGAAGTAGAGCATTCAAGCAACGACCTTACTCCGTTGAATTTCCACTCCCACTCCGCCGTTTTTCACCGCCCCACCCGCCGAGAAAATGCCTTGGGCTGAAGTGCTTGGGCGTGCGCGGCCTTCGCTTTTCCCCTTCACTTTTCCGTTCTCCCCCACCCCTTTCTCACTTCAGCTGGCCTGCCTCCCACTAGCCCAACAGAAACAAAAAAAAACGCTGCTGGGAAATCAAATGAAACCAAGCGGTAGAAAGGGCGCGTTTACAAATATTTGTCGTTGCATCCGTTGCAAGCGCAGAGGCGCACTCACACAACTGCACACATTCGATTATAAATCGACGAAAAAAAGACATTAATTTTGTTTTATAGAATCTTTTGGTCGCTGTCGCCGTGTCGAGGACAACATAATTCTTAGTAGCATTTGTGACAAAAGGATAACATTGCATTTGTTTGCCGGCCAGAAGCTGTCACAGCCAGAGGATCGCATTTTCGGCATACATTTTCCATTTCATTCAGCGATTTCATTGATCCTGCTGCCGAAGGACAATGGATGCGTTCGCCTGGAAGGGAGGGAAAAACGAGAAATTCGTGTGTCCCTTTTATAATTTTGTTTTTTTTTCGCTTCCAGAGCACCGTACTGCAAACAGTTTTCCAACACGATCAGCCCCCTTTTGTGGGCCCGGTTTTCCGGCAGACAATACGGAGACTTTGACATCGACGTCTTCGTCTCAATGTCCTTTTTCCAAACCCGATGTCCTTTTGTCGCCACACGGCAAAGTCAATAGATTTTCCACAGTTGCAGCGTCTTTATTTGTTTATTTATTTACGACGTCATTGCCTCGAGGCTGATGTTTCAATTCACGTTGGCCTGAATAGGGGTGAATATCTCCCATAATATGTCGAATCGGATCGGATCACTCAACTGGGTCGTTAAAAAACTTGTCAATGTTTTCATTTGGCCAACTTGATGAATGCCAGTCGGTGGCGCGGGCGAAATTGGCCCACATATTCCCGGAAAATGCGGTCATAACTCACAGTGCACTTGAGTTCAAAGATGTCCAAAGAGCAACGTCTATCAAAACATTCCATTTGTGACCATTTGAATTAGGGCATTTTATTTCATAGCTCGTTAAAATCAAAATTGAAGAATACAAAAGGATAAGAAAATGTATGTGTTGGAAATTTCTTAAGTTTTTTGTTATTTCTTGTATTACTCAATTTTCAAATAATGTCCAAATCATAATGCTTATTTCCCAAAAATAATTTACTTCATAGATATGGAACACGTAGTTTAAGAAAACCTCGAAAACCTTGCAAATATGTTAACACAAAGAATTAAATTAGCTCACGCATCTTGCGTGATATGTCATCAATGGCGAGATATTTATGCATATTCACTTAATTCCACCAAAATCTGAAATTGAAATCCCCGCTGGCGAAATGTAAATCCACCGAAAGCGAGCTTAGTAGCTACTTACAAGTATCCAAATAAACAAGCAGCCGCAACCGCCGAATCAATTGTTTCGAGACCCCAAGGACAAGCGAAAGATCCGGCGATCCGGGAATGCGTATACATTTTCCAGGAAAACCACCCCCACCCCCCACGCAATTTTGGGCTATAAATCTAAGCGTCAAACGGCAGCGCGACGGAATAATCAGAAATCAATACAATCTGCGTAATATGTTTTATGCGTCCTTTGGCTTTGCCTTTGGCTTTGGCTCCGACTTCCTTGCCATTTTTCCGAGCAATTGAGTTTGATGATGCCGCAGCTCCACCAGAAAACCCTCTAAAGGTCCCCGGCCCCCAGCTGATTAAGCCGCAGCCTGAGGGCCATGACGTGACTTTTGGCTTTTCTTTTTCGATAATCAAAAATCACGCACACAATGGATCCTGTAATAGTTGAATTGAATTGCCCAAAGGAGCTGAGCGAAGGGTGGCTTTATTGGCCTCATTGAGAGGACGAGCCACACACCCACTTCCTTGGCTCTATGACATGCTTTGACATCGGAAAAGCCATCCCGAAAGCCCATCCCCGAAGTACCCCCATCCAACCCTTGGAACATGGCATCATTACACGGCCGCGTCGCACGCAAAATTGTGCGAAATTTGGTGAGCCGCGTGTGGCAAGTCGTGTGGCGGATTCAATTCGCAAACTTTTCAGCCCCCCAAACGAGCACACACACACACACACACGCCCGAGATACGGCTCGAAATAAACACCCACCCGCCCACTGCACAGCCCTCGGACCAACCACCCCACCGCCACCCATCCACCCATCCGCCCAGCCGCCCATCCACCCACCTCGTGCGCTTTGAAGTCCTGAGGAAAAGGACGCTTAAATAGCGATTGCCGAACAGGAGCAGATGGTAAGTGCAAAGTTGGGGGAAAGTGTACTCTACAACGACAAACTGCATAACTTATAGACATCCAGATTGTACATCCAGTGTTTTAAATTCAAGCCAAACGCACGATTCCCCTTCTTTCCTTCTTTCGCTGCATTAACCTTCTGTGTGCAAAGTATAATTTATTTAGCATTTGAATTCTGTTTTAAAATTGTTATCGCCGAATTCGGGTGCTGCACACAAAGTGTGTTCCTATTGAGAATTAATTATAGCCTAATCGGAATGTTTTAAATGGATTAAATATTAGAGCATCAAATGACTGCTTCAGTACCCAAAAGTTATAGAAAATAATACACGATAGCAATTAGAAAAAGCTGCGCGAAAGTTACAGATACTTTTGATTAAAAATTAATAACCTTTCTGTTTAAAAGATGTTACTAAAAAGTTTTTAGTATTGTTGGAACAGCCACTTTGAAGTACGTTTTATATGTTGCGCCAAATTGGCCACCGAAAATCAATCGTGGAGAGGTGAAATCCATTTCAGGTTATCCGCGAATTTCCATCACTTGGCGGTGAAAGTCGAGGGCGGGAAAGGGCGGCGTAAAAATAAATACGAAGGGGGAAAACATGGGCCTTCGGTGAGAAATTGCCGAAGGAAAATCCACTTAAGCAGCTTTGACAAAACTACGAAAAGTAGCTGCCTGCCGGGAAATCAACTTCGAAGATACAGATACAGATACAGCTGGCAGCAGCGAGTCGGCCAAGATTTATGGGATCTTTTAGGAAAGAGTTGCGCCAGCGAGCCGGGGGAAATATCTCATCAAATTTGTTTAAATGCCCATAAATCTCGCGGGCAGCTGGAGGGAAAATGCAGCTTAAGCTTCGTGTAAACAGTCATTAAAAATCATTAACCATTGGCGCCACTTTCTCATAATAAACACGCAACTCCGCAACTCTGGAACTCTGCAACTCTGCAACTCTGCTACTCAGCGACTCCCCCATAAAGTGCAGCAGATACTTTTGTATCTATGTAGCTGATGCTATCCATTGTTTACACAATGGCAGCGTGAGAAATTCGCCACGCCCCCGATCGAAAACCATAAAACCGCTTTGGCCATAAACAAATCCGGAAAAAAGCGAACCAAAATGCCGGCAAACAAACAGAAATATTTGGTTTTCTGGTCATGCCCACAAGGACTGGGCGCCAACCAGCTGCAAGTATATAATCAAACGGCCAGATACTCGTACTCCTCCGATATATAGCCCCATATAGCCCCATATATATCCCCAAAGATCCAAGGCAGCACTAACACTGTTTTTATTGGAAACGTTTTTACGGCTCGCCGTTTTAATGGTGGCGTATAAAAAAGGAGCAGCACAAAAACCATCGCGTAACAAAATAGCAAATCGAAAACATCCAAAATAATTAAACAACAAATTGCGCACAACACAAATAAACAAATTCGAACATCTTGGGCCAACACAGAACTTCAAAACCGTGTGCAATAATCAATCAATTTACAGGGCTTACACATTTTTTTCGAAGCGCTTTTCCATTTAGGATGTATCACTAATTGTTGCTTTACTTATTTACTTATATGTACTAATCAATCTACCTATGCGTAGTTTAGTTATGCTTAGTTCATTTCCATCTGAGCCATCTCAGTTGCACTGAGTTTTGCCAATTTACTTGCAGGCCGAGATTAGCTGGGCCGGGGAGGTTGATATAAAAAAAGGAGGACAAGGGATGGAATCCGAGGCGCGAAATTGCGAAATTAAATTTGCAGTTATTGCGCAACCATGGAAAATTGGTTAGCGCCGCCTGTCTATCTCAATCTTGCGCCGCACTTTGTATCTGTATCCGTAGCCAGCTCGCTGGTAATTGCCGCGCAGTGAGAAGACATCCGCACAAAGATGGGAATAAATCCGTGCCGGGCGGAGCAGATGTATCTGCAACTGAGTCCTGCACCTCAGGCACTAGCCACTTTTATGGCCTTTCAAAATGCATTTGCATGCAAATGGCGGAGTTCGGTTAACCCCAAAAAACGAGCGGCATCCCCAAGAAATGTATCTGTTGGAATAATAAAGGGGCTGAAGACCGAGTAAACAACTTTATGGCCTGGTGAAAATAATCTTATTTATGGGGCCTATTTCCTATTTCCCATTGTTTGTGCCCAAAATAATGTCTCAATTGACTTGCAGTGCGAAGGTCTGAAAAATACTTTAAAAATCAATCAGACTTGCATTCAATATTGGATTCATATTTCACCCATGTGCCCTTGCTGCTATTCATTTTGCAAACCCTTTTCGGAAGCGAAACACACGTAATAATTTCCATTTTCGGGGCGACGCATTCATTGCATTCTCGCAATTTTCGCCGCACACATATTTCAGTTTTCCCCGCTCTAAGCTGCCGTTGGCCTGACGTCCCGCCTTTTCGCCACCCGCTGCCGGAAAATGCGACGGGGCGGGGAAAACAGCCCCATGCGATTTTCCCCAACGACGACTGCAGGCCGAAATAATTATGCGTGTGCATTCCGTGGCCACACCGAAATGAGCTGCGATTTATGAATGCCAGGACCGAAAAACGCAGGAGCCGAAAACCAGGAGCCAACGGAATCGCAGGACCTCAGGTCGGAAAACTGGAAACTGCGAACGGAAACATTCCGCCCCCTCCACCCCCCCTGCGCGCGAAAAAGGATCAGCATCCCGACCGTCGAACGACAAGCGCAGACATTATAATTATTAATAAATGCAGCAATGCAGGCGGCGGAAACGGGGGCTGGGAAAACGGAGGGGGCGGGGGAAAATCCTGGACAGCGGCAACAACTATTTACGGCATTTCCATGCGCGCACGAAAAGTGCAAAACTGGAATTAATATGTGGCGCCCAAATGATGGAGCTGCCTTGATTCCGCCCACTCCCCTCGCCCAACTGCCCCCGTCGATGAAATCGCTTGTGTGGCATTTTAAAATTTATGATACGAAATTGATTTTATTAAATAAAGTCGTCGGTGCAGCGAGTGCATTAAAAACGCCGCCTTAATTAAGAAGCGAAAACACACTGGCGCTAAAATCTGTAATATAAAGCTAAATGAAACAATACCTCTAAATGACCATGTTGGTCTTAGTTAAGCACGGTAAATATCATTACCTAATTTCTACTCATATTTATATTCCTCCAATCTAATAATACTATTTAATTAGTTTGTCCTGCAAAGCACTTAAAACTCTTAGTTACTTCAAACTTTAAGATTCTGACAGGGAAAATTTGAAATGGGTGCACTGATTAAAGTCTGTCCACGTGGTCATTTCGGGTGAAGGGCACTACCTTTTAGCTCCAAAAACCAGCCATGAGGACCTTTTGTTCGAGCAGCTCCTTTAACATTCCGTTCGTCATTTCGTTGGCAATTTGCGTCCTCAAACTGTTTGCCTACACTGAAGAAAAAAGTGGCATATAGCAACATCTTGTGGGATAATTCGCTAGAACGCACATTGTAAGCACAGTCTGTATGTGTCGCGTTTTTACATTTAATATAATTAGGTTAACCTGTTTCTTAAGCTAGCATAATACAACATCCAGATATATCGATCCCAATTTTCCTCAGTGTAGATTAGGCAGGTGAAAGGGGGGCGAGGGCAAATGTGTGGACTTCGAGGGCACTTTGTTGCACTTTTCGACTGCACAAACTCAGTTGGAGGGACGGAGAAATGAACTGCATTTTGTGGGCTTGCACTTGTGGCCAAATGTTGGCCAAAATGGCTTGGCTCGGCTTAGAACATGGCCACGACATGTTGATTGAGCCGATTCAAGGGGGATTTCCCGGAGGAGCAGCGTGTGAAACTCTTTTTGTGTGCAGCCCCAAAGTTTGACCAGGAAACCAAGACAACCTGTCCGACGAACCTGCTGGGAAAATTGGCCAGCAACAAAAGGTGAAGTCGAATGCGCCAAATGTGCACTAAAATCTGTACAATGTTAAATTATAAAACTAATATATAACAATATGATAGAAATATTCTGTGTTTTTCTTACCTGTACGTACATTAACAGGACAAATAAAGTTAAAAAACTGCTTTGAATTTGTTGCTAAATAATTTATTGTTATTTTTTATGAAGTCATCGTTACCTTTGCAACATCCTGTGATACACTTGCTTCGTGGTACACTTTCCAGGACCCATATCCTGCTGTTAATTTCCTTTTAGACATTTCCACTTGCCGTCGAATTAAATTGAATTAGAGCATAGCCACTTCGATGCGCCGCTCACCGATTTTCCAGTTCTGTTTTCCCCGTTTCCCTCAATTCGTTTGTGATTTTCCGATTGAGATCGAGAAGGCCTCTTCATTTTCACATGCAACCGAGTGCTGTTGACTGTGGCCCAATTTTGGTATCTCCACTTGGCCAACAGACGGCCAGAAAGGCAGAAAGACACCGCAGCAATTTGTACAAATTTGTTAGGGCTCATAAAAATGCCGGGCCTCTCATTTTTTTCATTCTCCAGGGACAAACACATGGCGCACAGCCTGAGAACCGAAATTAATTGAAATATTAAACTCACACGATGAGTACACGGCGAGAAATGAGAAAGCTCTGATCCGAGGAATTTAACGTAAAATACAAAAACGAGAACTTCTTCCAAGGATAAGCAGATTATTATAGATTTTTAATATGGATTAGTTTATATTCTACACCTCAGTTATTCGCATTTCTTCAAGAGATTCTCAACTTAAAAACTAAAGGACGAAAAATGATATTTGAAATTTCTCTTGGTGTACAGTGGATCTCCGAAGCGATGGACAGCAGGTTAGGATATTAACCGAATGGGTGAATATTAATATTTATAATTTTCGTATTGTTCCCGAGCGGAGCGGAGTTGACTTATGCGACAGTTTTATTGAGCGTCGGCATCTTGGAAAGTCAAATCCCGCGCCCGAGGGCCACAAAGGGGTTAATGTTAATTGTGCCTTTATGTTAAGCGGGAAATGGCCCGATGCTCCGAAAAACACTCTCGAAAGTCAAGACACAAAATCCCCATTGTGTTTTTCGCTCGATTTTTACTAGTTCCGCGTAGCTCGCTGGAAAATCAGACGACAAAAAATTAGCCAGAAAAATCGATTGTCATTTGGGCATTGCTTAACCCATTCTCGCTGACCGAGTCATAAAAAAATCTCACACAAAAAATGTGCACGCATTTTTTAACCCCTTGTCCTTTGCCCGAAAATGAAAATGAAAACGAAACCGTGTCCTGTTCTCGTTCCACATTTACTCCTTTATCTCTAATTTATGTCCCGCCCGGTTGTCCTCTTTTTATGGTTTTATTACTTTACGATCTTGCTAAAAAAACAGAGCGAAAAAGCAGCAGAACAAATAGCTCAGCAGAGCACGGGAGTACCAGAAATCCGACAGATACTTCCACTAGCCAAGCTATAGATATTATGCCTGTATCACACTGATCCTGTGTGAAGATGAACGCTTTCACGCACGTCCTATTTGCGCATACAAATTTGCGAGCTTAGTCGTGCGTATAAAGCAGGAACGTATCTAAAAATAAATCAATCTGCCATTAATACTCTACAATTGGTTATAAATTATAAGATTTAAGTTTGAGGCATTTGTGGAATGCAGTTCATTGGCAACGGGTTCACCTGAATAGTTTTGGGGTGTAGTGTCATACGGTCTTAAATTTGCATTGCCATAGCAGCAGCAGTAATAAAAAGACTCGGCGGGCCGCAGGACTAAAGCACCTAAGGTCCTTTTGCCTGTGCTTCCTTACGCCCCTTTTTAACCCCTTTCTGCTCTACAAATACAATTACAATTGTTCGCGCTCGCGAAAAGGGGCTAAGGCGATTTTTACCTAAACTACCGAGAATCGCGTTTTACAGTCGTTTTTTGTGCCGCTTCTGCGATTTTTGGTTGTTTTTTAGGCTGGGTTTACTTCTTACTCAGAACTTGACCCCATCTATTTAGGTTTGTAGGTTTCTAGTGCAGTTTTTTTCCAGTTTTTTGTTTCCAATTTTTTTGTTCTTTATGGTACACATTTTTAGCATTTCGCGGAAACGAATCCTTTCTCTAAGTTGTTTTTAATGTTTTGGAATTTTTTCTTGGTCGGTTCTGGATGATTTCGAGCCGCTTCCTTTTGACTTTGTATTTGTGTTGGGTTTGACTTTATGACTAGGTCTTCGGTTGAGCCACAGTCAAGGTCTAGGGAGAGGCTCAAGGTCGGCTGCGGCACCCCACTCATCTGTAAGCCGATGGAAATGGAACTGCATATTGGTATACTTATATTTAATGCCATCTATTAATCTATTAGCTTTGCTAAAATCATAGTTGCATAGCTAGCAGAGTCTTCATAGTCTGAATATTGCTATCGTAATCGAATGGACTTAATTGTGGCTTCCACCATTAAATTTCCCAAGCAATTCATACTGGAAAATGTTCGATTTATGAGAGTGTATAAAAAAAAGACTACCATTTGTTTGTATTTTGTTTTTTGTTATGTGCTCAGTGCCCCTTTACCGATTTTCCTGTTGTGCAATTTACTTTCATCAGCCGTCTGTCTCGAAAATATCAAAACAGTGTAAGGGAAATTTGCTCATCTTAGCTGCGCATCATTTAACTTTGAGCAAAAACGAGCGGAGTGGATTACACACATGAAAGGGCATTCGAAAAGATACATCGAATCTGTATCTTTTTCGGCCAGAAAACGGAAAACTGGAAAGGGGAAAACGGAGGAGTAATCGAAACCCGTCAAAATGGCAAACACAACAATGCGTCTTAGAAACGAGCTGAAAAGGAGAAAGGTCCTTAAGCACATTACACGATCGCCGAGATACACACATGTGTATCTCTATCCGAGTCCGAAGGATCAGCTGCTCCTCTTGCCGTTTTTTTCGGGATTATTATTAGCGCAACATTAACGTCAAATTACTCATCTATTTTGCGCACTTTATCTCGATCTCCCTATATGCCACATATCGCATAAAAAGCGGTTCAACATCAAAAAACCTGGTGGGATTACCCCCGGGATTACGATTACTGGACCATGTGTGTGCGCTCCTCCCCTTCCCCGTTTCCTTCGAGATGGTCAGTGCAGGATCTTGGCTCGAATGTGGGCAGGTGGAGGAATGTGTATCTCATAGATACGGATTCTGATGCAAGTACGGTAGCCCACCGATGTGTGCAATTGCTTTGGCTAATGAGGCGTTCAGGCGCATATCTGGGAAATCTCGAAGGATATGTGCATATGCACATACATATGTAGATGTGGAAAATGTATTTGGAAAATGATGCAAAAAGACAACGGCAGAAAAAATGGGGAAATGCTATGCAAATATTTAAAGTTGAAACAATTCTCCTATATTCAAAACTCGTTTGTCTTTGAATAAATCATAAGATATTGTAGAGAAAAAACCAATATATCAGTAACGTCAAGTAGCTTGGCTCGACTACCAGATACCCGTTACTCGCATTGATTTGCAGACAGCAATGAGTTATTAACTAAGGAAATTATGACCTTTCCACCTTTTTATACATTTTTCGTACTTACCCATCAAATTTAAACACAAGCTTACAGTAAGCGGGAAAGTTCAAGGAGCGCCATAATGAGACCGGGCAAATCGACCTTTTCCCCAAAGAATAAATATCGACATTAATCCCCGGAAAAGTACGCCACCTGACGCAACTCCCACAAGCGGAAAATCAGGGGCGGGAAAACTACTTTTCCGAAGGCGTGGATGCGTGACAATAATTAAAAGATCTCCAATGCAAACAGCGCAAATGGAATGAAAACAAGGTCGCAGGCCGAAAACTAATAGCTAAAGCAAATTCAGCCACCCTCCCTCCTCCCATCGCTTCAACCTGCCACCCCAACCTGCCACGCCCACCGCTTAACCCACTGCAGCCAGCGCCTTGAAATGCGCACGCAAATCTTTGTATGTTTGTCTGTTTGTCTGTTTGACTGTTTGCCTGTCTATTTGTTTGTTTGTTGATTGAGACGGCTTTGATTTGCGCTGAGCTGATTTTGATGGGTGGACGAGGGGGTGCTGGGCTGCGCTGGGCGGGATGGGATGGGTGGGTTTTTGGGTTGGTTAAGACAAGTGCGCTGGTGTTTGCAGAGCCGTTGTGTGCATAAGCAACGGCGATTATTGACACACCGCCGAGCGATGCCACAGCTACAGTGAGCCCTCGCATTGGGCGCCTTAGAACATAAAGAGCAGCGCAAGCTCTGTAAAATCATAACTGAATAGCATTTTATCATCAATTAATTATTACACCGACACTCTGCAGCTCGCAGGTGTTGCATTCGCAGAGGTTTCACCGTACGTCCCACCCTGGAAAAACGCAAATCGAACTGCAGCGCGTGATTTTCGGAAGGTAAGGCCCCGGAAAGTCTCGAAATCGAAATCGCCCGCCCGCCCAGAGCCACGCCCCTTCGTCAGTTGGCGGAAAACCCTTTCTGTGCGGTCGTGCGTGAAATTTAATCAAAGCAAGACTTAACCCCACGACGCCCCCAAACCAATCGGCCGGCGTCCCCTTAACCCCCATGTGAGCCATCAATGTGGCCAACAGTTTTCGGTGTCCCAAAAGTAGACGACATACAAACAACCGGAAATGTTGCACATTTGTAACTTCAGCACACTTTTCCAGAAGGAGTTGAGCGTGTGGGGAAAGTGGGAAAACTGCTCAACAGAGGACTGAGGAGTGGACGTGAAAGTTTTCCATCCGCAGCAAGTGCAAATTTCTGTCAATTGTTGTAAATGGAGTTTCCTTTCTCCACCGAGCGGCAATTTGTGTGGTAGTGTTTCTTTTTTTTTAACAAAAAACAAGGGAAAGTGGTTCAGTACTGGCCTCATAACCAACTGTTTTTGGAATCAATTTTACGAAAATTCAAAGGTTTAATTTTGGATAAGTCGAGATCAACATTTTTGGTTGTTTTCGTTTGTTATAAAAGAAATTTCAGGCAATAACAAGCAAAAGATACAAGCACACGAATTTACATAAAAGCTCTTATTAACTTTAGTATTCTTTATAATATACTTTACATGATGTCCATGTGGTTTTTATTAGATGTAAAATGCCACATGCAAATGCATATCCAAGCTGCTTTGCTTACTCACGAAAAAGTTGTTAAGTTTTTTCGCCTATTAGGTAGATATGTTATATCAAAACCTATCCATATTCAGCATTTATTTAATTTTGTGCCAGCTTTTTGATTTGGCGCCCACATTGCGCAGAGATGCCTCCTTCGTTGGTTATCGATATCCCCAGCTGCAAACAGAAGAATACGCGAAAATCAAATCAGCTGAACCGCAACAACAAATGCACGTAACAGAGAAAGAAGCGAAAAGCAGAGGCAACGAAAGGCAGGGGACAGCCAAAACGTTTATTTATAAATCGTCGCAGGCGACACAAAATAAGAAATCGAAAAGAACACAATAAAAGCTACAATGAAAAGCCCAAACAACGAGAACTGACCATTGTCTTTGTCTTGTACTGCACCCGCTAACAAAAACAAATTTCCGCTCTCTTCGCTCTCTTTGTTTTCATCGAAAGATTCGCGGTCACCGTCGCGTCACGTCATTGTTGTTGTTTTGCAGTTTCGCTTTTAATCGTCACTTTTATTTGCGGTCTACTTTGCGCTTTGGCATCTCTCTGTCACCAACAGTGGGACAAACCGAAACCGCTGGCACACACGTTGAATACAAATATATGAAGTTTTTCTGAATAAGACTAAAACACAACACAAATTTCAATAAATTAAGAATTTAATGTATAAATAAAATGAAATATACGTACATATATATTTTTTCAATTGTTTTAATAGGCATTCCAGCTAAACGTTAGAACTACAAAATAGATGTTTTTATAATGGATTGCTGTGGGATGTGATTGATTGGAGAAATCACATTTGACCATCACATCACATCAAATTTTAATTATTTTTAGAATTTTTAAAATTAATATTAAAAAATATGGGTTTTAGTCTTGTGTGATGGGTTGCTGTGCATTTGGTTACCTAGACAAAACCGCATTTGAGCACCACTCGCTAAAATGCGTTTCACTGTGCGAACCAGAACATGTGCCTCATGACATGACTGTTCAAATTCTTCGCAAAGCTCTCTTTTTGCGCTCTCTTCTGTATCTGTGTACTATCCGGCCGAAAGATCTCTCCCTCTCTCTTTTGTCTCCCGCAAACTTGCGGTTAATAAAATAAAGCACAAAAGAACAACATACGTTGATGGGGGCGTCGTCGCCGCTCTGTCGGCGTCTCTGTCGACGTCGCTGCCTTCGTGGGGCTTTGGTCGTTGACGTCGCGTCAGTTAAAAAGCGTCGCTTGGTGGAGCTAGCAAGCGATTTTATTTATATTTTTAGACTTATTTTTTGTAATTCGTTGTTTGTAAATTGTATTCGCGGTTTTTCGCATTTCTTTTGCGACTTTTGTCTCTCTCTATCCCTCTCTCTGTGTCTTTCTGCGCGGTGCTCTTCTTCTTTCCGTTCGGCGTGGCTGTTTCTTCTTCTTTCGCCTCTCCCATTTGTTGTTGACGTCGCGTTGTTGTGCATTTAATTCTTCATTGTGGTCTTTTTTAGTCATTTTTTTTAAATATTTTTTTTGTAGTTGTCGTTTTAAATGTGATATAATTAGTTAAGTATTTATTTATAAAACACGCGACGCGACTGAGAAAAGCAAGAAAGCCCGATAAAGGGACATTGAGGATTGCTAACGAAACAACAACTACAACGATTGGCGGAAAAGAGAGCAACGCAAAGGAGCTGCGAAAGCAAAAAAGGCAAAGAGAATCAACAAATAACGGCAAAGCCCCACGCGGAGGAGCGCCAAAAAAGATAAGAAAAAAAGTAAAGCTAAAGCAAAAGCAGAAACAAAAACAACCATAAAACAACGGAAAATGCAGAATATCATTAAAGCGCGCAGATAAAATAAAATTTGTCAACCATTATTTGAAAGCTAAATAAATTGGAAACAAGACTTGAAGAAAGACTACCGGACGATCTTCGAAGAAGAAATATTGCTGGGAAAATAGAACGCTCTTTGGAGAAATGAAAGCAGAAAAGTTTAAAAAGATTTTCAACAGAAGTTAAAAATGAATCGGATGAATTGAAGATCTCTGTGCAACTTAAAAAAACACACCAGAAATACGAAGAAATCAAAGAATCATTACAAAGAAAATACAATTGAATTTTCTCTTAATAAAAACCCTTAAAAGCTCTTTAGTAATTTAAATATATATCAAATCAAAGAACAACTAATAGCTATAGCCTGAAAAATCAACTTTTACAACATAGCAAATTAACTACGGTCGTATAACAAATACCTTCTCCGAAGTCATTGTTGCTTACAACAAACAGACGATCAAAACAAAAGCGAAGAGGTCACAACTGCTGGAACGCACGCTCCCCAGAATAATCTAAGATCTAAGATCGGTCTATCCAAGGCACTATACGCCTATCCCTGCACGATTCAGCCACCGCTGGACCCGACGTCGGATCCCGCGTCCGAGATGGTGTACTCCACGAACATCCTGCTGGCGATCGTGACGATCCTGACGGGCGTGTTCATCTGGTCCCGGCGCACCTACGTCTACTGGCAGCGCCGGCGGGTGAAGTTCGTCCAGCCGACCCACCTGCTGGGCAACCTGAGCCGGGTGCTCCGACTGGAGGAGTCCTTTGCGCTCCAGTTGCGCCGCTTCTACTTCGACGAGCGGTTCCGCAACGAGCCCGTCGTGGGTATCTATCTGTTCCACCAGCCAGCCCTGCTCATCCGCGATCTCCAGCTGGTGCGCACCGTTCTGGTTGAGGATTTCGTCAGCTTCTCCAACCGTTTCGCCAAGTGCGACGGGCGCAGCGATAAAATGGGCGCCTTAACGCTATTTTTGGCCAAACAACCCGAGTGGCGCGAGATCCGCACCCGTTTAGCACCAGCCTTCGCCGGCGCCAAGCTGAAACAGATGTTCTCGCTGATGGAGGAGGTGAGTCACCCAACCAGCCGGGTCCAAGTTGCAAACTCCCGCTCCCAGGTCCACGACACACGTTGGGAACACTTACACCGACCAACACAACACAACTTTCCATGCTCCATTCAATTCCATTCCCTTCCAATCGAAGTGCCAGCGTAAAGTAGTTATAACTAATATTTCAATTGCTATAGTTTCATAATTTTATTTTGGATCATAGTTAAATGTTACACCAAGCTACAGGATAAAAATTATGAAATTCAATTTTGCAGGCTTCACGAAATTCCCCCTCTGATTATTTCCAATTCTGATCAATGAGTTACGAAATGGCATATCTGATATTATTGATTTTTAATACAGGTTGCACTTAGAGAAGGCATGTGGCTGATAAAAGAACCTCTCTAAGTGCCTATGTTGGTTTCTGGGGCTTATCAAATCGAACCTGTTTATTGTTACCGACTTTTTGTATCTTATCAAAGGTCAGCAACTACGGCGTTACTACGAAAAAAAAAACCATAACGTGTATAACTCAAAACTTTTGCTCTCCTCTGTTTAGTTTGCCTAGTCTGTCTAGTCGAACCGAAAGTTCTATGCAAATTAATGCTAAGAAATCACAAACTGTGTGCGTTTCAGTAAAACAAATCGAAATGACTAATCATTGTGATAATGCAAATTCCCATGACAAAGCTGAATCTCATGTCTAAACGGTTGGCGAGTCTCTGAGGTTTTTCTGTTGTATATCTGTTATGCAAATATCAAGAATCACATCGAGGCACTAATTAATATTTTCCACAAATAATGAAACAAACACTTAATGAAGCACTGATTAGTTCTAGCACCTACATTTGGATGCCTATTTATTGATTAACAATCTGTTTGCTCTGTGCTCTGCGCTTGTGGCATGTTCCATATCCCCGTAGATCGGCTGCGACTTGGAGTGGTATCTGAAGCGTCTGACTCGAGATCTTAGACGCGGCGACGCGGAGCGTGGGGCGATTGTGAGCATCAAGGATGTGTGTGATCTGTACAACACCGACATGATAGCCAGCATCGCGTTCGGACTGAGATCGTACAGCCTGCGGAACACGCAATCGGAGATCGGCTCACATTGTCAGGACCTGTTTCGGCCGAATGTGCGTCGAGTAATCGACTTGTTTCTGATCTTTTACCTGCCAAAACTGGTGCCGCTGCTGCGGCCCAAACTTTTCACGGAGCCGCATGCGGAATTCCTGCGCCGAGTCATCCAGCTGGTGATCGAGGAGCGGGAGCGCGGCGGCGATCTGCGCAACGATCTCATCGAGATGCTGCTGACGCTCAAAAAGGAGGCGGATCTGCAGCAGGACAAGTCGCACTTTACGCACCATCGGGACTTCTTGGCCGCTCAGGCGGCATCCTTTGAGGTGGCCGGCATTGAGACCTGCTCGGCGAGCATGTCCTTCGCCCTCTACGAGTTGGCCAAACAACCCCTGATGCAGTCGCGCTTGCGCCGCGAAATACGCGAGGCTTTCGCCGGCAATCCCAATGGGAGGCTCACCTACGAGGCCGTCGCCCGCATGCAGTTCCTCGACATGGTCGTGGAGGAGACTCTGCGCAAGTATCCAATCGTGCCGCTCTTGGAGCGCGAGTGCACGCCGATCAACAAGAAGCGCTTCTACTCGCTGAGGCCACATGCCGAGTGCTACGCCCGCCGTGGGATGCCCGTGTTCATATCCAATCTGGCCATACATCACGATCCCAAGGTGAGTGACTATGACTAGTTATGGATTAGGCTATTGCCTAAAGTAACTCATTTAAAACGAATGTTCAATTTGCTGAATTACTCTGCCAGTAGTTTGATTCATAGAGCGTTCAGCTAGGAAAGTTCTGTACAGTCAGATATCGAAAAGACTATCTGTATTAGAAACGAGTTCCTAATATGCATGAAACATATCCTTATACTAAAGAACCTTTTAACTTGTATCTCATATTTAACATAAATAAATTGGGGGAATGATTCATGTTTAATCATAAAGAGTAGGCAAAGTAATATTCCTTTCTAGAATTGCGTTATTCATTGGGCTATTTCCTTTGCAGTACTGGCCGGACCCGGACCGATTCGACCCGGAGCGCTTCAGTGCGGCGAACAAGGCGCTGCAGGCGCCCATGTCCTACATGCCCTTTGGGGCGGGGCCGCACAATTGCATCGGGATGCAGATCGGACTGCTGCAGATAAAGCTGGGCCTCGTTTACTTCTTGCACCGACACCGCGTCGAGATTTGCGACCGCACCGTGGAGCGGATTCAATTCGACGCCAAGTTCGCGGTGCTGGCCAGTGAGCAACGCATATACCTCAAGGTCGACTGCTTATAGCCGCCGATCCCATCCAATATCAGCAGCATTACGCTATGGGTTCCTGAAGGGCGGGAGCAGAGCCCCATCGTCATTGTTTTTGTAAATATTTCGGCCTGCCTCAAATAAACTTTGCTACGATCTTTTTTTTTCTAATCATTAATACAGCTGGCTTGTTTTATGATCTATTCGCGAATTTTAGAGCTACTTAGAGCTATATATTGTAAGGTGTGTGCAGTACCATGGATTCTCTTTAGTAGAGATATTAGCTGTAGAAGAAAATGTGCAAATTATTCTGAATGTATTTTCTCCTCCCACTCGAACTTTAAAATGCTCCATATGCCTCATACCATATGCCATATACTAGTATTAACCTCATTTCAGGGTTAATATCGCTCTCATCTCGTTCGCCATTATTCTAAAGGTGTAGTGGGGGAATAGTGGAGGCTCATCGGACTCCATTGAGAGGGAGCAGTGCCCCCGATCTTGCTTTTATTTTTTATGGGCCCGATTTTCTCCACATGCCACCTCAGCGAACTCGAATTTAATATTTATTCGCAGGGGGTCGACGTGGGAGGGTCCGCTGCGTTCCGTTTCGTTTCGTTTCGTACCGCTGATAACTTATCAGTCACCCGGGTCTCGGAGGCCTTTGCCCGGTGGCCTGATCATTTCTATTCGGATTCGGATTTGGTTTCGTATTTCGGTCGCGGATCCGATGGGCTGGCCGCCTACGTCACTGCCATCGCCCACTGGAGAGCTTCGGAAGCAAAGTTCAGGTTTCTCGGCGTCTAGAGTTCTAGTGGATTAGAGTGGACCGCAGAAGTGCTCAACGTGAATGTGGCACTCAATAAGTTGGACTTCGCATCGTTTAGTTGACTGGCACTTTAAGCAAGTACCAATTTTTAGTAGCTCTTTATAAGTTTTAACTGATTTTAAAAAAAGGTGGCCCGAGCTAAACTTTTGGAACCGTTAACAATCAAATTTTGAGTGGGCTAACCTCTTGTATAATGTAATGTTTGAAAAGATGTGAAGAGAATTACGTGGGTATGTAACTTTCGTACATAACAACCTAACTTTTATACAATTTGGTGATCCGAACATTATGTTTTGAACCATTCAATATCGCTCTGATCAAATATATAATGAAAATAATACTAAATTATAATGCTTAGCTAGGAAAATAAAGAACAAATGTGGTTCAACCAGTTGCTGATCCCCCGCAAAGCTTAAAGTTCAAGTTCAAACCTCATTCGATCTTTCGATCTTCGTGCGAAAACCGGTTGCAAATAGCTAATTTGTGGTCAATTAAAATTACCATAAATCGAAGCGACGGAATTGGGTAATCAGTGCTTGTCCGGCCCCGATGAAAATGAAAAACAGTTGACAGCTGTCATTCGATTACAGGGAATACATCAAGCATCAGCGTTGATTTGTACACTACAAGAAAATAATAATTAAAACTAAAAAGTTGTGAAAAGAAATTATATATTTGTAATAAATCACCTTATCTCCAATATTAAAAACTATAACTAATATATTTAATAGTAATACTTTATTAACCAAATATCGTGTCATAAAGTACGAAGAGGCCGAGGCTACTTTTTCCGTGTACTTAATTCTTCTTAAATGTTTTTTCTTTCTATATAACAAGCCGACATCGGCGTTGGCGGCGTTATGCAAATGCTCACACCCAAAGGATGGAAAACAAGCGGAAAACCGAAGGGTTTTCGTGATTTCCTCGGAAAAGTGCGTGCGCAACTCTTTGAGGGGAAAACCCAACCCGCTCGTTTTTCCACTGTGCTGGTCAGTTTTTATTAGACCGCGAAAAATCAACAGTGGCCGGCTCGTCGGGGTGGTCTGCTTTCCGTTTTTCCGATCAGATCCTTTGGCATCGAGCCGCCTTTCTTGTTTTTGGTCCTTACGCGCACGCCGCTAAAAGGGTTTTATTACAGCCTCCTGTAAAATGTAATGTCATAAAGTTCCGAGAGCAAATATTGCAGCAAGCTACACCGCGCAAAAATGTGTGTTGCTATGGAAAGTAAATAAGTTAGGCACCATGTCTAAAAAGTTAAGTGCGGATGCGTAAGACAAGAACTACTGTGCTTAATAGAGTTGCGGTTGCGATAAGAATTGTGAGAAATTGTGATAAAAATACTTATGGCTTGTATTTAAATTTAAAATAATGTTTTTTTTAACTTAACCACTCATTGAAGTTCTAAGTTGCATTTATAGTGTAAGTATGCATTTATAGTGGTAGTATATTCGCTTGTATATATGCAAGATTAGTGCCTGTGTGCAATCTTTCGAGTAATTGAAATTTAAAATAAACTTTTTTGCTCAGTGTACGATTTGGACTAACATTTACTTTTCGCGTCGAGTGAATGAAAGGGGAAAGAGTTGCACTCAGCCTCCTTCAGCAGTTGCAGTTGCAGTTGCTGTTGCCTTCTGGGAATCAGTTGCGCCCTCGACCTTCCGCTGACCCATCGACCTGGGCTAATTTACATAAACCTACGCAAACATCCCAGGAACAACAAACAGTGCGTTCCCGAAAGGGTGAACCGACATCCCAGATGTTGTTCTGCACCGAAAGAAACCTGTATTGAGTGCAACTTTCAAAAAGACTGATTAAATGGAAATGAATGGGTAACAATCATATAAATAATCAAGTAATTTGTTGGAAGTGGTCAAATGCTGATCAAGGATATATTAATTTGATTCCTTGACTTATGATGCTTAAACTTACTTATGATGCTTAAAAGCTTACACTTAATCCCAAAAGATGTATATTTCCAAAGCAGCTCCAAAATTTTCGCTAATTGCTTTGGCCATGTAAAAAGCCTGAAGTAACCTTATATAAGTGAAAACATTGGTAGTGCATTTTTTCCAATGCAGTCCGTAGTTTTGGACCCAATTAGAGCCCCTACTCCCACGCACGTGTCTTTTTTCGGCCCTGCACTTGTCGGCTCCCATTCCCTAACTTCTTCGGTTTTTTGGACGGATCCCTCTGACAGTTGCTGTTGTTACGGTTCACCATGACCAACGCCAACAATTACCGCCGCAATTCTATTGTCTCTCGATTTCCTGGCCCCTGCACATGTAGATATGTACATGTATGTATGGGTTTTTTATAGCTCATTTCCCACATGTCGCGGAGTTGGCCCTCTTCGGGAATGACACTTCGGAACCATTTTAATGAGCCCAAATTACTCGCTCGAAAAAGGGAGAAGGCACTGGATGCACATGTCCAGTCGATCGGGCGGAAGTTGCCATTAGCCGTTAACCATTGTCCATTAACCATTCACCATTCACCACGCACCATTCACCAGTTGGCATCGATCCTCACGATCCTCATCCTCATCGATCTGCGAGGACAAAACCAATTAAGACTGTCAAACAAATTTTAAGCGCCAACGGAATTATGATTATTAATGAGGGTTCATTGTTTATGACTCTATTTAAGGTATGTATGTTCCGAATATATGTATGGGAAAAAGTACAATTTTAATTAGTCAGCCACTCATGTGCTCAAGTTTTTATTGGAATAGAGCACCATCTTTAATATTATATGCACGTTTTAAACTTAGTTCAGTATGGGGTACTTTTGAAATACTTGCTCATGCGATTACAGAATAATTTGTGATCAGTCTTATTATTAGCTCATAACTTTCTGTATTTGCAACAAAGTTCTGTTCATTTACGATATAAATACGATGCTTTGATGTTCTGTTTCCCTGGATATCCCTTACAAGTGGCCGGAATCCGTTTTACGAGCTCATCTGGCGGATCGTTTCGCACATTTCGCACAATCTGTAACTCGATTTGTGTATCTGTGCGGTAAACAAACTCTAACTCAGACGCAGTCCATCGGATGCACAAAAGATGCGACAGATATTTATGAATGAATGCGGCAACTTGTGTGCCTTCCAGATTTCCCGATTTTCCCATTTTCCGATTCGCATCTTAATTCGAAGGGGATGGCCATATGGATCATGGAAATAGATAATGGAATGTCATGTAACCCAAGAAGCAGGCTCACTTCTCTACGCTTCGTTTATCAGTTACATTTCCATGCGTATCTCTCGGATACTTCCGCCTTGCTCTTTGGCTCTTTTTACCTGGCGCTTCTTGGGTTCGGTTTGGGTTTTCCTCGAGGACTCGACATCCTCGTCCTCGTCCTCGTGTTCGTCTTCGTCATTATTTTCATCGCAGCTCCCAGAGGAAGTTCCAATTTGCTACATCAATGAACCATGGCCCTGATTTGCTCATCAAGTGCCTTTCCCCTCCTGTTCCCTGATCCCAATTTCCACTACCCAGTTCCCAGTTCCCTGGGCTCTCATCGTCCTGCGTCCTGGGCTTGTATATTTTTTATACTTTTCATACTCCACCCCAGGACCTTCTTCGCATTTCTTTATTCCATTCGCTTGTTGTGTTGGGTGCTTTTTTTTTGGCCTCTGATTTCTGACACGGCGCTGACTGTCGGCTGTCAGCAAAAATCATCTTTGGATGCGGACTAGCGAGGGGAGGCATTAAAGTTTTCATCTAGCGCACTTCCACTTAATAGTTACACTAAACGTAGAATAAGAAGGTATATCGAATTTTAATATACTTTAGATAGATATTAATCATATATTTTTATTATATTAAATGTCAAACTGGTCGAGCCGTTCTTGTATTCATTAATGAGTCCTAATAATCTCAAAATTTCAAGAAGTTTCTGAAGTTTCAAAATATTTAAATCAAATAAAATTCAAGATGTGCCCTCGTAAACTTAAATAAATTAATTTGTTTTTTTTTTAATCCTTTATTGACCATTTGGCTTGACCGTTTGTCCGTTTAACGGAATCTGAAAGATGGCGTTTCAAACTCCTCGAACTACTCTCAAAGCCTTATATCCTTGTTACATGTCTTGGGGCTTCGTCTTTACTACTGCTCAAAAAGCTGCGCCAAATTGTCTGTTTACATTAAATGCATAAATTATGCAGCATTCCATTTACTTATTTATGTTTGTTATTTGCCCTGCGAACAATCGCTTTGATTCCGCCACTTCAGCCAAAATGCCAAATGCATAAAATATGTCAGTCGGCCATGGGAATATACATATATATCTGTATATACACACAAACATAACATTGCTCAATTTCATTTTGTATGCATTTCACTGCTGATGATTTTTCACGGATATTCATGGTTGTTGCCGGGTTTTGGCCCATTCTGATGCCCTAATGATGATGTCTCTCAGTTTTGGGTCATTTGCCGTTGGGTCGAAAACCCTCCCTTTCCGCCACTGTTTCCACTGCTCCTGGGCTTCAATTTAACCACCGCGTCTACAAATCTCGAGGAGCAACCCCCTGGAACGATAGTAAAAGTTGACAGTTATGTGTTGATGACAATGTCGACACCGCCCAGCGAAAACCCTCCATCTGTACTATGTACCACGTATCTCAGTCCCGCTGACTTTTCATCTCATCCCATCTTGGGTGGCTTGTTTTCGATGCTACTTATTCGTGTAATGACCAACTTAGTGAGCACAGCAGCCCAAAGATAAATCGGTTTTTAGGCAGACATATTGAAAAGTATCTGAAAGGCTTGATAATAATTTTCATGTTTTACGGTTGTTTAGTTAACCCTAGTTAACTAGGTATTAATATGCCATCAACCAATAAAGTACGAGAAAAATTTCTGGCAAATTTCAATATGTAATATAATAATACTTATTTATAATTTATTAAATAGGAAAAATAAGGGGTCACATATGACACTCCCACTTGTTTTTATCTGCCGGCATGATTAGCGATTCCTTTCTGTTTTCGCAGAATTTTCCAGTTACACTTTGTAGTTGTTTAGTTTTCATGTGTGTGTTCCGCCGACTTGAAAGGGCTGCCGACTCAAAATATTTTCATTAGGCGTTAATTATGCCCGAGCCAAAATATTTTCTTTGACTCGCTGGATTCCGTGTAAACTGGGCGAAAGGACATGGCAGGACATTTGTACATCGGCGTGATTGGCATTTTTGCATTGACCACGGCACTAATGACTGCGTTTCGTATGCATCCTTGGCTCGCTTCTTGCTTTTTTGCCAATCATCCGGACACCAAAGGGTGGAACAGAAATAGAAACCGGCATCCCGAAAGGAAGTTGCCCGCCAAACGTAATTTATAACCAGACGATCCGGAGGTCCTGACAATGCAACTGCGAAGTTGCAAAGCGGACTTTAAACAATTTTAGTTTCTCTTTTGGGGGAAGAGCGAACAGAAGTTGGCACTGAAATTAAAACGAAAAACTGCAATCCACCCTGTCATTAGACGGCATCAATTGTTTGGTCCCGGCGCACAAGGGACTCTGTATGCCGAAGGACCAAAGGACTCTTTTGTCCTAGAATCACACACGGAATCGAACGGCCAAACGGGGCTCGTTGACAGGGGGATATAAATGTTGTGATTTCTTAATTTTTGTTTGCATTTTTCTCGAATTTAGTAGGCTGTTGAGGTAATTACACTAATTATATGGCCCCGGGCCCGATTTAGGGGTTGTTCCCCATATCCACACCCCGTGCAAGGTCATCGAGAGCTGTGTCAAACGGCACTAGACCCCGTAAATTGGAACAGCAGTCCGGGATCACTTGAGTGATATGTTTTCATTTTAGGCTAGTGGCACATTTCCAACCATTCCAGCCATTTATGCATATATAGGGAAAGTGCTTGACTAATTTAGGGGTCATTTCGAGGGGATTCCCAACGAGAAACTAGGCCCAACTAAGTTCTTCCCATAAAATGGCATTTATATAGAATTACTACCTATGTATATTTAACATGATTTAATCAGGCAAGGGAAATTTCAATAATTTGTTTCTCAATATTTCTCTGTATTAATTATTTTTAAACTATTATATTACTAATTTTTAATTTTAAATTTTCGCTTTCTTTCTAATTTCAAAATAATGAACATATATTCATTTATAACTGTGCGCCTTGATTTTAGGGCCAGTTCAACTACCTATTTATATTTAAGCAAATTTCATTGTTTTTTTTCTCCCGTCGAGTAAGATCAGAAATCTTACAAAATTCCAGTCAGCTATATAGTATTTCTTTATCAATTTTGAATTCAAATTATTGCGAGTAAACTATGCAGCCCCGAAATAAATTAAGCAAGTGTTCGACCAATATAACGCCCTGCGTGCAGCAAAGTAAGTTTTTCAACGATTCGCTAAAGGATTTGGCAAATTGCTGGAATGCAATATTATCTTTAGCGAAAGATAACGCAATCGGATATAAAATTAAAGTAATCCGTTTACTATAGTTGGTACAGATGCAGTAAAGTTCTTAAAAGACAAGCCAATTATACATTTGAATATTTAAATTTTATTGGAAATTACAATATTAGTAATATTATATCTATATTAAAACATTTAGGAACGATCTGGTTGAGTGCATCGACTATCAGATACCTCCTACTGCTTGAAAATAACGACATCTGGTGGTAATTTTAATTTCATACAAGAATGCGTTCCACACCGTCTCAACTATGTAAATAGATTTAATTAATTACAACTAGAACAAATAATTTAACTTGCGTTTTGATAGATAATCATTAAGTATTTGGTATGATTAGCCAGTTAATGGCTTACATCCACAAAAACATTGCATATTTAGTGAACACGTGAAATGTTACTAAACATGATTTCACTTCTTAATTGCATTTTTTTCATTATTTACTGTTTTTTAAGATAGGCCAATAGACTTGATCTCAAACTGGACTCAATCTGAAACTATTTGGTTTTTTTTTCAGTGTGTTTCTATGGCACTAGACGACATTTATTGGCTATGCAGGCTATGTCCGCTCAAAAGAATCGGAATTGGACAGAAGTGCCCGGAAGCTATATAAGAATGCCCGGCTAAGGAGTTTGCCTTTGAGGAAGCCCATGCGAGGAAAAACCAATAGAAACTTAGTCTCCAAATCACAAGAAGGGGTATGTTGATCAATCCTGTCTATTCCTTTCAGATGACCCTGATGCAACCCTTAAGAGTACCGGTGCCCAGTGCTTGGGCAATGTCCGAGCAGTATTATCCCTCTGGAAAATAGGTGGCAGAAGAAGAAGCGATGAGTGTAATTTTACTTAAGTCTGTATATTTGTTTTATCCAAGTATAGTTTTCGCTAAAAATTGTGCAAAATGTTTAAATGTGTGTTATTTTATTTTATTTGCTTTATCCAAAAATATATTTTCTAAAAACAGTATAAATAATATTTATAAAATTTGGTTTGCTTTTCCGAAAAGTCACAATTAAAAGAGAGTTCTGTAATGGGGTCTAATGATACAAGTCAGGATCGAGTATGGATCTGTTGTGATTTGCTCCCATTTCGGGATATTTTCGAAACGGAATGTTGAGATGTCTTAGGAATATGGTTTGCTCCCTTGTTTCGCTATCCCTCCTAAGAGTCACACTTAAAAGAGAGTCCTGTATAATGTGGTCCAATGCTACAAGTCAGGATTGAGTCAGGATCTATGGGGGTTTGCTCCCATTTCGGGATATTTTAAAAACGGAATGTTGAGATGTCACAGGAAAATGGTTTGCGTCTTTTTTCGCGCTGCCTCCGAAATGTCACACTGAAAAGAGAGTCCTGTAATGAGGTTCAAAGCTACAAGTCAGGATCGATTTGTTCAAACTCCAGGATATTTTCGAAACGGAATGTTAAGGTGTCGCATTGTCTAGTGATGTCTCGATCTCCGCATAGCAGAATGTTCACTCAACTTCAGTCAGATTCATTTGAGTATCCTTCCAGAGATAGGATATCGTCCATTCGCTTGGCGCGAATTTTGTGCAACTCCAAGACGTTCTTGGCCCATTTCACACGACTGGGCATGTCGTAATTGGTCTGATTGGGTTCGCCAGATGTGGTGCCGTTGGCCGGATTCCCTGGAACTGATTTCCTCGGCTGTTGAACCTCGGCCTAGGGATTGATTAGAAAAAGATGGTCATAAGATTAATCTAAAGTTCTACATACAAATGTATTAGTTACTATCATGTACATATAAAACGTGGCATTAGAATATGATGGATGTACTCACCTCTACTTTGATTGGGTTCCGCTTCAGAGGAGTCTGCATGTATCTATGTTGCTGCATCCTTCCCGTTGCCGCCAAAACGGTGGCTGACACCCAGGGTACTGGTTTGCACGTCTCCCGGTTGCGGACAGGAGAGTACTCTTGTGATGTTTGCTTTCTGGCCGGCTCCCGCTCGACAAGGACCTCCTTCCTGATCACACGATCATTCTCCTCCTGGATTCGCTCGTCGTGCATGTGCTGCTCATCCATGAGGGCTCGCATCTTATTCTGGATTTTAAGCCGCTCCTCTATGCGCCTCACTTTGTCCAGGGCACTGATGACTTCATTCGAATCGGTATTCACGTCGAAATTGGCGGGCTGATAGCCGCGGAGGCTGTTCTGCTTTCCGGATTATTAAGCCCATTACAATTGATCTGTGGTAAATATCTAATTGGCAAACAATGTAACACACCTGCTCTTTGGCCGCAATTCTGGACCTTTGCCACATATCCTGGATTCGATCGACTTTAAATGTGGAATAGGGCTTCTTCTTATTGACGTCATGATCGATTGGAATCCTCTGGAGTGTTGGCCACTTAGGGAGCCGGCATGCAAAAGCTACACCCGAGCGTAGCTGCATTCCTGAATTCTTCCAGGAATTTCCCGAAACATTGCGGCAAAGTAAAGTAACCGACTTCGCTATAGGTCGGACTCCTAAAATTAGTTATAACGTTTTCATTATTCTTAAGCGTATAAGTATATAGGTTAGAACAATATAATCGTTTATAACAAAATATTCCTGTAATTGCCTGTCAAACATAAAAACCCACATTGTTAGAAAATTGGGTGAAAATGAAAACGCACTAGATCTTGTTGCCAAGTGTACAAACGCAAGGTAGATAGCTGATTAGGAATAAGAGCAATAATCTTCAGCAATTTAATATTTACGCGTAATCATTGGTCTATAATCAATATGTATTCTTGTGAATCGAAGAAGACTTTAGTGGTATATCACTGTTTCTTATATATGCAGCTGTTTCCTACTTACTCAATGTCTTTAAATCACCAGGAAACATATTGTAGCTGAATGTAAGAGCGTATTGAAAAATTTATGTGAAACAAGATTTTCAGTCTGACTGAATTTGATGATTTCGAATGAGTATAACGGTTGAGAGTAAAGTCACTGGCTCCTTTGACCCAAATTTTACTAACTGATGCAACAAAGGTGATTGGATGTTTTAAGTGTTTCCTAATATCAATCGTAGAATATACTCGTTGGTAAATATATATATATATATTCTTGATCAGGGTTAATAGCCGAGTCGATCTAGCCATGTCCGTCTGTCCGCACGAACGTCGAGATCTCAAGAACCACTAAAGCTACCATGACCCATGGTCACACCCACTCTAACGCCCTAAAACCGCTAAAAACTGCCACGTCCACACTTTTGCAAAATGTTGATATTATTTCATTACTGAATTAGTCGTGTAAATTTCTATCGATTTGCGAAAAACTTTTTGACACGCCCATTCTAACGACCTAAAGCCGCCAAACCGGTCACAGCCACAATTTTGAACAATTTTTAAATGTTTCCTCATTTTATTCCCCAATATCTATTGATATCCCAGAAAATGATTACAATTCGCGTTCGCATTAACACTAGCTGAGTAACGGGTGTATCTGATAGTCGGAGAACTCGACTATAGCATTCTCTCTTGTTTCGTACTTACCCAATGTCCTTAAATTACCAGGAAACATATTGTATCTGAATGTAAAAACGGATTGAAAAATTTAGGTGTAACAAATTTAAGATTTCAGAGAGGTCTGACTGAATTTGATGATTACGAATGAGTATAACGGATGATAGAAAAGTCAATGACTCCTTTGACCGAAATTTTACTAAATGATGCAACACAAGGTGATTGGTTCTTTTAAGTGTTACCTAATATCAATCCTGCCACATATCCTGATGACACCGCGGTACTGGGCTCAGACGCACTGCAAGAGTGCGAATGGACGAATTCCAGAATTGAGCAAAGTTGTGGAACGTCTGCATCAATGCTGACAAATGTGCAAACGTCACAAAGCGTAAAGGTAGTTGCCGTTGTGACCACAAGTCATCATACAAATATCTTGGAGTGATTTAAGATAGAAGTTTAACCTTCGGAAGGCATGTTACGGCGATACAGCAGTCCTTTAAAAATAAGTTTTCTAAAATGTCCTGGTTAGTTGCTGCCCGCAGCAAACTTTCCTTCGCCAACAAGGTTAAAATTTACAAGACCATCTTAGCTCCTGGTCTATTCTATGCCATACAGGTGTATGGAATCGCTGCCTGAATAAAATTCGGGTTCTTTAGACCAAAACTGTGATGAAGATCACAGGCGCTCCTTGGTACATAAGGACCAGAGATATCGTACGTGATCTGAAGGAGCCATAAATTGGAGACAGGATTCAGGAAATAGCGAAAAAATACAATAACAAACTAGAAACTCATCCTAATAGTCTAGATAGACGACTAAGTATCGCAGCCCAAAGTCATCGGACAAAAACGAGAAGAAGATTGAAACGCCACCACCCTCAAGACCTGACTGACCGGGACATAAATCCTACTAAATTATAATCATCTAAATATTATTGCCTAAACATTCCGTTTCTTTAATACTCATTATAATATAATCTTTGTAAATATCTTACATATTAAGAAGTATTTAAATTGATATCGATTAGATTAAGTTGTCCAAGAAGGGAAAGTGCGCTAGTCAATTAAATAATTTCGTTTAATAAATTTAATAAAACAAAATAAAAAATATCAATCCTAGAAAATAAATTGTTATAGCCGTTACTCGTAGATTAACGACTGTCCGCACGAACGTCGAGATCTCAAGAACTACTTGAAGGTACAGATTCTAGAGACAGAGACGCAGCTCAAGTTTGTTCATGTTGCCGCGTTGACTCTAAAGCCCACAAACCGACCAATACTGCCGCGCCAACACTTTTGCAAAATGTGTTTATATTTTTTTATTAGTCGTAAAAATTTCTATCAATTTGCAAAAAAACTTCTTGCCACGCCCACTCTAACGCTCTAAAGCCGACAAACCGTTCACACTTTTGAACAATTTTTAAATTTTTTATCAATTAATTTTCCAATATCTATTGATATCCCAGAAAAATGATAAAATTTCGCGCTCGCATTCACACTAGCAGATTATAGGGTATCTGATAGTCGGGGAACTCGACTATAACATTCTCTCTTGTTTTAAGTATAAATTTATGTTTTGTACTTACCCAATGCCCTTAAATCACCAGGAAACATATTGTAGCTCAATGTAAAAACGGATTGTAAAATTTGGGTGTATCAAATTTTTGATTTCAGAGAGGTCTGACTGAATTTGATGATTACGAATGAGTATAACGGATGATAGAAAAGGCAATGGCTCCTTTGACCCAAATTTTTACTAAATTATGCAACAAAAGGTGATTGGTTGTTTTAAGTGTTACCTAATATCAATCGTAGAATATACTCGTTGGTATATATATATATATATTCTTGATCAGGATTAATAGCCGAGTCGATCTAGCCATGTCCGTCTGTCCGCACGAACGTCGAGATCTCAAGAACTACTAAAGCTAGAAGGTTAAGATTCAGCATACAGATTCTAGAGACATAGAATAAAGTTCTTGAAAGACAAGCCAATTATACATTTGAATATTTAAATTTTATTGGAAATTACAATATTAGTAATATTATATCTATATTAAAACATTTAGGAACGATCTGGTTGAGTGCATCGACTATCAGATACCTCCTACTGCTTGAAAATAACGACATCTGGTGGTAATTTTAATTTCATACAAGAATGCGTTCCACACACTCAAAAGAATCGGAATTGGACAGAAGTGCCCGGAAGCTATATAAGAATGCCCGGCTAAGGAGTTTGCCTTTGAGGAAGCCCATGCGAGGAAAAACCAATAGAAACTTAGTCTCCAAATCACAAGAAGGGGTATGTTGATCAATCCTGTCTATTCCTTTCAGATGACCCTGATGCAAGACCCCTAAGAGTACCGGTGCCCAGTGCTTGGGCAATGTCCGAGCAGTATTATCCCTCTGGAAAATAGGTGGCAGAAGAAGAAGCGATGAGTGTAACTTTACTTAAGTCTGTATATTTGTTTTATCCAAGTATAGTTTTCGCTAAAAATTGTGCAAAATGTTTAAATGTGTGTTATTTTATTTTATTTGCTTTATCCAAAAATATATTTTCTAAAAACAGTATAAATAATATTTATAAAATTTGGTTTGCTTTTCCGAAAAGTCACAATTAAAAGAGAGTTCTGTAATGGGGTCTAATGATACAAGTCAGGATCGAGTATGGATCTGTTGTGATTTGCTCCCATTTCGGGATATTTTCGAAACGGAATGTTGAGATGTCTTAGGAATATGGTTTGCTCCCTTGTTTCGCTATGCCTCCTAAGAGTCACACTTAAAAGAGAGTCCTGTATAATGTGGTCCAATGCTACAAGTCAGGATTGAGTCAGGATCTATGGGGGTTTGCTCCCATTTCGGGATATTTTAAAATCGGAATGTTGAGATGTCACAGGAAAATGGTTTGCGTCTTTTTTCGCGCTGCCTCCGAAATGTCACACTGAAAAGAGAGTCCTGTAATGAGGTTCAAAGCTACAAGTCAGGATCGATTTGTTCAAACTCCAGGATATTTTCGAAACGGAATGTTAAGGTGTCGCATTGTCTAGTGATGTCTCGATCTCCGCATAGCAGAATGTTCACTCAACTTCAGGCAGATTCATTGGAGTATCCTTCCAGAGATAGGATATCGTCCATTCGCTTGGCGCGAATTTTGTGCAACTCCAAGACGTTCTTGGCCCATTTCACACGACTGGGCATGTCGTAATTGGTCTGATTGGGTTCGCCAGATGTGGTGCCGTTACCCGGATTCCCTGGAACTGATTTCCTCGGCTGTTGAACCTCGGCCTAGGGATTGATTAGAAAAAGATGGTCATAAGATTAATCTAAAGTTCTACATACAAATGTATTAGTTACTATCATGTACATATAAAACGTGGCATTAGAATATGATGGATGTACTCACCTCTACTTTGATTGGGTTCCGCTTCAGAGGAGTCTGCATGTATCTATGTTGCTGCATCCTTCCCGTTGCCGCCAAAACGGTGGCTGACACCCAGGGTACTGGTTTGCACGTCTCCCGGTTGCGGACAGGAGAGTACTCTTGTGATGTTTGCTTTCTGGCCGGCTCCCGCTCGACAAGGACCTCCTTCCTGATCACACGATCATTCTCCTCCTGGATTCGCTCGTCGTGCATGTGCTGCTCATCCATGAGGGCTCGCATCTTATTCTGGATTTTAAGCCGCTCCTCTATGCGCCTCACTTTGTCCAGGGCACTGATGACTTCATTCGAATCGGTATTCACGTCGAAATTGGCGGGCTGATAGCCGCGGAGGCTGTTCTGCTTTCCGGATTATTAAGCCCATTACAATTGATCTGTGGTAAATATCTAATTGGCAAACAATGTAACACACCTGCTCTTTGGCCCCAATTCTGGACCTTTGCCACATATCCTGGATTCGATCGACTTTAAATGTGGAATAGGGCTTCTTCTTATTGACGTCATGATCGATTGGAATCCTCTGGAGTGTTGGCCACTTAGGGAGCCGGCATGCAAAAGCTACACCCGAGCGTAGCTGCATTCCTGAATTCTTCCAGGAATTTCCCGAAACATTGCGGCAAAGTAAAGTAACCGACTTCGCTATAGGTCGGACTCCTAAAATTAGTTATAACGTTTTCATTATTCTTAAGCGTATAAGTATATAGGTTAGAACAATATAATCGTTTATAACAAAATATTCCTGTAATTGCCTGTCAAACATAAAAACCCACATTGTTAGAAAATTGGGTGAAAATGAAAACGCACTAGATCTTGTTGCCAAGTGTACAAACGCAAGGTAGATAGCTGATTAGGAATAAGAGCAATAATCTTCAGCAATTTAATATTTAGGCGTAATCATTGGTCTATAATCAATATGTATTCTTGTGAATCGAAGAAGACTTTAGTGGTATATCACTGTTTCTTATATATGCAGCTGTTTCCTACTTACTCAATGTCTTTAAATCACCAGGAAACATATTGTAGCTGAATGTAAGAGCGTATTGAAAAATTTATGTGAAACAAGATTTTCAGTCTGACTGAATTTGATGATTTCGAATGAGTATAACGGTTGAGAGTAAAGTCACTGGCTCCTTTGACCCAAATTTTACTAACTGATGCAACAAAGGTGATTGGATGTTTTAAGTGTTTCCTAATATCAATCGTAGAATATACTCGTTGGTATATATATATATATATATTCTTGATCAGGGTTAATAGCCGAGTCGATCTAGCCATGTCCGTCTGTCCGCACGAACGTCGAGATCTCAAGAACCACTAAAGCTACCATGACCCATGGTCACACCCACTCTAACGCCCTAAAACCGCTAAAAACTGCCACGTCCACACTTTTGCAAAATGTTGATATTATTTCATTACTGAATTAGTCGTGTAAATTTCTATCGATTTGCGAAAAACTTTTTGACACGCCCATTCTAACGACCTAAAGCCGCCAAACCGGTCACAGCCACAATTTTGAACAATTTTTAAATGTTTCCTCATTTTATTCCCCAATATCTATTGATATCCCAGAAAATGATTACATTTCGCGTTCGCATTAACACTAGCTGAGTAACGGGTGTATCTGATAGTCGGAGAACTCGACTATAGCATTCTCTCTTGTTTCGTACTTACCCAATGTCCTTAAATTACCAGGAAACATATTGTATCTGAATGTAAAAACGGATTGAAAAATTTAGGTGTAACAAATTTAAGATTTCAGAGAGGTCTGACTGAATTTGATGATTACGAATGAGTATAACGGATGATAGAAAAGTCAATGACTCCTTTGACCGAAATTTTACTAAATGATGCAACACAAGGTGATTGGTTCTTTTAAGTGTTACCTAATATCAATCCTGCCACATATCCTGATGACACCGCGGTACTGGGCTCAGACGCACTGCAAGAGTGCGAATGGACGAATTCCAGAATTGAGCAAAGTTGTGGAACGTCTGCATCAATGCTGACAAATGTGCAAACGTCACAAAGCGTAAAGGTAGTTGCCGTTGTGACCACAAGTCATCATACAAATATCTTGGAGTGATTTAAGATAGAAGTTTAACCTTCGGAAGGCATGTTACGGCGATACAGCAGTCCTTTAAAAATAAGTTTTCTAAAATGTCCTGGTTAGTTGCTGCCCGCAGCAAACTTTCCTTCGCCAACAAGGTTAAAATTTACAAGACCATCTTAGCTCCTGGTCTATTCTATGCCATACAGGTGTATGGAATCGCTGCCTGAATAAAATTCGGGTTCTTTAGACCAAAACTGTGATGAAGATCACAGGCGCTCCTTGGTACATAAGGACCAGAGATATCGTACGTGATCTGAAGGAGGTGATTGGTTGTTTTAAGTGTTACCTAATATCAATCGTAGAATATACTCGTTGGTATATATATATATATATATTCTTGATCAGGATTAATAGCCGAGTCGATCTAGCCATGTCCGTCTGTCCGCACGAACGTCGAGATCTCAAGAACTACTAAAGCTAGAAGGTTAAGATTCAGCATACAGATTCTAGAGACATAGAATAAAGTTCTTGAAAGACAAGCCAATTATACATTTGAATATTTAAATTTTATTGGAAATTACAATATTAGTAATATTATATCTATATTAAAACATTTAGGAACGATCTGGTTGAGTGCATCGACTATCAGATACCTCCTACTGCTTGAAAATAACGACATCTGGTGGTAATTTTAATTTCATACAAGAATGCGTTCCACACCGTCTCAACTATGTAAATAGATTTAATTAATTACAACTAGAACAAATAATTTAACTTGCGTTTTGATAGAAAATCATTTAGTATTTGGTATGATTAGCCAGTTAATGGCTTACATCCACAAAAACATTGCATATTTAGTGAACACGTGAAATGTTACTAAACATGATTTCACTTCTTAATTGCATTTTTTTCATTATTTACTGATTTTTAAGATAGGCCAATAGACTTGATCTCAAACTGGACTCAATCTGAAACTATTTGGTTTTTTTTTCAGTGTGTTTCTATGGCACTAGACGACATTTATTGGCTATGCAGGCTATGTCCGCTCAAAAGAATCGGAATTGGACAGAAGTGCCCGGAAGCTATATAAGAATGCCCGGCTAAGGAGTTTGCCTTTGAGGAAGCCCATGCGAGGAAAAACCAATAGAAACTTAGTCTCCAAATCACAAGAAGGGGTATGTTGATCAATCCTGTCTATTCCTTTCAGATGACCCTGATGCAAGACCCCTAAGAGTACCGGTGCCCAGTGCTTGGGCAATGTCCGAGCAGTATTATCCCTCTGGAAAATAGGTGGCAGAAGAAGAAGCGATGAGTGTAACTTTACTTAAGTCTGTATATTTGTTTTATCCAAGTATAGTTTTCGCTAAAAATTGTGCAAAATGTTTAAATGTGTGTTATTTTATTTTATTTGCTTTATCCAAAAATATATTTTCTAAAAACAGTATAAATAATATTTATAAAATTTGGTTTGCTTTTCCGAAAAGTCACAATTAAAAGAGAGTTCTGTAATGGGGTCTAATGATACAAGTCAGGATCGAGTATGGATCTGTTGTGATTTGCTCCCATTTCGGGATATTTTCGAAACGGAATGTTGAGATGTCTTAGGAATATGGTTTGCTCCCTTGTTTCGCTATGCCTCCTAAGAGTCACACTTAAAAGAGAGTCCTGTATAATGTGGTCCAATGCTACAAGTCAGGATTGAGTCAGGATCTATGGGGGTTTGCTCCCATTTCGGGATATTTTAAAAACGGAATGTTGAGATGTCACAGGAAAATGGTTTGCGTCTTTTTTCGCGCTGCCTCCGAAATGTCACACTGAAAAGAGAGTCCTGTAATGAGGTTCAAAGCTACAAGTCAGGATCGATTTGTTCAAACTCCAGGATATTTTCGAAACGGAATGTTAAGGTGTCGCATTGTCTAGTGATGTCTCGATCTCCGCATAGCAGAATGTTCACTCAACTTCAGGCAGATTCATTGGAGTATCCTTCCAGAGATAGGATATCGTCCATTCGCTTGGCGCGAATTTTGTGCAACTCCAAGACGTTCTTGGCCCATTTCACACGACTGGGCATGTCGTAATTGGTCTGATTGGGTTCGCCAGATGTGGTGCCGTTACCCGGATTCCCTGGAACTGATTTCCTCGGCTGTTGAACCTCGGCCTAGGGATTGATTAGAAAAAGATGGTCATAAGATTAATCTAAAGTTCTACATACAAATGTATTAGTTACTATCATGTACATATAAAACGTGGCATTAGAATATGATGGATGTACTCACCTCTACTTTGATTGGGTTCCGCTTCAGAGGAGTCTGCATGTATCTATGTTGCTGCATCCTTCCCGTTGCCGCCAAAACGGTGGCTGACACCCAGGGTACTGGTTTGCACGTCTCCCGGTTGCGGACAGGAGAGTACTCTTGTGATGTTTGCTTTCTGGCCGGCTCCCGCTCGACAAGGACCTCCTTCCTGATCACACGATCATTCTCCTCCTGGATTCGCTCGTCGTGCATGTGCTGCTCATCCATGAGGGCTCGCATCTTATTCTGGATTTTAAGCCGCTCCTCTATGCGCCTCACTTTGTCCAGGGCACTGATGACTTCATTCGAATCGGTATTCACGTCGAAATTGGCGGGCTGATAGCCGCGGAGGCTGTTCTGCTTTCCGGATTATTAAGCCCATTACAATTGATCTGTGGTAAATATCTAATTGGCAAACAATGTAACACACCTGCTCTTTGGCCCCAATTCTGGACCTTTGCCACATATCCTGGATTCGATCGACTTTAAATGTGGAATAGGGCTTCTTCTTATTGACGTCATGATCGATTGGAATCCTCTGGAGTGTTGGCCACTTAGGGAGCCGGCATGCAAAAGCTACACCCGAGCGTAGCTGCATTCCTGAATTCTTCCAGGAATTTCCCGAAACATTGCGGCAAAGTAAAGTAACCGACTTCGCTATAGGTCGGACTCCTAAAATTAGTTATAACGTTTTCATTATTCTTAAGCGTATAAGTATATAGGTTAGAACAATATAATCGTTTATAACAAAATATTCCTGTAATTGCCTGTCAAACATAAAAACCCACATTGTTAGAAAATTGGGTGAAAATGAAAACGCACTAGATCTTGTTGCCAAGTGTACAAACGCAAGGTAGATAGCTGATTAGGAATAAGAGCAATAATCTTCAGCAATTTAATATTTAGGCGTAATCATTGGTCTATAATCAATATGTATTCTTGTGAATCGAAGAAGACTTTAGTGGTATATCACTGTTTCTTATATATGCAGCTGTTTCCTACTTACTCAATGTCTTTAAATCACCAGGAAACATATTGTAGCTGAATGTAAGAGCGTATTGAAAAATTTATGTGTAACAAGATTTTCATTTAAGAGAGGTCTGACTGAATTTGATGATTTCGAATGAGTATAACGGATGAGAGTAAAGTCACTGGCTCCTTTGACCCAAATTTTACTAACTGATGCAACAAAGGTGATTGGATGTTTTAAGTGTTTCCTAATATCAATCGTAGAATATACTCGTTGGTATATATATATATATATATATATTCTTGATCAGGGTTAATAGCCGAGTCGATCTAGCCATGTCCGTCTGTCCGCACGAACGTCGAGATCTCAAGAACCACTAAAGCTACCATGACCCATGGTCACACCCACTCTAACGCCCTAAAACCGCTAAAAACTGCCACGTCCACACTTTTGCAAAATGTTGATATTATTTCATTACTGAATTAGTCGTGTAAATTTCTATCGATTTGCGAAAAACTTTTTGACACGCCCATTCTAACGACCTAAAGCCGCCAAACCGGTCACAGCCACAATTTTGAACAATTTTTAAATGTTTCCTCATTTTATTCCCCAATATCTATTGATATCCCAGAAAATGATTACATTTCGCGTTCGCATTAACACTAGCTGAGTAACGGGTGTATCTGATAGTCGGAGAACTCGACTATAGCATTCTCTCTTGTTTCGTACTTACCCAATGTCCTTAAATTACCAGGAAACATATTGTATCTGAATGTAAAAACGGATTGAAAAATTTAGGTGTAACAAATTTAAGATTTCAGAGAGGTCTGACTGAATTTGATGATTACGAATGAGTATAACGGATAATAGAAAAGTCAATGACTCCTTTGACCGAAATTTTTACTAAATTATGCAACATTTCTAAGTGTTACCTAATATTAATCGTAGAAATCAAGTTGTCGTAAGTATAAATTGATGTTCTGTAGCCTCCAGTAATATCCATGATATCCGTAATATCCGTCCCTTTCCATCCAGCAGCTCATTAGCAGCCGCACATTTTACGGTACGCGATTTTTGCCGAGGATCCTACGGTTACATCATCTAGACCTGGGCCATAAATCCTGATCCGAAAATCGTAAACAGATTCGCGTTTTTTCTGTCGCTTTTTTCGCCGTAATTTGGTGAGGAAAAAACTGAGCTACAGAACTAAAAAACTGAACTCAAGACTCACCGTAACCAAGGCAAGTTTCGTTATTTTTTTGTTCGTTCGCGGCGATTTTTTATTATTTGATTTACAGTCTCGGTTCGCCGATTGCGTTTTGCGTAATGTTGTCTAGAGATTTTCAATTTTTCAGTAGAATTTTCCTTGCCTTTTTATGACGCGTGGATATATCCTTTTTGTGCCTCGCTTTTTTGTGTTCATTTTTTCCATCCGTGCAGTTTCAGTTTTTTAGGCTGACACGCGAAGATCCGTGTTCGCAGAAGGATCCTGGCCTGGATTTTTATGGCTTACGCAATCCGAGATGCCGATCCCAAAAATCCTTAGCCGAAAATACAGGCAGAAGGCCAACAACAGCTGCCCGGAAAAGTGTGCGGAAAAAATAAAGACCTTGTCGACATAGTAAAACAAATTTGCGAACAAAAATAATATCAAATTTCAATTGTATAAAGTAGTTGTTTGTTGATTCAATAATCAGCCTCAAGACAGAATCCTTGCCAGCACGCATTTGCTTTATCTGAATCTAGTGTGGTGTTAGTTTGTTATTTAGTTATGAGATTAGACTGGGAAGTCGTACGATTCCATAGACTCTTAATTAATAATGCTATATATCGAATAAAAATATGTTAGTACTTATGGGATGTTACCAAAATTATAGCGTGCGTCTAAAATAAAAGGACATCTAATCCTGTCTGCGTCCTTACTGTAAATTTAAAAAAAGTCTACATATACGGGTAAATAGGGTTCCCCGTTGATCTGGAAAACAATGCGGGGTCCTCGAGTTCCTTTCTGTTTACCTTGGCTTCCGGGGTGGCTTCCTTGGATTCCGACTCGCAGCTCTGCTGCTCATCCATTGACTTTTGTGTCAAATTGAGTTATTCACATTGCACATGGGCAGATTTTGATAATGCTTCAGTGAATTGATATCCTGTTGCGTTGTTTGCACAAAAATATTTACCCAACTCATAATTGAAGTGTCTGCAATTTTTGCGCCATTTGTGCATGTATGCATGTCCTGGTGATTTCGATGCGATTTTGAGCATTTGAGCATTTGAGCACTTGGACACCCCACGTGGCAGTTGGCTGCCTGATTATGTCGTCGAGTGTCCTGCCGAAGTCCTGGGGAAATCTTGTTTAGTCACCGAGCGAGTTCCGGCTGCCCTAATTGTTGCCATTAGGTGAGGTGTGTTTTGGGCTCTCAATTCGCCGCTTGTGTGTGGCCAACGCAGAAAACTGGCATTCATTCTTGCCCGAGAGCAGAAACACTCGAAGGACCCGAGGTGCAGGGCCACCTGCGTTGGCTTTGTCCTCGATCCAGGCCATTAGTTAATGGCCAAATCGGCACAAAAGAGTTTTGGCCAATTTGGGTGGCATCTGCCGATGAAGATGTCTTTTTTTCATGAATGGCAAACACCTTCCAGCAATTCTGCAGCTTCTTTGAAAGTCAAGAAACTCTCGAAGAGGCACTTGACAACTATTGAAAAATCAGACGACATGATAGTTAGCTGCAAATTAAAGCATAAAAACGCCAGTCATATGTATGAACCTTTTCGAAATGTATCATATTATATTTTCTTTAGCTACGCCCATTTGATATGCCCAATTTCCCGTCCTTTGTCTGGTAAAGACGCGGACTTAGGGAAACATATACGTATGTTCTGCATATCCCTGACTGATTCCCATGCGGATGTCGCTCCGGTTATCTTGAGCGATTTTTCAACGACTTAGACGCGGCATATCTGAAAATCAAACAGATAAATTGCCGGCATTTTCCGCTCACGTGTGTCTCTGCCTCACAAAAACCCTTTTGCAACCCCTTTCTTTTTATTGGATGCTCCGCTTTTCTGCGCTTTTTTCCAGCCATGAAAATAAATTGGCATTATTAGGCGAAGCGGCTCAGCGAAAATTGATTATTGACAAGAGTCGCATTAAGCGCCGTTTTATGAGCGAAAAGGAAAAGTGCAAAAGCCTGGCATTAGGGTTCGTAATGCGGTTCGAGCTGTCCTTGAAAAATCCCACGACACCCCCGAAAAAACAGGACGAAGGGTGGGGTCTCTATGTCTGTAACTTGTATGCCCTAGACTGCCAGTGTAGTCAGAATCCTTTTTAGCTATTCCAGTTGACGAATATATTACTTAAATGATATTTATTATGCATTTTAAATGAAAAAACTAAATTATATATTTCTTTAAAGTCAAGACGCCTAGAAAACCAACCAATCAATCCGTTCAGTAGAAGTTACTTGGAACTGTAAGCTGAACTCATTTAAAGGGTATTCCTATTCTCGACTTGATCCTTGAATTTGCTTAACCCCTTCACTTCACTCATCGCCTGCATTAATTATGGGTGTGAAAAACTTCTCAAAGTTGCTGCTTGCATAATTGAACAGGTCGCACACTTAAGGGCCCCCGCATAATTAATTTCAATTAAGCCCTTAAGAAGCCGAGAGCTCCAGTTCGGCAGTTCAGACTCGCGTTTTTACCGATTTTCCGTATCTCTTCATTTAGACATTTCAGCATCTCAGCATTTCACCATTTGATGATTTTCCCGCATCGGCCTACCTGCGTCTAATTTCGTTTTAATCCTTTCGCTAGCTGTACGCCACTAATCCGGCCGAATTTTACGGGTGCCGGCGGCCGAGGGACAATGGCATCATCTATAAAGATGACAATTGCAAACAACAATGACGACAATCGCGGCAAGGACAAACAGTAGTGCCATACTCCTTTCGCGGCCCGGTTCCCGGCAGTTTTCCCTTTTCCCGCCTCGGTTCTCACTCCGTTTGCCACTATTCATAATTAGTTGCAGGCAATTAAGGCAGCCCCCGCGGTCGCGAGCAAGGACACTCACGTCCTCGCCCACCCGAAAATCGAAACCGAAGTCCTATCTTCCACAGCCCACATCCCACATCCTACGTCCCTCGTCCCTCGTAGGAGGACAACTAGGTCAATGCGTGGAAATCCTGGGCGTTGCCCCTTGCACTTTTGCGATTTTTGTTTACGAGTATTTTGAAAACACAGCCGCACCCCTTTCGCCCAGTGATCCCCGGATTCAGGATTGAGGATTCCGCACTCCTAATCCTTTGACTTTCGCTCCCAAGGATCGCCGCTAGTCCGGCTTTCCGGAAAGTGTGGCTTACTTTGGTTCCGCTCGGCTCTACGCATCCCAAAAATTCGGCAATTAACGCGGCTGATTCGCCCGAAGTCGAGAATCCTAAATCCCGATCGCTTCTATGGGTGGGTACCGCGCAAAAGGGTTTAGTTTTAATTAGTCGACTTTGGACGCGCCTCATCGAAATGGTCACCGAAGATTGGGAGGACGAAAGTCACGGGGGCGGGGCGATTAGGGAAGTTTCAAAACATTCAAATCGAACGAAAATCAGTGGATCCATAGCCTTTTTGCGCTACAATTTAGAAAAAAATTATAGGAACTTGTAAATAATAATAAATAGTTTACGCACTCGATTCGCACATTGGGAAACTACTGTTTTAGAAACACTATTTATGCTAGATTTTTTATTAAATAAAACCTATGACAAACAAATTAAAAATGTTTATAATATTTTTATGTATATTTAGGGAGTGTGCAGCTGGAATAATATTAAGATTAAAGTGGGCAAATGGCTAAGCACTAAGAAAGGATACGAATCTCTTAAGTTTTAATGATCTCCTCCGTTAGTTTAATCAATTCACCATTTCCGTTGGCAGAATTTCCCAAAAACTGCCGCCGCTGTCATTTAATTTGGTGATTAAGTTTTATTAAATGCTGCAACTGGCGAAGAGCGGCAAATGCCGCGTAATCCCCCTCGCCCAAAACAAAACCCCAGGACGACACACACGAAAAAAGAAGAAACTGAGGCGAAACCTCCGCACCGAGTGTCAAATTAATTAAAATGTCAGCGAAATATGTTCAATTGTCGGCTGGTCAGATGGATGGGATCGAAATCGGATTCGGGATTGGGAATCGGGCTTAACTTCGGCTGGCTGTCAAACAGTTTTTGCCGGAGCCGGGCATAGCCGGAAGGAAGGAAAAGTCGGAAAATTGTGAAAGGGACGGCGAGAGAGCGCCCTAAGCAGCGGGTTTTTCCCAAAAACGGGGATCCTCTGTTGTCATATTTTCAATTTTGCAATCTGCCTGTCACTCATTGTCCGACTTTGTCCGATTTTCCGGGTGTGCTGGTGTGCTGGTGTTTGGCAATCTCATGCTCATTGCCATTTCCCCCTCCAGATTTTCCGATTTTCCGAGTCCCCGAGTTCCCGTTTAACGTTTAACGTTTCCCATTTCGCATTTCCCTCAACCCCCATCAAAACGGGCCTGTGTGTTTTTGTGTGTCCGTTAATGTGCATTTGACATTTGGCGAAATGAGAATCTGGGCAAATGATAGGGATTTATGGCAAATTTGTCGAGCGATTTGTGTCGATTTACATGAGTGCCAAAGCCAAGTGGCCACTCAAGGCTGCCACATGGGATGTCGAGCGGATTGGTACCGAAACGCTGCCCAACTCGAGCTGTTATGTTAATGATACCCGACCTCGACAAGAGGTCCTTTTTCTGACTCTGACGGACAGTTGACAGCGGACCAGATGGGTTGGCTCCTTCTCGAAGGCGATTCATGGCCACCTTTTCGACGGACTTGTGGATGGTATTTTGGAAATTATTTCAATTATGTTCAAGCAGTTGATTTGCGCAATTTCAGTGGTATATGTATAATTTCAATATAGTTGGCTCAGAGGAAACCGCTAGACAGAATATAAATTCTATTTGTATTCTCCATTTTGCCTATTTAACTAAATAACCCAACTTTACTTACCTTCAAGAAATACTTGCAACTTTTATTACTCCTTTGACAAAACGCCAAGATACAAGGAACTCGTATCCTTTCATTGAAGAGAAGACGCTAACATTGCATGAACGCAAATTTCCGCGGAATATTCGAGTTAATTTTGCGATTCTCCCTACAGTTTCCTTACAGTTTCTTTGACACTTTCCTATTTTCCCGAGAGCGCGCAAGTCAAGGACACTTTCCCGCTAACTCTTGCCAATCCCTTCCTTCTTTGCAATCCTTCCATTTATTTGCCCTTCCTGTTTTCCGGCTACCTCCACTGCTGCTTATATAACGTTGCGTTTTGTTAAACAAACCATAAAAATTTGCAAAAAAAAGTGAAAAGAGTGGGAGGGGGTGTTCATGCCCGAGCAAATCCTTTTTTTGCCCTTTGTCCTTTTTGCCGGCGCGTTTGTTGTTGGTGTTGTTGTTCGGTTTTGGCGAAAAATGTTCAACTGTCGCGGAGTTGCGAGTTGAGTTCTGAAGTCAACAACAATGGTAGGTATGTATGCAGGTGTGTGCTTGGTTATAGAGTGGGTGAGGGCACTGAGAAAAAATACGACCACATTCCATTAAAAAATTCCTAAAGTAGTGGTCTATATTAATTAATATTTATTTGTGTAAGTCACTTTAGAGGTTTTGCAGATTGTCAAAAGACGCATAGAATTTAGTATTTTTTGCATGTGACATTATATGGGCAGATATTTTTTGCAGTACCTGAAGGAGATGCCTTTGAGTTTGGCAATTGTTTGGTTTACTGAATGCGCCATAAAATCGTCAACGGAATTCGCAATCGCAATCACCTTTTGTGCCGCTTGAGTGTTGCCAAAACCCCACCCGCCGCGAGGTTTCACCACCATTTTCCGCCCATTTTCCATCCACCTTTGCCGCGGCTCCTTGTGAATGCAAAATGGAATGACAGCCGGCAAGGACGTTGCTGACAAACCCGAAACGCGAAAATGTCAGCAAACAGGGCCAAGAAAGGTTGCAAGCGGGAAATGGCGGGGACAGCGGGAAAGCGGAAAGGGGGAATGGCAGTTGAGCACTTGCAGCCCCGGAAAGGATTACTTTGCAACGGGAGGCGCGAATAAATAAACAACAACCGAACACGAAACGTTTTGCATACGGAACTCGACTTTGGGGGTAGCCCAATGTAATCATGCTAAGCATACAAACGAGCCCGGAAACTTGCACTGTCTGTAAGGACCTGGGGGATACCCTGTTTCAAGAACTTTTGGCAATACGATCCTAACTATGTTATGTTTCAGACTTATGGTAAAACTGGGTGCTGGAAAGATTTATCGCAGAGCACATTGAATTAAAGTGTTAACAATGTACAAGAAAGCTTACACTTCTAA